>NC_056732.1:921316798-921916798 GCF_019279795.1 Protopterus annectens
TAATGAAGGGACATTTCTTACACATACCACATGGAATTGTACCTGTATTAGATGGGCCATTGTTCACTACCACTTGCTCAAGAATTTGTTTAAAATTCCTTCCCCTTTTGTACATGGAAACCACTTCATTGCCCAACACTTTATATACTTCTTTATTAGCTTTAAGAATGTTCCAATTGTTTGTTTACTATACTTCTAATACAATATGCATACTGATTATATTCAGGTGTAAAAGCCTTCTCATATTTAACTTCTCTTTCCTTCCGAACTTTTTGTTCCACCCCAGTTCCTAACAATGGTTTGTACCATGTACCCCAACCCTGGTGTAACTCAGAAATGATATCTGTCACCAGATTCTCAGGGTAACCCCTATCAAGGAACATTCATTTTAACTTAACCACTTCTCCCCATACTTCTTCTTGCTGGGAAGTCATTCCAGCAATTCTTATTGCTTGCCCTTTCACTAAATTCCTTTGTTAAAAAAAGCGGTGATTACTAGAATAATGAAGGTAATGGTTACTAAATGTTTCCTTCCTAAATAAATTAGTTTTAAAACCCCATCTGTATGGGTGCTCAAGGTGTCAAGGTAACTAATTATCACTATTCCAGTGACTAGTGAACTTAAAATAAGGGGTACAACTATTTAATGGTCCAAAATTCTTTAATATTTTCATGTTGTCTATCCCACAAAATAAGCATGTCATCAAGGAGCCTAACATACAGGTGTGGGTGTTTAGCCAATGGGCTTTTAAAAATAAATTCCCGTTCCCAACATAACATAACCAAATTGGCAAGCCAGGGGGCATACACATCACCTATTGCTATACCTTTCACCTGTTTATAATATTCCCCCTGGTAATGTATGTAATTATTATCCAGGACAATATCCATGTGTTCACTCACAATAGAGATGGTGTCATAGGGCAAAGTAGAATATAAATGCAACATTTTTTGGAAGAATGTTAAACCTTCATTGTTGGGTATTGTGGTGAATAAATCCACTACATCCACCATCAGAAAGGTTCAATCCCTCCTCCAAATGTCTGATGTTAACTTACCCAAAAAGTCCTATGAATCTTTAACCAAGTGTGGAATTTTAGTATCTACTTCTTTAGTCCAGTAGTCTATAAGCACAGCAAAGGGGTGTGTTTTGGACCCTTTGGCCAAAACAATAGGTCTCGTTGGTGGATTGCTAACAGATTTAAGGACCTTTGGAATTCCAAAAATATTCAGTGTTACAGGATTAATTTGCCTCAAAAAATCATATAATACACCATCAGTCCTATTCTCTACTAAATATTCCTCTGAATAGGAATCTATTTGTCTATATGCAATGTAAATTTTGTTCTTAGAAAAAGGAGAATATGTGTCTCAGTCCAACAATAAATGAATCACTGCGTTGTTATAATCCTCAGTGTTACAATACCAACCCGCCCCCTTTATCGGATTTTATAAACCCTTATTCCTTGTTACTTTTAGTAGTTTCAGAGTTACCCTTTCTACCTTAGTTCAATTGGAAAACCATTTTCAGTCATGAGCAAATAGCTTCTAAATGTCCATCATCACGTTCGTTTCAAATGCTTGAGTAATGGGATTTAAGGGTGGGTTAAATAAACTACTTCTTTTTAAGCTTCCTTGGTTAGTAATGTCCTTTCCTCCCCTGTCTAGTCCTTTAAAAAATATTTCCAAATTTAGTTTGTGGGTGTACAAGTTTAATTCCATAAGTGTGTCAGCAATGTCCACTTTAGCAGTTGGAAGAAATTTAAATCCATTCATAAATAAGGTGAAAAATTCCTTTCCAATGGGTTGGCATGTGCAGTTATATATTTTGAAATCCCTGTAATTTCCCACAGTACCATTTTCACTTATACTAATACTACCTGTTTTTGCTGTGGCTACTCTTTAATGAGTGATGCACTCCATCAAGCAATATTTTTTTAAACAAAAGAAATTGGGGAGACAGGAAAGTGGTAAAAAGTGGGAACAAGCAGGGGGAAGAACAAAGTGAAAACAAGGCAGGAAAGTGCAGGAAGGATGTAAGAAAGAGCCACAACTATCCATTTTTTCCAGAATTAAATATACAAATTTGGCTGAATTTGGACTGCCATCTCCAGAGAGAAGGGTGAGCACAACACAATCTGTTATACAGAGAATTGTATAGAAAATTCAAAAGAATCATGTGTCGTGAACACGTGTGTGAAATGGAGACATATGTATGGGATGATGTTGTGTGTGTGTGTGTGTGTGTGTGTGTGTGTATGTGTGTGTGTGTGTGTGTGTGTGTGTGTGTGTGTGTGTGTGTGTGTGTGTGTGTGTGTGTGTGTGTGTGTGTGTGTGTGTGTGTGTGTGAGAGTGTGTGTGTGTGAGAGAGAGAGAGAGAGAGACAGGTGCCCATTTTTTTTTTTTTTTTGTGAGAGAGAGAGTAATGTTGAGGAAGGGCTGTAGGAATGTCTGGGTTGGTGAGGTAATTTAGGCAGGTCAGGAAGCAATTGCAGACAGAGAAGACAAACAAAACAAGAGACAGGGACGGTGAAGGACACATGAGGTGGTGAACATAATGGATGGGGAGAGGGATGGGAAATCTTGGTCTCATGCACATTGAGGTGGTTTTCAGTGAGAATCTAGTCCTCACACTACACTGCTAGCTGTAGTGCCCAAGTCTGTGTCTCCTATGGGTGGTCTACAATAGGATGGAGAGCAGGCACTCCATCCAGTGTAGGCGCGTACTGACAGTGTGGTGCACGATCCTATGCACCATCTCTGGCAGTTTGTTATCGGTGATAAACTCAACCCCTCTGCCACTGCACCCAGAGGGAGCCATAGGCCTGTGCCAGCGCAGCAGATGGGATGCTACCAGGCACTGCACCAGACGTGCTGGACAGCGGTGCTAGCTGGTGGAGTGGAGGCAGGTGGATCACATGTGACAGTCTTACCCTGCTGTGCTGTGGGAAAAACAAAAAATAAAAAAGTAAACACAAAAAAACAAACAAACAAAAAAGAAAATAATAACCCCCCCCCCAAAAAAAAACATTAAAATTATAAACACACAGGAAAGAGAGAAAAGTGTTGGAGTGAGGGACAAAAAGGGAGAACATTAGTAACTCCATATATGACATACAAAGTATTGATACAATTATTTTACTTTATTCTGTTACTTTACTTTTAACACTACAAACTCCTCTAACAAATTTCTTCCTTACTTTTAAGACTACCCGATTTATAACAGAGGCATGCTATAGTACAGGTTGCAGCCACCAATCCTTGATGTGTGCATATATAGCACATATGCTTGTTCCAGTTATATTGGCTACAGATTACAGAAGGTCATGAATGCTACTGGTGTTAAGGTATGAAGTTATTTTCCAATAATCATAAAAACATAACAATATTGTATATTTGAGAATTGCGGTTTTTGAACCCACAACCAATGACTACTGCATGCATAGTTTTCCTTTTACAGTTTACAGACACATGTCCACTCTTATTTGAGATTATGGCACCATAGCTTTGTACTACAGACTAAGGCTTGCGTAGTTTCTTTTATAGTTGGGATATGCATGCTCAATTTGATACATATGCATGTTCCAATTATACTGATTACAGTTTACAGCAGGCCATTTGTGCCACTGGCATAGAGGTATGAAGTTACATTCCAATAATGATGAAAACCTAACAATATTGTATATTTGGGAAGCGCAGTTTTTGAACCCTCAACTGATAGCTATGCTAAAATGCTATACTGTTCTTTTGTCCTACAGACTACTGCATGTATATATTTTCTTTAGAGATGCATGTCTGCTGTTATTTGAGAATATGGTGCCTTTGGTTTGTACTACAGACTATGGCATGCATAGTTTCTTTTGCAGTTGCTATATGCATGCTCAATTTGATACAACTCTATTAAATACCATCTAAGCAGTCCTTAACTTTTAATGCTACAAAATTGCTATAAAAATTATTATTATTATTAAAATACTATTTAGACAGAACTGTTCTGATGCATACATGCCACATGCTTCTCTGCAGCTAAGGAAAAAACAGAACAGAACAGAACACCATTATGAATACCAGTCTTGACTATATTCAGCTTATAACTCTTAAAATTACTCAGTGAAATGGATACTTACACATCTGATTGGTGTCCCCTGCCTGATATTCCTTGATCCAAAGCCCAAGGGTATCCCGCTTCCTCCTCTGGGATACCTGTCACACTGGTTAAGGCCCTGGAAATGATATTCCAGGCTTCGGATTTATATTCTCAGACAGAATAGTCCCGCTGCAGCAACTTGGGCCCATGCTTTCTAACTAGGACTACAACAAAAATCTTGGACTCCTGGACACCGCAACACTGTCCCCAAAAGCGGACACCCTATACAGCAACTCCAGACATGCCTGCCATAGTTCAAGCTCATTGTCTAGTGAGCATTTCCTGCCAGTTGCAGTTTATATGCTGTTTCCCATCTATTCCATGTCTCACGCTTACTAAGAGTGTGCTCATTTTGAATTTGCAACATTTAAAAATGTCGCACATCACTTACCATTGCACAAACACAGTAGACAAGAGTATGCACTACCAGTCACTGTGTTTGTACAATAGTAAGTGATGTATAACAGTGGCACACTAAGCAATTTCTTACTGATTAGGTATATAGGCACTTGAGTAAATGAGCAGGTCGATTTTATCATACATACGGTTCTACACTTGCAGGTATTAAAAGAAGAAGATTGAAAAAACAGTTGTGTATCTTGTACTTTGTACTTTGTTGCCATAATCTACACTCTCACAACAGTAAAGCAAAACTTTCACACCCTGTATTGGAACCCTGTACTGTCTATACTCCACCCCTACACTTAACACCAGCTGCTACATGATTAGTGAGATGGATATCTGCTATCTAAGTAGTTATTATAAGGTATTCACCGTAGCACAACTCCACTTACCATGGTTGCGCAATGCACAATATTAATTGAATGCATCTATGTGTGGCTGTTTGGGTCCTGTCTGCAACCTGGGTAGTCCATTTGTCCAGTTTGAGCACTGTTGTGCTTCTCACAAACTAGTTAATCACAGTTAAACATGATTATGCCAAACAGTGCATCATGCAAACACTGGCAATTAAAAAAAAAAAAAAACGGATAAAACAAATTATTTAAAGCACAAAAGGCAGACTGTTCACAGTTTTGCAGAATGTCCAGATATTTGAATCATATATGTGGTCTTTTCCGTGTGAAATGAGCGGTTTATTGTGAAATCACTGAAGATTGCAGTCAATATATCATGACATATTCACTAGACAGGTTTTGCAGCAAATAACACCAGAGAGAGCCACAAAACCTCCCCTACATGAGCTACGCATTATTAATATTCATGGTACGAGATTGCACGATGCCACGTGATACACAGTATCATGTACGCAAATACTGTCCGTGTAGGCTCTTGGCGGTACCTGCACGGAGTTTATTGAATCTGGCTGATAGTTTTGCTATAGATTTTTCATTAGTTTACTCATTCTGCTATTATTCAGTTAGGCCAATTCAGACTGACAATAAAGTTGCACCTTATGCCGCCATTCATCATGCACAAGGCAGAGGAACTAATTTCAAACAGGACAATGAACAATTGAAATATGCACACATAAACATTTACACACAACATCAATTTGGAGGAATATAAATTCACCTAGAACATCCTTGTATTATTGAGGGGATGAAATGAAGTGTCCTGAAGAACCTTCACAAACACAAGAAGGGTATGCAGACGCACAGTGTGCATTCCAGCCAATGGAGCTGGAGCATGAGAACCAAATGATGTGAAAAAAGACACAGTAGAATATATTATGTTTAACATAATTTATCATTAACTATATTTCTTAGGTTTTGTAGGAGGCAAGCCACCCCTGTACTCTACAATGAGGAAGGCATATCCCTATTACACCATCTATGTATGAATTCCAATTCTGAGCTTGCACCATCTTGGAGAAATTGAATAACTCTTCTTTCTTTTTATAAAGTATATTCTATGAATAATGTTATAAAAATCTGTACTCAAACATGTCAGACAGAACCAAACGAGATTCAAATAGTTGTGAATTGCTAAGGTATATTTCATTCAGTAGTACTAACCTCACACTGTACAAAATAGGAAATTATCACATGGTTATTGGGCATATTGTAGTTGGTTCAAATCTGCTGGATAACATCCTTACGATTACTTATGCAGATTTAGTGGGTATGAAAATATTGTAACACTAACCAGGGCCTGGAGTTGGCACAGACTAGAACGGTTTATTTATTTTAAACAAAAGTATACCTTTCAAAAAGAACCTTGTTAAAAAATCTAAACAGCTAAGTTGTATTCACTCAAGTTGTGCTGAAAGCTAGAGTACATTTCTTAGGTATAATCGGTTGTCTTACTGGTGGATGAAGTTTAATCTTTCGTGCTTCAACCACCTGAGCATCAACTAGCTGAAGATCAGATTTCCTCCATTAGAAATCACTGCCGGCAAGTTGTGCCAGAAGCAGTTCCCTTTTGGGGGGGATTTACTCCTTCTTCTAGTCAGTGTGTCTGTAGAGTTGGCATATATATGTTTGTGGTGTGTGGGGGCTTGCCACCCCACCCCCCCAAATTGTGGAGGCAAAGGAGCTTGTTTTTTTGGCAAAATGTTTTTGGTAAATGCATTTCAGGGATTCTGACCCTCAATGCATTTGCTTTCAACCCATCATAGTGGAACTGGTATAACCATATATAGCTACATCCACATGCCTGCTTCTGTATCTTGAAAGTATTTGGTTCAAAAACTACAGACAGTAGGACTTTAGCAGTAATTGAATTAATGCACTGACATAACTAAAATCAGTTCATGCACTGACATGGCCTGGGAGAAATTAAAATGACTTCCATGTTCATGTATTTGCTGCTTGAATATTAACACATGTCGAGGAGAGCTCATGGACATTTTTTAAAGAGCTTTACCCCTTGGAAAGAATTGCACTTATAATGAAATGAGGGGTAGGTTCAGCCTTATATCAACAAAGATTCATATTGCCCTAACCAAGGCAAAACATTTATGTTTCCCTCTATATGAGCAGTATTCAGACTGAAACATTTCATTTAGAGTGCTTTGAAGGAGAGAAATATTTGCACACTATCCAATAGTATGAAAGAATTGAGACTACAAATGAAAACACTCTTTGCAATGAAGGTCCTAAATTTTTATTTGAGGTTCATTCTGGAGATGACAGACTGACTCATACTTTTACTGCTATGAAATGTCACATCATTATATCCAATGATGTCTCCCTTTCCAGACGAACGCATTATGAATTGTGAAAGGTTTGAGAATGATAACACACTTACTAAGAGAACAAATATTTTGAAAAAGTACTAAGATGCAAGGTTGCAACTGGTGGATTTTAAACTTTTACTGAGCTATTATTCATTAAGCTAATCTTACAAAACCTGTCTGTACAACTAAAATGATGCAAATTTATTATCTTATATAGAAGGTAACTGAAGAATATTCCTTTAAGATATACGTGCTTGCTGTTTCTGGTATTATTCATAAGGCTGAACTCTATAGCAGTTATTTTGAAAATGTGGGATCAGAATAGTTACACATGACCCTGTCATGACACCAAATAGAAGTTACTATTTAACAACACATTACTTGAAAGTGATGACCAAAAGGAATCAGAGAGTTTGCCCTAGTTCGCATTCAAGTTGTAGTTTGAGAAGATACAATTTCAGTACAATGGAAATGACTTCTGCAGTAAAGACGAAATGCACAACTATTAGAGATGGGAAGTCTGGTGCACACAGAAATTATACTGTGATCTTTCATTTCAGTAGAGGTAGAACATGATTCTTGTTTTATTTTTTTATTTTTTCCTTTTGTTCATTAAAAACATGTTTCTTTTGGAAAAGACATTTCAGATTGAAGGTGTCACATGGATGGTTGAGCAAATGGAATAGCGCAGTTGGAAATTATACAGAATAGATGGAACTATGTGCGGTGTGTGTGCCTTAGAAAGCTAATATTTAGCAAAGATCATTTTTCATACTTGGATCAGAAAAAATATGTTGTGCAGGCAATAAGGAGCAGAGTAAAAGGAAATACATTTTTCCAGTAAGGCCACTACAGATTACAGTAAAAAAGCTGTGCATCCTTAGTACTTGAACTATAATGTTCAAATTCAAATCAGGGTTCAGTGATGTATTGCACACCTCAGTTTGGTAGATGAAACTTAATGGAGAAAAAATGTGCTATATCTATTAATAATTGTGATGAAGAAATGAAAGCAGACATCACTTTATAGGAGATACTTCCTTATAAACTGAGAGGTTTAAGCTCAGATATTCCAACCAATCTAATTAATATAACTGAAACAGATCGAAAAGAGAAATGCACCCTCACTCCAAAGAAATGCGCATATTGTGACACACAGCATAAAATGCATATAAATGAAACATAGCAATATTATGTTTAGGGTTATACAAGATATACAAGTAAATGTACATTAATGAGGCTTACATGTGAATAAATAAAATTCTGTATTCTCATACTTTTTTATACTTTTTTTTATAGCTGTAACAATTTTCAAACATATTGGCCAAAAGTAATTAAACATTACAAAAGATTAGATGGACAGTTGGAATGTGGGTCACAAGTACCAAAACAGCAGAGTGGAACCATGTAAACTGTCAATGAAACTAAAAAAAAGCTGTCATCCAATGTATAAGGCATGTTTCAAATGCATATTACTAAGCAGATGGGTTGCTTACTGTTGCAAGTAACAGAAACAGGGAAGCATAACATAGCAAGTTACAGAGAAGGTAGCTTGCCTGCTTAATATTACGTGGTACTCATTGCTTTTCTCCTCAATTATTTATTTATTTTTTATTTTTATTTTACATTTGTTAACCGGGGGTGTCTGACTGAGCCGAAAAGGCCCTTTTTCAGCAGAGGCCCGGGGAGAAAAGCTCCACATAGAAAAATTACAGATACATTTAGACATGATCAGTATACACACAAATTACAAAAGACATGTTTTTACAGTGGTATGCAGCACATCAACAGTTACAGTGGAGAGAACAAACAAAAAATATTTAAAAATAAAGGTACTTAATAGATTTGTGGTGTACAGCTGAAATTTGGAACATAGGTAGAATACATACATAGTACACAGGTACAGTACATACATTGTAGATTAGCCAGTGTTTGTGAGAATAGTTTTCAATCTTAATCAAGTACTCTAGGTTTAGTATGTGTACCTTATCCGCTTTCACTAGCCTGGGGAGCAATCATGGCACTGCTAACTTTGTTTCAGATGTTGCCTGATGAGGTCTTTAAAGGAGGCTTTGGATGATGTGTTTTGAATGCTAGTGGGGACAGAGTTTCATTTTTTAGCCACTGAACTACTATATAGTGTATCTCCAAAGCTACTGTAACTGTTGGTGACTTCTAGTAGTAGATTGATTGATGATCTAAGAGGCCTTTTGGCTGAGTGATGTACTAGGTTTTTGAGGGCAGGACACTTATTGGGGAGGTAATAGATAGAATGACAGAGGCAGAGCTGATTGTAGGTTAGGAGGTTGGGCAGTTCAAGCCAGTGGAGCTGTCTCAAAGCAGTACAGTGATGAGTTCTATATGAGCAATTTGCAGCAAAGCAGGCAATTCTGTTATAGCAGGCTTCTATTTTGCTTAGTTCAGTTTTGTTGAGATTAGTCAGAATGGGAGATGCATAGAGTAGGGTGGATAGAAGTTGGGAGCGAGCAATGGCTGATCTTGTGTTGTTGGTAAGAAATGGTTTGATACGGTAGAGTGATCCCAGTTTGGCATGTACTTTTTTAATAGTTAAGTTGAGATGACTATCACATTTTAGGTGGGAGTCTATGGTTATTCCCAGTAGCTTAGCCTGTGCCACTGGAGCAACTGGAGTAGCATTTGTGGAGTAGATAGTGAATTGACTGTTATCAGTGTTTTTGTTAAAACTGGTTATAATCATAAACTGAGTTTTCAAACTGAGTTTTCTTTGGAATGAGGATAAGTTGGGCTTTGGTTTGATAGTTTTCAACATCAGAGAATGCTAGTTGAGTTGTTTGCAGAAGGGTGGAATGTTTTGTGCTGCACAGATTAAGTTAGTGTCATCTGCATATTGAATGATAGATGCATGCTGTGTGGAGGTATGGAGGCCATTTGTGAAGATTGTGAATAGTAGTGGTCCTAAGACAGAACCCTGTGGGACTTCTATAGTTATGGGCAGCTGAAGAGAAAGAGATTTTTCCCATTTCACTGCTTGGTACCGGTCAGTTAAGTAGCTTTGGTACCAGGTAAGAGTGGAATTTGATAGGTGACACTGGTTTAGTTTGTTTAGCAGGATTTGGTGCGAGACTGTGTCAAATGCTTTGGACATATCCAAAAAAAGAGTTGACACCTGCAGGCCATCATTTTTGAGACGGTTTACTGTGTCTGTGAAGCAGAGGAGGGCTGTAGTGGTACTATGGGCAGGTTTGAAACCATGCTGAGTAGGTGACAGGATGTTGCTGTCTAGGAGATATTTTTGCATCTGGGTATGGATGCATTTTTCTAAGATTTTGGCCAGGGGGGAGAATAAAGCAATGGGTCTGTAGTTATTAAGTTCAGTGGAGGTCCCACCTTTATGCATGGGTGTAACATAGGATATTTTCCAGAGTTTGTGCACATAGTTTTCAACAACTGATCTGTTTATGAGAGTAGGAAGAGTTAAGACAGGCACTGGGAGGCAATGAAGAGTTACCGAATAGCTGGGTAACTACAGCAGAACTAGTAAGGGAGACTGCTAGGAAGGTGCTTGGTGTGACATCTGGACAGAGGAAGGAGGACAAGGAGACATGGTGGTGGAATGAGGAAGTACAGGAGAGTATACAGAGGAAGAGGCTGGCGAAGAAGAAGTGGGATTGTCAAAGAGATGAAGAAAGTAGACATGAGTATAAAGAGATGAGGCGCATGGCAATGAGGGAGGTGGCGGAGGCTAAGGATAAGGCATATAGAGAGTTGTATCAGAGATTGGACACTAAAGAGGGAGAAAAGGACCTGTACCGATTGGCTAGACAGAGGGACAGAGATGGGAAAGATGTGCAGCAGGTAAGGGTGATAAAGGACAGTGAGGGAAACGTAGTCACAAGTGAGAAGAGTGTATTGAGTAGATGGAAAGAGTACTTTGAAGGGCTGATGAATGAAGAGAGTGAGAGAGAGAGAAGGTTGGATGATGTGGGGATAGTGAATCAGGAAGTGAAGCAGATAAGCAAGGAGGAAGTAAGGACAGCTATGAAGAGGATGAAGAATGGAAAGGCTGTTGGCCCAGATGACATACCAGTGGAAGCATGGAGGTTCTTAGGAGAAATGGCAGTGGAATTTTTAACCAGATTGTTTAATGAAATTTTGGAAAGTCAGAGGATGCCTGAGGAGTGGAGAAAACATGTTTTGGTACCTATCTTTAAGAATAAGGGTGATGTGCAGAGCTGCAGTAACTACAGAGGGATAAAATTGATCAGTCACAGCTTCATGTTATGGGAAACAGTAGTGGAAGCTAGGTTAAGAAGGGAGGTGATGATTAGTGATCAGCAGTATGGTTTCATGCCAGGAAAGAGCACTACAGGTGCAATATTTGCTCTGAGAGTGTTGTTGGAGAAATACAGAGAAGGTCAGAAGGAGTTGCATTGTGTCTTTGTGGACTTAGAGAAAGCATATGACAGGGTGCCTAGAGAGCAGTTGTGGTATTGTATGAGGAAGTCAGGAGTGGCAGAGAAGTATGTAAGAGTGGTACAGTATATGTACAAGGGCAGTGTGACATTGGTGAGGACTGCGGTGGGAGTGACAGATATGTTTAAGGTGGAGGTGGGATTACATCAAGGATCAGCTCTGAGCCCTTTCTTATTTGCAGTGGTGATGGACAGGTTGACAGATGCGATTAGACAGGAGGCCCCATGGACTATGATGTTTGCAGATGACATTGTGATATGTAGTGAGAGTAGGGACCAGGTTGAGGAGACCCTGGAGAGGTGGAGATATGCTTTAGAGAGGAAACAAATGAAGGTCAGCAGGGCTAAAACAGAATATATGTGTGTAAATGAGAGGGAGGGTAGAGGAATGGTGAGGATGCAGGGAGTAGAGTTGGTAAAGGTGGATGAGTTTAAGTACTTGGGATCAACAGTTCAGAGTAATGGTGAGTGTGGAAGAGAGGTGAAGAAGAGAGTGCAGGCAGGATGGAATGGGTGGAGAAGAGTGTCAGGAGTGATTTGTGACAGACGGGTACCAATAAGAATGAAAGGAAGGTCTACAAGAGGGTAGTGAGACCAGCTATGTTATATGGGTTGGAGACGGTATTGTCTAAAAGGCAGGAGTCAGAGCTGGATGTGGCAGAGTTAAAGATGTTAAGATTTGCAATGGGTGTGACTAGGATGGACAGGATTAGGAATCAGTATATTAGAGGGTCAGCTCAGGTTAGACAGTTTGGAGACAAAGCAAGAGAGGCGAGATTGCATTGGTTTGGACATGTGCTGAGGAGGGATGATGGGTATATTGGGAAAAAGATGCTAAGGATGGAGCTGCCAGGTAAGAGGAAAAGAGGAAGGCCTAAGATGAGGTTTACGGATGTGGTGAGAGAGGACATGCAGGAGGTTGGTGTGAAAGAGCATGATGCAGAGGACAGGAAGAAATGGAAACAGATTATCCACTGTGGCGACCCCTAATGGGAACAGCCGAAAGAAGATGATGATGATGATCTGTTTATGAGAGTGGAGATTGGGATAGCAATAGCATCTGCTGTGAGTTTCAAGAAATAGCTGGGGAGTAGGACGGCTGCTGTTAATGAGGTTTTTAGTTTGGAGAGCATGCTTTTGACTGAAGTGGAGGAAACTGTTTTGAGGGTAAAGCTTGTATTAGTGTTATTTGTGTTGGGGGGGGCTAGTGAGGAAGGGACTGTCCTGTGATACTAAGGATAGAATTGAGTTCACAAAGTGGGAGTTGAATTGTGTTTCGATGGGGACTTTAGTGTCATGGGTTGTTGGTTTGGGGGTAGCCTTTTGGGTGGGTTTTAGTAGCTGGTTTTCATTTTTCCAAACCTTTTGGGAGTTGTGTTGGTATTTAGTTTGTAATGTCACGTAGTAGGATTTTTTGTCCAGCCTAAGGCATTTTTTTGCATGGTTGCACAGTTCTTGGTTAGAAACTAAGGCATTTTTGCATCACACTTGACACTTTTAGAAGAAATTATTTACAATTTTTTTACAGTTTTCAGCCGACCAAATGAGTGCATATTAAAACGAATGCATTCTTCATAATACTAGGGTGGATTCACTAAGAACGATAATATGACTCTGCTGCAACAAATGGTGCAGATGGAGCTGTACAACATAGTCCAATGAGGATGGTATATGCATAAGGGCTGACATAGCACAGACCTACCAGGGATAGTACTGCAGAATGAAGCATGCATTTATGAAAATGTCAGTTTGCAGTTGGGTAAATTACTCTATGATTGGGTGTATATCCTGGGTCGATTGGCATTTGCGGTGTGCTTTCCATGATGCATGCCCACGATTATCAAACCATGACATATGTGCAATACTAACACAGCTATGATCCCACATGAGAGCTGCACAAGAATTTACCAACTTTTTTTATTTTATAAAAAGGAAGGAAATGGGGTGATGGGACAGTCTGATAGGGGAACAGCAAGCAGAGATATACACAGAAAGACAGTGAGAATGGAAAAGTGTCTTAGCGTGGGAATAAGGAGGGTTTTTTGACACAGGGGACCTATATATTTTTAGTGAAGAAGGGTAGAGATGAATCAGTGCAAAGCAGTTGGACAATGTGAGTAGGAAGGACTGTGTAGGGAGGGCAGCAGAGGCAAAACACACAAATAAACAACACAGACAAAAACTGACAGGGGAAGTGCTAAAAAAGAAAGGGGGACTCAGAAGATACACAGACAGACTGAGGTTAGACAAATGGTGGATAGAAGACTGGACTATAAACAGTGAAGGGTGTATGACACACAAGGAAGAGGAATAACATGATGCGGGACAAGGTAGGATGAGAACCACCTGCCAAGCTGTCCCTGTGTGAATCCCACCCAGGAGTCAGTCATCATCATGGCTGATACCATGGGTTCTCTCCACCACTGTTGGCCTAATAGTTGCAGCTATGCAGATATGCTACTCTACCAGTTACATGAGGATGCACTCCAGGATGCCAGTCTTGGCCTTAAACCACCAGTCAACCTTAATCCTGAGCAGCTGTCATCTCCTGCGAGGTGACTCTATTAAACTCCAATGAATAAGCAGAAACAGAGGCCATTTGTAAGCCCTTGAGATGTCGTACACCTGGATGTCCTTTGTCAGCCTTCAAACAGATGACCTGTGTTCTGTTGGGGATCCAACAGTTTGTGTGGAGACCAGTGTAGGTCAAGGTGGTTGCTGTTGCTCCACATCCTTCTCTACAAAAGATACTGCAGAATGTATGAACAGAAATGAAGTGAATAAAATAGAAAAAAAAAGCAATAAGCAAAGAAGAAGAAGATGATGAGAACAAGACCAAAACATCAAATGTCAGTGTGAACTGGTAAACTTTTGGGTAGCAAGCTGTAGGAGAAAAATACAGTCAGCAAACCAATGGTGATATAAATGCATAGGGAGCTCCTATAAGACTGGGGGTTAACAATGGGGAACATGACTGTCTGTGCCCAGTCACCACAGTATAGGACAGTGCCACATGTTCGGTATGGTAGCCATTGTGTGTGTGTGTGTGTGTGTGTGTGTGTGTGTGTGTGTGTGTGTGTGTGTGTGTGTGTGTGTGTGTGTGTGTGTGTGTGTGTGTGTGTGTGTGTGTGTGTGTGTGTGTGTGTGTCCATGTGCAATGGACAATGAAGCAAGGAAGAGATAACAAAACTGCAAAAATTAAATGCGCAGCCCTATGATGGGTAGAGTTGCCATACATAGTTTGACAAATACAGGAATATATGACACAGATGTACACAACACCTTATTGAACATGCCTAATAAGAGGAATCGACTAAATAATAGACAAAAAAATCACTGTTGGAAAAGTAAGCATCGGTATGCTGGTACACATCTTCATGACAGTTGTGTTCATGTTGTTCTGGGAAATAACTGGAATAGTGAAGGACTTGGCCTAGTGAGAGACACTTAATGAAATGGAATATGTGAGGTACTGAACGTCATCATCATCATCATCATCATCTACAGAGGTTTTCTGATTTTCTACATGGAGCCAGGGTGTTGTGTCAACTGTCACCATCTTTTTCAGTTCAATGCTATTCTCCTACATTCTTTGACAGTCATGTCTAACTGTCACAGGTTTTCTCTCACACAATCCATTAAACACTTTGCTGGATGCCATCGTTTCCACTTACTTTCTTACTGTCTGTCACAAATCTTCTTCATCAGATTGCCTTCTGCTTTTCTGAAAATGTGCCTATACCACCATAACCTGTTCTCTTTGACCTCTAGAATTGTATCTACTTTGGCTTCTACTCTGATATCCTCATTTCTTTATATGTCCTACCACTGTGCACTCTACCACCTGTCTCAGACAGAGCTAGATGCAGCACTAGACTACCTGGTCAGTTGCCTAGGTTCTGCTTACTTATGCAGGCCCCCTTTAGGCTGCCACAAATTTAATATATAGACCAAAACACATTACCTTTTTTATGTCCATGCATTTTTTTTCTTTAAGGACTCACTCTCTGTCTGAGCATCTTACATCCTGCATGACACACCTTGGAACCAGAGAAGAGAAAGCACAATATTTAAGCAGATGGGGCAAGATTTCTGCTGCTTTCCACCAGAGATGAGGCTTTCATTGTGACTGCTACATGCATTGTACTTTGGAACCAGAGATAGATGTGGATTTTATCATGACTGCTTCCCCCAGATGAGGCTTTCGTTGTGACTGCTGCATGCATTGTACTTTGGAACCAGAGATAGATGGAGATTTTATCATGACTGCTTCCCCCAGATGAGGCTTTCGTTGTGACTGCTGCATGCATTGTACTTTGGAACCAGAGATAGATGGGAATTTTATCATGACTGCTTCCCCCAGATGAGGCTTTCGTTGTGACTGCTGCATGCATTGTACTTTTGTGTACTTTGGAACCAGAGATAGATGGGGATTTTATCATGACTGCTTCCCCCAGATGAGGCTTTCGTTGTGACTGCTGCATGCATTGTACTTTGGAACCAGAGATAGATGGGGATTTTATCATGACTGCTTCCCCCAGATGAGGCTTTTGTTGTGACTGCTGCATGCATTGTACTTTGGAACCAGAGATAGATGGGGATTTTATCATGACTGCTTCCCCCAGATGAGGCTTTCGTTGTGACTGCTGCATGCATTGTACTTTGGAACCAGAGATAGATGGGGATTTTATCATGACTGCTTCCCCCAGATGAGGCTTTCGTTGTGACTGCTGCATGCATTGTACTTTGGAACCAGAGATAGATGGGGATTTTATCATGACTGCTTCCCCCAGATGAGGCTTTTAATGTGACTGCTGCATGCATTGTACTTTGGAACCAGAGATAGATGGGGATTTTATCATGACTGCTTCCCCCAGATGAGGCTTTCGTTGTGACTGCTGCATGCATTGTACTTTGGAACCAGAGATAGATGGGGATTTTATCATGACTGCTTCCCCCAGATGAGGCTTTCAATGTGACTGCTGCATGCATTGTACTTTGGAACCAGAGATAGATGGGGATTTTATCATGACTGCTTCCCCCAGATGAGGCTTTCGTTGTGACTGCTGCATGCATTGTACTTTGGAACCAGAGATAGATGGGGATTTTATCATGACTGCTTCCCCCAGATGAGGCTTTCATCTTTTTGAAACAGACATGGGAATGAACTGCTCTGCTGCTGCCAAAGCAAACCATCAGATCAGCAGCTGCTTGTGTGAGGTGCTCCGGGTAGTGTTTGTAAGTGTAAAATGCCTACTTAGGGATAACAGGTTAGTTAATTAGTTTACTTAGGCTCAAGCTCTATACCTTAGCTACAGGATACAATAGCCTTAATCATCCACACCATCTACCAAACTGCTTAGTTAAAGCTGATTGAAATATGCTGAAATAGGTCATTTTGTCATTTATTAGTTCATGCATTTTTGTTTCACTGCTTAAAGAAAAAAGTCTACTGGGGTACATTTTAAGAAGTGTGAGTTTCAGTGCACTTTCAAGGAATGTGAATTGCATTTCCAAGGAATTTGAGTTTCAAGGAATGCGAGTTTCAGTGGATTTTCAAGGAATGTGAGTTTCAAGGGTTGAGAATTTTATTGTTGCTCATGCTGTTTTCAATGTGTAACTGCTTTGTTTAACAAGTGTCCATCAGTGTTGTGGCTAGAGAATTTCAAAGCCGTCTTAGTTGCACAGCAGGTACCATACTTCCCTTTGGTATAAAAGGGTGTGGGTTCTACTTCTGCACCATGTAAATGGATTGTTGATACTGCGGTGGACTTTGGGGGGGGGTGCTGCACTCCTGATGTTAAACTTAGGCCCCATCTGTATGTGTTAATGGAAGATGCCGTGAGACTGAGCTTTCAAAAGAGGAGGGGGAAGTTCCCCAATGCCCTGGCCAACCTTCCCCTAGTAGTATAAATAGCTCTGCCCCTACTGCTCAGGTTTCATTACCATATAGTAGTACTGAACACACCACTGTTTTGTGCACCTTAATTTTTAGCTTTTTTGGAATTCTTCTGTCATACAGTAATCTGTGCTAGTTATCTGCAGCACCTCTGATTCTAGCTTTGATCTCCTCATACAGACTTCCCTTTTCCTCAACCACCCCTCCTAGATACTTAAACCTGTTAACCAGTTCCACTGTGTTCCCTTCTATCTAACTTTTTGGCTTCTTCTGATCTCCCCCATTTGCTCCCCCATTACAACTGCCTTATCTGTAATCAATTAAATCCCACGTGCCTTCAGTTTTGCACTCCATTCTGCTATCCTTTGTTGAAGTTCTGCCTGTAATGCCATATCATCTGCATGCAGCAACTTTGTTGATCTGTTCTCTCCAACCTGTTTGCTAATGTAGTCATCATCAGTATGAACAGCAGTGAACAAGCTGAACTGTGATGTACACCTACTCCTACTTGGAACCCTTCCGAGAGACCGAACACTGTTCATACTTCAGTCATTGGATCCTTGTACATAGCCTGTACTAATTCTACAAATATTTCTGAGCCTTTGAACTACTGCAGAACTGTACAAATCAGCTTTCTTGAGACCATGTCATATGCTTTCTCCTACTCTAGGAATGCCCCGTTGGACTATTTTGCTCATCTCTAACTTCGTCACAAGTATCTTTCTCATTGCAAATATCAGGTTGGTTGTACTGCATCCTGATCTGAATCCAAACTACGTATTTCCCATTTTACTTCCAACTGCTCTGCTTATTAATTTATCATTCACCCTCTCCAGAACTTTCATGCAGTGTGCAGGAGTTTGTTCTCCCTCTACTGCCCACAATTGTGAATATCCCCTTTGTTCTTGTACACTAGCACTAGTATGTTTATTCTCCAGTCATCTGGGATATGTCTTTCTCTGCATACTGCTATGAGTATCCTTAGGAGCCATTTCTTCCTTATATCACTAAACATCTTGATCATATGTGCTGTGAACTCACTGGAGCCTGCTGCTTTCCCTGACTTCATTTTCCTTATTGCTGTTCTAACATCTCCTAGGGAGAGCTGTTCCTCTTCTTTCACTGTAGGCTGTGCCTGGGGCAGTACAGCCTTTATGAGGTTTTCTTCATTCAGAAACTGCTGAAAGTGCTCCTTTTATCCGTCTTTGATTTATTGTGGGCTGGTAAGAGTGTCAGTCTTCTTTATATTTCTGTCTTTGCCTTGCAACCTGACAGTTTTTCTTTGAGCCATCTAAAGAGTCACTTTCCTGAAGTTGGTAGAGTGCCTCTGATGCCTTTTTCTTTGCTATTGCAACTCCTCTCTTAGCCCCTTTGTTACCCAAACAGCATTCCTTTTTAGTTAGTTCTCTCTTTTCTATCTCCCACTTTTTCCTGCACTCCTCCTTTCTTTCTTTTGATAGCTTCCTGGACTTTTGCATTCCAACACCATTTTTCCTTATGTACCTTATGTATGTATTTAAATCAGCCACATATCTGTTGTTTAGTCCTCACACATGCTGTTGTGAGGTACTGACATTCTTCTTCGTCAACTCCACCTATACCATCTTCCTCTTGAGGTGCTAGAATCATGAGTGATTCCCTGAACTGCAGTGCATTCTATCCAGTGAATGTCCAGGTCTTCAGCCTAGTCTGTGCTGAACTTCGACCCTTCTCTGACCACTGCTTTCAGCTGATTGATGGCGACCTGTGGATTATGCTCTGAGCCAGCTTGTTTCACTGGGAATGACTTTGCAGTCCCCGATTCTGAGCCCTTTCCTCATTAGGAAGAAATCTACATGACTCGCATGTTTGCCACTGTTGTATATGATCTTGTGACTGTCTCTCTTGCTGAACCATGTGTTGGCCACCATGAAACAATTTGCCTGACTGAAGTCTAGAATGGCATCTCTCCTTTTTTGCCAGTGTCCCATCCCTTGTGTACCTAGGCAGCCCTCATATCTCACTGAGAATTAAAATGCTGAATTACTACAAACAATAAAAGCATCCTGATTACATTAGTGTACCCAAGATCATTATAGGCAGCATGCATAAGACAATGTCAGGACTAACTGGCATAGCATTTCAGTAGTAAAGTTACAAATGCATTTAAAGCCATTTACTATATGCAGTGAACAAATATGTGATGGCAGAAATGCAAATTGGGTGATAATGTGATAAGTAAGTGAAGTAAAAAATTACAGGTCTGTCAGCAATACAGCAATTGTACCTCATTGCATGGACAGACTGGCCTGTCTCCTCAGGTAAGCAAATTGGTTTGCTTCAATCTACTACTGCTCTGCAAAATACAAAAAAGAAAACATAAATCAATAAAAGCATAATATGAACAACATAAAATGCTTATAAATGTAGAATAAGGCCTACTGTATAGCATTAATTCATCCCTACCAAAATACTCTGATTGTCTCTCCATAACCTCTTCTTCCATTTGCTGGGTAGGTCAGGTTGGTACCTCTTTATGTCACTATACTGCTTACCAAGTGAGTGCCAGGCATCTGCTTTCTACAGAGAACTGTCATAAGCATCACTCAGCTGGTGTTCTTTGTGCTGTATGTACAAGAAATGCAGAAAGATTTTAGTATCCCTGTTGAACCATACAGCAGTCCTGCCACACTCAGATCCAGCAAAAGACAGGCGCAGTCCAGATGGGGAAAAGACAGCTGATGTGCAATGCTGCATGTGGCAGAAACAATATCATGCACATCAACACACAGCACAGTAGTGTGATGCCCATCTATGGCAGTGCGATGTACATCAAAGCTAGCATGGCCCTGGAAAACAGCTGCGCATTAATATACTGCAGAAGCACACACCTTACATGACCTACACATCCAAACACACCTTCTGTGAGTGGCTTGGTCTATGGGAATTATCGTCCTGTAAATTTGTGTAGCACATAACCCAGAGGCTCCCTTCACTCTGGAATAAAATCCCAGTCCAGGTTAGGCAGAGTCCCTCATTGACTCTCTTCAAGAGGAATCTTGATGAGTGGATGGGAGATCGTATCACTTCTGTGTCACTGTTAGACAGAAGCACAGTATACTAACCTCGAAAAAGGGCATAGCAAAATAAATTTAAAATGGGTGGTGAAAGCCAAACACATTCTGGCTAGGCTTATAAATGCCCTAGGGCAGATAGCCTAGTATGAACCTATGAACCTATGAACCTATGAACAAACCTGCTTCAGAGCCATGCATTCCTTACTTGATCAAACTGCACATCAGAAAAAAAATGCATAACAGAGCCCATAGCATATTACACTATAATGACATATAGGAGCACTACAGTTGAAGAATTGACAAGAGAAATGATAATGTATACTCAATTGCAGGGATGCTTATAGGTTGTATGACTGCTACTCACAGCTGTCACAGAATACTGATTTCTGTGTGGTAACACTGTATGGGCCCTGGCAGGAATATGGCAAACTGTATTCCGATATGTTTGGCCAACAAGTCAAGGCCACAGGAGTCAAGATAAAATATTACAATGATAGGTGAGGGGTGGGGGTCATGTGCAAACAGCAAGATCATGTTCATAGGTTCATAGGTTCATAGGTGTGTACTAGGCTAATGGCCCTAGAGTCTTTACAAGCCTAGCCCATAGAAGTGCCCTGGCATCATGCCTCCCAACGTCAGTTCCTAGTGCATCTATCAAGTAGATCCACTGGAGTGATCCCCGAGGTGAACTTTATATTTCCCATCCACTCATCAAGATTTCTCTTGAAGAGGGCCGGTGAGCTGCTCTGCTTGACATGTATGGTTAGTCTATTCCAGATCATGGGAAGTCTCTGGATTATGAACCTGTCCCTCCAGCATGTTCTTTTGATTGTGGTAATGAGGTTGATGTCTCTGGAGCATGTGGTGCAGAGGAATTGGGATTTCTTTAGATGTAAGCAGACAGAGCATTCATTCTTCCTCTGATGTTCGATCAGCCTTCCTTGCCTCACTGTCCAAGCAAGGCAGGTTGTATTCCTTTCTGCACAGAACAGAGTAAACAGGTATGGCTGCTGATGTACTTGTAAGAACTGGGGATCCAGTGTGAAAAAATGGAGATGGTGATGCTTACCCACTTGCCAGTGGATGATGGGCCTGTAGCTCTATAGGCAAAGATTGTGCTTTACACTCTTCACCAACGGGCAGTGTGTGTGGACAACATGACCACACATAACACAGTCTGGCATAGAGAATCAACAGTCATGTCACTGCAGTGCATAAGGCAGTTGCTTAGCTGTCCCTATATTCAAGCTTGATTTTTCCCTGCACAGGATGTCTGTACTTTGGGAAGCATGTCCTTATTTTCAAGGTTGCTTTACCCCTTTCACAAAATTTTCTGAATGCATCTCATCCCATGTGATTTTTGAAGCTGTTTAATACACAGAAAAGCACACCAGGTGACCAACATACCAATGGCACCAATATTATAAAGAAAAAGGACACACATTTTACATCTTCACTTTTCTAGAAGATTACATCTTCACTTATCTGAAGCAAAAATAAATGACCTTGTGTGGTAGGATTTTACAGTACAGTTCATTAAAGTCTATGGATTTTGCACTGCCTCTTTTATAATGTACTTATAATTTCCCTTCATTTTTGTCACACTCTGCTTTTTAAACTTTTTTTCTGAGTAGTACCCCACATGCCTACTGGAAGAGGGAAGATGTGTTATTTGGTATTTAAATGTTATGCTAATGAGATGTCTAGGTTTTTGGCTAGCTTCACCTACTTTTCACAAGCCTTTTTTTTCTATTTTACATGTCTGCAGTTTGAGGGGCGGGCGGACATTGTCTAATATGTACAGTTGCGAACACAATCATTGACTCATGTATTTACCTTCTAATTCATGAGATGCATGCACAGTAAATATGCACACAGAGTTGTTAGTTATTGGCATAATTAATAAATACTCACTGATACTGCTTACTAGTTTCCCAGATAGTAAAAATGCAATTCTGGACATAGTAATAGGCACTTAAACCACCATAGTAGTGGATATTCAAGCCAGAGGTAGCTTGGTTAACTCAGATCTTAACATGATTACCTTTAAGATAATCCCTTCATTCAACAACTGTCATAAACCTAAAGAGGAACAATGTAAAAGTTATTATGCTGACAGCTATGAAAAAGGTAGTCAGAAATTTCAAGACTGGAACTGGAAGAACAAAAAGAGTAATAAATATTTGTATAAAATCTAGGTGTTGCTTTACAAAAAGAACTTCATTATTTAAGTGATAAGTATGACCCACATAAAAATCTTTTTTACTATGATAGCAGTACTCCTTTTCTATGCATTTAAGAAATTATTTCGGTTTATACTGATTTATTTATTGTCTTTTGTTTACTGGGATAGTCCAACTGGGCAAAAGCCCAATTTTCTGTGGAGAACTGGGGAGAAAAGCTCCACATAAAATACATATTTACAGTGATCAACAATAAAAAATTAAACATTTTAAGCATTACTATGTAGGTAGTTTTGAGATAAATAGTAATGACATTTATTTTATGTTAGAAGTTGTACTATTTTATGCTAACATACTAGCTTGACATACAAGAGCAATGGTGATGCACATAGATTCAGTATATGTATACTGACATTATGTATACTGACATTAATGTGGTAGGATATCATAAGAGCAGGAACAGAAAATAGAGGAGGAGGGAGGCTATTAGCAGACATAATCAAGAAATAAGTAAGTAGAAAAGGTTCTGATATTGGAGGGGGTGAGATAGTGCATAGGTAAGATGATGAGGTGGGTAATGGGTTATTAGTAGGAGAGGATTATGCGTATAGGTTAGTTGGAGGAACAGTAGTGAGGAAGAAAGGTGAAAGAGTTGGGGTGACTGATAGAAAGAATGGCAAGGAAGAGAAACAGAAATAAAGGTATGTTTAGTTTGGATGTGAGCATAAGCATAGACATGAGGAATTTAGGTGTTGTTTCAGGTTGTGTTTGATGAGATATTGCTGTCAGCCATTCTGCTTTCTTGTTTTTTTTTTTTTTTTTTTTTTTTTATTCTGACATTTCAGTGCTATTTCAGATTGACCACAGTTGTGCACCTTTGAGTTAAATTGTATTTGTTTATTTATTTGACGTGTTAACTGGGATAATCCGACTGGGTTGCATAACCCATTTTCAGCAGAGGCCTGGGGAGAAAAACTCCACATTTGGACAATTATATACATACAAAATTTATAAGACATAATGTCATTCATTTAGGTTAGTAGATAACATAGTAAATAATTGTGCATCACTACCTATAGGGCAACATACTACCTGACTGTAAGGTAATCTGCTGGATTTGGTTTCTCCAAGTAAGCCATATATAATCTGAGATAAGTAGCATTTGCATTTTGACTAGATTATTATGGTTTTACTGTGATAGCACTAAACCTTTTTTGTGCATTTAAGGAATTTAGCTAGGACATTTTTTTCTGTTTACTCTGGTAGGGGCAGAGGGAATTGAACCATCTGCAGGCCTCTGATTCCTTAGTACTGCTAAATTTTTTTTTGTTATTCCAAGTGCATACTTTGAGTCTTTTTTCCACTAATTCTGTGCTACTTTAAACTGGCCATATTTGTGTGACTTGCACGAATTGGTGCTCATTAGTTATGAGCCACTACACATGCAGCGGCAAGTTATCTGACTGTAATTAATCTAGTGGATTTGACTTTTCCAAATAAGCCCTATGACATATAAGATAAGTGCTTTTGCATTTATTCTGACTATACTGTGGTCTTACTGCTGCAGCCGTACACTTTTTTTCTGGGAAATCATTCCTGACTTCTCTGGTAGCAGGATAGGAAACAGCCATCTCCAGGCCTTTGATTGCTTAGTACAGTTAAATGTCTTGTTGCTACTGGTCAGTGTGGCTTTGACTGTGTGTGTGTGTGTGTGTGTGTGTGTGTGTGTGTGTGTGTGTGTGTGTGTCTGTGTGTCTGTGTGTGTGTGTGTGTGTCTGTTTTCAGCCATTTCAGTCCTACTTTAAACTGATTGTGTTTAGACAATGATGCTTATAACACAGTGGGGTTGCAACATGAATTGTATACACACAGACACATTAATCTACACCTGCCTAAAACTACCTATCTCTTCCATATCATATTAGTTACTGTTACCAGTGACACCTAAAAATACAGCCTGCTACCAATAATTGTGCCATGGATCACATTGTGCATTTCTTGTCCTTCTACTAGCCTCTGCTTGTCCACTACTGCTCTACAGTGCCCTGTTCTACTGATAGCAGTCTTTAGCCACTCTGCATAGCTCAGGCATTGCTGCCCTTGAGCAACTCTGTGCTGTCCATTGTTATAGCTGTTGCTTAACTGAGATGACTTCCTTTACTTCACTGACCTGCTTTATTTAATTTAAGCAGGCAGTGTACCTCTACCATCTAGCTTTAGTTACCTCATGTAGACCATGTAAGAACTCTCCCCAAGATTCAGCAAGCTCTGCATGGTGTGCAGGAATAGTGCAGGAGCTGCTGGAGGCAATATAGCCACTGAAAGATCTGGGAAAAAACTCCGGGAAGTGCACGAGTGCTCCTGCACTATTCCTTCATGGACACAGCTCCTGTATGCTAATTTCCCATTTGCAGGTGAAAAACATGCAAATGAGGTAAATTAGTGATCCATGAAGCTGGCAGCCATCCATGCAGGATTAGTGTAACCTGCAGAAATGCACTCGGTTAGCAACCAAGTACATTTCTGCAAACTATAAAACGGAGCCATGACAGCTCCAAGAGTGTATATAATGTGGAAGGCATGCCAATGGCCAAATATATGGCCATTGGCATGGAAAACAGTTTCAAAATAACAAAAAATAACTTTTATTTTTTTTTTTGGCTGATTTCAGCCATTTAAGCGTAGGGCAGCAGCTCGCAAACAGAATCAGCCAGAAAATAAAAATAAAACCTTGAAAAAAGCTTTTTCTACAAAAATCACAATTTTGCCATTATAGTCAATGGCAGGCAGAAGACAACAAAGCCAGTGAATAGTGGTTGCTAAGGGGGAAGGTTCAGTGTCAGACTTGTAACTAGGCATTAGCAGGCAATTCTATGCAAATGAGGGGAATGATACTGAATCACAGATTTACCCTCATGGCTAGCCTGCACCCAACCGTGTATGTGCAGGAAAACCATGGGGCAAGCCTAAGAGTTAGCTAACCTCATAGAGGGGTGTATCAGGCATACTGTAAGCATATTGGAACTCTGTGGCTCGGGTTTGCCCTTAGCTTAGCAGAGCTAAGGAAGGGGGTTTGTCTGAAGCTGCCTAGCACTCTTTACATTGCCTAAATGTTTTAAACAAAACAAAAAAAAATTAAACCAGGAAATAGCTCCATTCAAATCTGAGCCCAGTGTTTGCGCGGCGCGCCTCTGGGCTTAAACAGGAAGACAATGGGAAGGGAAAACAGCAGTAGGAAGGTAAACAAGGAGAACTAGCATAGCTGGCAGGTGAAATGTATCAGAATCAGCCAATTACACAGGCAGCAGCCCAGCCCAGCACACTACTATAAACTATACAAAAATCCTTTCCCTCTGGTTTTTCCACAAACTCTACACCACTGGTGTACACAAACAGTGAAATTTAAGCTAACAAAAGCAACAAAATGATAGGGGCTGCATTCGCTCTCATAAATTGACGTGGAAGAGGTTGAGGGTGGTGAGGATCAGAATGCTGATGACCAACCCACAGTGAGGAGAAGGAGAAGAGTGTACAGACCCAGGGTAACCTACCAGGGGCTACATGAGCTGGAGATAGTGGAGCACTATAGGGTGGACAGGGACCTGCAACAGCAAACTGGTGAGCTGTGCTGGCCACACCTCATACACAGAACCAACAGAGAGGAACCTATCCCAGTGGATACCAAGGTATGTGTAGGCTTAAGAATATTAGCCACAGGTACCTTCCAAAGGCCAACTGGGGATATCATGGGGATCTCACAGGCATAAGCATCCAGGATACTCCAGCAGTTCCTGGATGCCATGTCAGCACATGCCGGTGAGCACATATATTTCCTCAACACCCATGAGGTGTTGACCAGCAATATGTATCTCTTCCACCAAATAGCAGAATATCCTGAGGTAGTGGGTGCTATAGACTGCACTCACATACACAGCAAAGCACCACCTGGTGAGCGGGTAAGGTCTACATAAACTGCAAGGGCTTCCCCTCCATCAACTGCCAGATCGTGTGCGATGCCCAGGGCATTATAATGAATGTGTGTGCTGGCAGCCCTAGAAGCTATCATGACTCCCACATCTGGCATATGACGCAGCTGTGCCAGAGATCTGCCAGTGGGGACATCCCATATGGCCACCTAGGCTGGATGCTGGTTACGCACTGGAGCTGTGGCCAATGATAACCATCAGAAATGTACACACACCTGAACAAGAACTCCATAATGAGGAGCACACACAGACCAGAATCATAATAGACCGTGTGTGTGGGATGCTCAAGTCACGGTTCCGGTGCCTTGACATATCCGGTGGAGCCTTGCAGTACTGACCAGTTACATGTATCCAAATTGTCATTGTATGTGCCATGCTACACAATATGATCCTGCTGAAACAGCTGCAGCAGGAACAGCATGGGGCAGGGCCACACCCCCCCCCACCATTGCCAAGGCCAGCGCAGGCACAGAGTGACTCAGAGGAGGAACAACCTGAGCCTGCCCCAGTAGGCAGAAGGAGACATGCCCTGTATGCTCAGGCCTTGGCAATGAGGCAACACATAGCACATACACTGACACGGTAGGAACCCGGGGAATGACACCTCACTCCGACTCGCACATACAATACAAGGGATGCCATTATGACACAACCTGTGCTTAACCGTCTATAGGGAGTGTACTATGTGCATCCAACATAGTAAGCCCTCCAGCACCATCCTCAATACTGGCACAGCCACAAGATAAGCCACACTCACTATCAGTTTCTGAATGTAGTAATATGTTCTGCTACCTGTATCTATGGTATGGAAGTGAGCATGTTAGGGAATCGGGTGGCTGAATGGGATGCCACCAGATAGTAGACACCTATATTGGCAGCATGAAATCCTTAACAAATACTGGTGTCAACATAGTAGGCAGTACTAGACAAGGTGACAATACCCACTGCAGGACATGTGGTGGACTAAATATGTGTCCATAGGACACACACATGCATGTCAGTGAGGCTCACATACCCAACAACAGTCTCAGCCAGCAGGACAGGTATAGATAAACACAAATAAAGGCTGTGCTAAGGCCTCTGATTGATGGCTATGGAGAATAGCCCCCTCCAAACCTACACAGACAGACTACAACAGGTCAGGCAGTGGGATGTTAGTTCTGAAGAGTAAGAAGTCTGAAATTGAAATGTATGTCAATAAAACCTAAGAACTGTAGTACACTGATATGCCTCTAGTCTGCATGATATGTCAGAATACAGAATGAAATGGAGTACCTGACATACCAGTACAGTCATAGCAAATGTGTACAAGTGTCAGATGTGCCCCCCCAACAATCCTATGTAGAAATGTAGTCCAATAAGAAAAAATCCGGTGCAGATCAACACTAGGAAAATTACTTTAATAAAACGTAGTTAAAACCATAAAACCATGGAATGTAAAACAATGCATCCAATCCTGTGATAAGCACTTTTGGGCTCCTGCCCTTCATCAGATGAATTAAGACATTTTCCAATTTTATTTTTATCTTGATAACAGCCAACCACATTTTAGTATTGCACCCACCTATTCTTCAGGGCGGGTTTCATAGGAATAATCTCATTAAGCCCTGGATACCTATGTGCCTGGAGCTCTATTATCCACTTTGTTTCTTCTCTTTCAGTATAATTTTTTTAGGTCTCCCCCTCTGAAATTCTTGTGTACATTCCATATTGCCCTAAACTTAAAGTGATGTCCCTATTTTTCTTTTATGTGTCTATACAGAGCATTATGCTGAGTCTTAGTTCTATTCGAAGATAGATGTTGCATGATCCTAACTTTAAACATGTTATTTTTTTTCCTGCATAGAAGCATGGACACAGCTGCCACTCATCTAGGTAAACTATGTCTGTGGTCCTGCAGGTAGCCTTGGCTCAAACTTCCTTCCTGTAACCATGTGTCTAACATTTGTTCCTTTATTAATAAACCCACACGTTTTAATGCATTAATAATATTAATAAACCCACATGCTTTCCAAGAACCAAATGATCCCGTACCTTCCTTAATAATAAGTTGTTTCCCCTTATTCATTTTTTCCTTCCCCAAAATATATTTAAGATTCTTGTTCCTTCTAAACCCAAAACTAGGCTGTTCTCCTTTTATTCCTAATAATTTATCATCCGTCTTGAGGATATTCCAGTTCTTCCTTACTATGTCACACACCCCATAAATGTTATTACCATAGGTAAATATCATTCTAGTGTTTGATGCTCTACTTTCTATACTATTGTTACAAACTGCCTCATTATGCCTTTAATTACTTGTTAGTAGGGGGCCCATCTTGCCTCTTCTATATTCTCCTTTATGACTGGTTTCATTACGAATTAGCTCTCTTTTATAACCCCTGTTTAAAAATGTTCCTCTAACCTTTCTATCTCAGCTTCAAATACTGCCTCTTATGTGCAGATCCTGGATACTCTACTGATCTGCCCCCCTAAAGAAGAATAAAACATCACAGTGTAAAACAGTACATATGTCTGAATATCTCTGCTAACACCAAAACCATGTAGCAGAAGCAGCACAAACACAATTAGTTACAGTATCCCACTATCCTTTGCCCATTGTGACCCCATATTGTAAACTGATCCTCAGATATCTGCAGAAACAGGTTGCTAGCTGTAGGTGTAAAACACAAAAGCCTGCACTGGAGTATAACCTACCTGGAATGGATTCACACATTAAATACAGAGGGTGATACTGGGCATGCTCCCGCACTTAGAGAAACAAAGCCCATGTCTGACAACAAAATACTGAAAGGTCATACTGGGCATGCTTCCACACATATGAAGTCTATGTCTGTCAACAACAGTGGATGATACATATCTGTCATTCGCAGATGTTTGTCCGCACACTCCACATTGCACACCAGTCATGCTTTGCACACACATCGGATAGAAATACACACATATATCCAAGGACAACACACTATAATAAGCCAAACTTACACATACATAGATGTGTGGAACAGAGTGACAGACAGTGACAAAGAGCTTGCCATCATGAGGCATGTCTCACCCAGAACACATCCAGTTGGCCAATACCACATGATGTGCAAATGTCAATCACTGTAGACATTTGCATCTGGTATCCCTCAGAACTATAGTGTATGTGGTGCCTGTGATAACTGTGTAACATGACTGTACAAGTCATTATCCATCTAGCAGTTCTATACACGTTTCTATTAAATGTAAACCTGTGTGTGACTGAGTGTTGTGTGTGTGTGTGTTTCCAGATGAATGGTTTATGGCCCATTCACACACACTGCACTCCCCATTGCCATACCTTCACAGGCCTGCTAATGTCATTCACCTTAAAATACACCTTTGGGGAAAGAGTAGCCCTCTAAGCTCTGTGGCTCATGCTATAACTGTGTAATGCTATAGTGTGATGTACTAGTTAGGTAGGAGCTTTAATCCCAGACATGGCAACTGTGAGACTCTTTGGTTCTGTCTGTGTGTAGGGATCAATGCTTTTGAGGCCATTCACAGTCACTACACTTTCCATTTCCCTACTTTGGCAAGCCTGCTGATGTCATTCACCTTGAAATACACCTTTGGGGAAAAAGTAGCCCTATAAGCTCAGTGGCGTATGCTATAACTGTGTAATGCTATAGTGTGATGTACTAGTTGGTAGGAGTTCTAATCCCAGACATGGCAAGTGTGAGACTCTGTGTGTGCGTGTGTGTGTGGTGTGTGTGTGTGTGTGTGTGTGTGTGTGTGTGTGTGTGTGTGTGTGTGTGTGTGTGTGTGTGTGTGTGTGTGTATGGAAATCAATGCTTTTGAGGACATTCAAATTCATTACATTTTCCATTTCCCTACTTTGGCAAGCCTGCTGATGTCATTCACATTGAAATACAACTTTGGGGAAGGAGTAGCCCTGTAACCTCTGTGGCATGTGCTATAATTGGTGATGTGATAATGTGACATATTAGTTAGGTAGGAGTTCTAATCCCAGACATGGCAGCTAAGAAACTCTGTATGTGTGTTTGGTTGTGTGTGTAAGGATCAATGCTTTTGAGGCCATTCATAGTCACTACACTTTCCATTGCCCTACTTTGGCAAGCCTGCTGATGTCGTTCACCTTGAAATACACCTTTGGGGAAAAATAGTCCTATAAGCTCCATGGCCATGTATAACTGCATAATGCTGAAGTGTGATGTACTAGTTAGGTAGGAGTTCTAATCCCAGACATGGCAACTATGAAACTCTGTATGTGTGTGCATGTGTGTTTATTTGTCTGGCTGTGTAGGGATCAATGCTGTTGAGGCCATTCACAGTCACTACACTTTCCATTGCCCTACTTTGGCAAGCCTGCTGATGTCATTCACCTTGAAATACATCTTTGTAGAAAGAGTACCCTGTAAGCTCCATGGCGCATGCTATAACTAGGTAATGCTGTAGTGTGATGTGCTAGTTAGGTAGGAGTTCTAATCCCAGACATGGCAACTGTGAAACTCTGTGTGTGTTTGTTTGTCTGTGTAGGGATCAATGCTTTTGAGGCCATTCACAGTCACTACACTCCCCATTGCCCTACTTTGGCAATCCTGCTGATGTCATTCACCTTGAAATACACTTTTGGGGAAAGAGTAGCCCTATAAGCTCCATGGCATGTGCTATAACTGCATAATGCTGTAGTGTGATGTACTAGTTAGGTAGGAGTTCTAATCCCAGACATGGCAACTGTGAAACTGTGTGTGTGTGTGATTGTTTGTCTGTGTAGGGGGACAATGCTTTTGAGGCCATTCACAGTTACTTTGGCAAGCCTGCTGATGTTATTCTCCTTGAAATACACCTTCGGGGAAAGACTAGCCCTATAAGCTCTGTGGCACGTGTGATAAATGTAGTACACTGTAGTAGCAATACAGAGCAAGGTAGGGGTTTGAATCTCAGCACTGTCAAGTGTGTGCTTGTCATCATTATCCTGTGTAGAGGTAGCACTGATTGTGTAATAATAGGACTCATGGTGGGGTGGGTTTTACAAATTTCTTATATGGAGGACCTATTATATGTCACAATGTTCACCTTACAAGGACAACAGATGTCAAACAGCAGAGGGGCTGGTGTAGACAATCCATACCCCTACATGTGACATTATGGATTGGGGAACAATATATGCAATCCTTGTATTACCCAGAGAACACTCTCCACCCATGTGTCATACACAAACACACTTGGCTAGGCAACAACTACTATGTTGGCAAATCCCTGCATATTACCCACAAATAATAACCATGGTGTGATTGCAGTGGACTACAGAGGACATGGCACCCTGTCCCATCCCTACAATAGGCAAATAATTATTTACAGTAGTGCTTTGTTATGTTCCCCACTGGACACCTGTAGCAACCGTAGAGACAGCAAATGTAACCCACAAAGGAAATTCCATGCCTTATACACATGCCCTGTGTGGACAGATGCCACTAACACCAGTGAATACCTGTATCATGCTGTCAATGTAGGTGCAGGATCTACCTCAGTTCCATAGCCAGTTCTCACCACATGAGTTCAGGAATGCCACATCAGATGATAACAATCTGTCCACACAACATTCCCCAGACACCCCAGGTACACTTCCACATGTCACAGAACTTGCATGTGGGACATGCGCACATCACAGACACTTTCCATGTTATGGAATATAGAACACATATATAGCAAGCATTGCATAGCACTGGCCACCCAAAATAGTAACCCAGATGAGTAGATGGTGAATACAATACCCACCTGTGTGGACCAATCCAGGGACTACACCCCTGAGTCACACTGCAGAACATTGTCACGTGGCCTGATGCCCAGGTATATCCTTTGACTAGCCTTGTACAGCTTTCTGGCACAGTCAACCACTACACAACTGTGAAGCAATGAACCCAAGCATGTCAGTACTGGCAAATCTGTGTGTGTGTGTGTGTGTGTGTGTGTGTGTGTGTGTGTGTGTGTGTGTGTGTGTGTGTGTGTGGGTGTGTGTGTGTGTGTGTGTGTGTGTGTGTGTGTGTGTGTGTGTGTGTGTGTGTGTGGAGATTAATGATTAGGAAGCCATACACACTTACTACACCTCCCATTGCCCTACTGCAGCATGCCTTCTGATGTCAGTCACCTTGACATACCCTTTGCCCATATATCAACCCGATAACCTTTGTGGTGCATGTGATACCTGCGTAATACTGTAGTGTAGCAAACTAGTTAGTTAGGAATTCTAATCCTGATCCTGCCAACTGTGATAATGTGTGTGATTCCCTGAGAGAGTGTGGTTGTATCATCCTTGACACCTGCTTTTGTGGACAGGCACATGTACTACACCTATCTTATCCCTCCTTTATCACTGTTGCTGATGTTACTTACCTTCAAATATACCTTTGTACAGCTGTCCAATATTTAAGCTCTGAGGCACATGCAATAATTGCATAAAAATGTAATAGCAATACATAGTTAGGCAGAGGTTCGAAACCCCATAATGGTAAGTGTGTGACACAAACATGCTTACATCTTACTCTCCTACCCCCTTCCTTTTTTACTTTGTTTCTGACTGTGTCTCTCACTACCTCTCTGGTGTAGGTGGAAAAGTACACCTGGTTTGCGTAGGCAGTAGCTTGTGTTTTGCAAGTGATGCTCATGATCAGCTGATGGCCTGTGCACAAATTGCAGTCCCGCACTAACTGATTGCATGTGGAACAGCTGTGGTAAAATTCCAATAGCCAATTGCATGGAAACACACTCCTATAACTAGGAACATCATGTGGGTGTTGGCCCTTTTCATTCACTGTGAGCAGGACTTCATGCTAGTATTCGGCAAACAGCATCACAGAGAGTACTGGGATATACCTCTTACAACATACACTGTGGAGACAAGACAACAAATAGGAGGGGGGTGTTCCTGACATGAGGACAGAATGTAAGTCTTGCTCTTCTACATTTGAAGTAATATTGGTTTAACAGAGTTTGTGTGGATATGGCTGGTCTACATGATTTAATACCAGTCATGACAGTGTTATGTGGTTGAGGAAACTCTCACCTGTAGGGCTATCTGCAGACTGGCCAATATAAGGAGTCTTACATGTGTTGTGTTACTCACAGATGACCTATCTTTAGAAATGCAGTAGCATAGTGTGAGGATTGCAGTCAGTACATGGTGACAGCCATGAGAGTTACTGACTTCATATCCCTCAGAAGACATATGTCACAACAAACCCTGTTACAGCAGGAAAATGTATGAGTTTATCACAACAACATGTCAATATTGGCCCTGTGTTTGTACCTCCAGCCACAACTCTGTCAACCTTTGTAAATATGTCATGCAGTAAGAGGTGCAAATGTTTAGTACACCATTATTTATTGACATCATACCTGATAAAAAGCCAGTGAGATATCAGACTGCTAGACATGTTATGTATAGTAGGGCTTATATTAGAGGACAAAACCTGGACATTCTATTGTAGTGTGTACAGTAGTGAGGTCTATATACTAATGGTGATTGTCAACAGAGTGTGTATTGCGAATATGTACCTTGGCCTGAGTACAGACTGTGGTAGATGTCATTGTTTCTGGTCCTGTTCTACCTGATGTTGCATGCTGCTCCAGTGTATGGTACCCTATCGGTGTACATGTTTGCAGGGCCAAACCCACAGATGTCCCATAACACAGTCAGACATCAGAATACACTGTGTATCGGCCCAGTATATGTAGGGTTAGTGTGTGAGTGGCACATATGAGGATGGTGTTGATCAGACAGTCCATGTATTGTAATATTAAGCATGCTTGCCATATGTGACTCTGGCTGTGTTCATATTGGTTGTGGGTATGCGCTTTCACACAGGTGTCAGTTTCTCTGTGCTGTTACATGCCTGTAGAGCCTACTATATTTGCAGGTACATGTGTATTCCTCCATAAGAAATGTAGGCCAGTGTTGTGGCAGTCTGCCTGTAGTTTGCACAGTGCTTTGTGACATGCCTAGCAGCTATGTGTATTTTATATTAAATACTATATTAAATATATATATATATATATATATATATATATATATATATATATATATATATATATATATATATATATATATATATATATTATACACATATGTATATATATATATATATATATATATATATATATATATATATATATATATATATATATATTTATAGATATCAACACACACACACACATATACACACATATATATATATATATATATATATATATATATATATATAGATAGATCTATATATGAACGTATATATAATACAATATACAGATGTGTATAAATACATATATGTATGAGTATATATGTGTATGTACATGTACACACACACACACACACACATATATATATATATACACACATATATATATATATATATATATATATATATATATATATATATATATACACACATATATATATATATATATATATATATATATATATATATATATATATATATAAATATCCTTATGTGTAAACATGACTGTTGTATATACCTTCCTAGATGTATCACACCGTTTTTATCTATGTGTATATTTAGATGTAATATACGTGATTCAACAGTAATATCACTAACAAGTACTTCACAATTGTAGAAGTCATAGCAGTTGTTCAATACTATTCAGTATGTGTAGTGACAGCTATATTGGAAAAAACAATTGTCTTCACAGCTGCAATGGCTTAGTAGTTAACTGCTGTAACTATAGAGTACAGGGTCCTGGTTCAAGGGCTGTTTATTTTGTTGCTGGGCAGAACAAGGGCTGTTGGATACAGAGTGGTTAAGGCAATTTTGAGCAGCTTTAAGCAGGTTTGCATGACGGTAAGTGGTGCTAAGATACGGTTAAATGTACGGGTGCTTACACCATGTAGGCTTCACGGGCACTTGCACCATGTAGGCTTTGCTTACCAGTGTGCAAATGTGCTTAGCTGTTATATTGCAGCAATGCTAAAACCTGCTAAGCATGGCTCAGCCCTCGTAACCAGTGCTCACATTCCAGTCTGATAAAATAGCCGTAATGACATCTTTAATAAGTGTATTTATTTCCATGTACATAACATGCGTCTATGTGCTGTCATTACAGTAGCAAGGGGTGTGAGTCTACTGTCTGGGACACCTGAGTATATATGGCTTGTACAACACTCTTTTCCATTTGAATGTGTTAAATACATGGGTAGTATCCCAGGTTATATACAATCACACTGGCATGTAGTGTATGATTACGTTGCTACTGTTGACAATGCTTACCGAAGTAAGAGTACATTACAGATTGTAGTACTGGAACCAAACACCCCTGCATGCAATACTGTACTCTGAGTCCTCACTGTTGTGTTCTTGGTGTGTGAGCTGTGTCTCATAAAATATTTCCTACTGGATATTGATCTGACATGTGGAAATTAATTGTAGACTACTGTGTGTATAGCACATGCCAGTGACTGCTGCTGTCATGTAGTAATGGCATACCTATCATTGTCAGACGTCTATCTGTCAACACATTCATCCTAATGCATAGCCAGTTGGCTAGCTGATGTATGTCTGTCCTCTGTTCAGATATGCAGATGTCAGGAATCCATCTTGGCTACTTACAGGCAATCTATGCTTGACTGACACTGACAAGTCTACCCAGCTATGTTATGAATGCCACAGCTAGGAATTCACACCCTGTACGCACCACATGCAATGGATACCTCAACTACACTACCACAGTCCACAGAACATGCTTGGGTACAGGTCTCCAAGGCAGACACTGACCATGTTATGTAATACATGTTGCATACATGTAAACTGGAGCACCTCATTGGCCTTCTGCAAGAGGCAACCAGATGATTGGCTGTTGCATGTAACACTCACCCTGAGGATCACCCTTGTGGTATCTTTTGATAGATGGACTGCTGGCACAAGGCAGGTGGCATGACACCACTGTACACACATCTCCGACACTTCCCATCTCTCCATGGACAATAGCCTGGTACAGACCAATGGCACATGCACAGATGGACCCCAGTACTGACAAATGTGTATGTGTGCATTACTGAGAATAGCAGTATCTGTGTGTTTGTAGACCTGTAGTTGAGAATACCCTGAGGCCCTTCACACCCACTGCGCCCCCCATTGCCATAGTTAGATGTGGCTGCTGCTGTACCGGACATTACATGTACCTTGTTACACTCTTCTCCCTAATGGCTACCTGGGGCTTGCAGTACCAGCACAGCACTGTTGTACAAATGGGTTGATAGGCATGGGATACCCTCTGAGTTCTGGCAAGTGTGCGTATGTGTGAATGTGTGTATATTTGTAGGATACAGCATTCTGAGGCCACATTCTCCTAATAAAATACACCTTGCCACACAGTATTAGGGATAGTAATGTTGCTGACCATAGGTGTACCATGAGAATGCATCAACCTACTATCACTGTGGCATGTGCATTAGATGCATATCCCTGTAGTGGCACTCTTGGGATAGACAAGGGGTTATATTGCAGTCCTGGTGAATGTGTGATGGTGGGTATGTCAGAGTGTTATCATGGGTTTCAGTGCATACAATATCCACTGTGGGGTATAGGTGCTGGGTATACAGTCTTTACACCATGGTACCCACAGTACATGTCCCATGTTCCACTGTATGGAGACCACTGTCACCATCAACCATACAGGTAACTGATAACACTATCCAGCCCAGTTGTGCATGTGCTGTGTGCAAGTTATCTGTAACAGAATGGACACACTGACAAGGTAGTTAGCACTGATAAGCCCAGATCTCTCAGATGTGTTTATGACTGTTATGTGTTTGTCAATGTGTATATGACAGTATGTCACACTATGTATTGTCCATAAACAACCAGTACATCCCCCATTACTATACTGTACAGGCCTGGGGATGTTCTTTACGTAACATGTAACCTGGAACACACCTTATCCTAAAAGATGTGTGGTGTGTGCAATTAAGGCCACACACATCAGTAGTACTACATACCTAGGTAGGGGTTCTAGTCCCTCTGTTGCCAAATAAGAGTGTGTGTGTGTGTGTGTGTGTGTGTGTGTGTGTGTGTGTGTGTGTGTGTGTGTGTGTGTGTGTATGTGAAAGAATCTACTTCCATTTGCAGAATATACATGTCCCAGGAGGTCATCTCTCTGAAAACTGCCTGACAAATGCTAACATTTCACAGGTATCATCCTGTAGAAATACATTCCATCACAACTAGTGGTAGATGTGTAATTGCCCTCTTCCCCACTGTATAGGTGTACAGCGATACTGGGGTTGGTATATATAGCTGGGTGTGGCTCTTGTGGACACAGCCACCATAATTGCAGTTACTGTTGAGTGTATCCCTTGCTTAGCTGGCCGTAATACTGTACAGTTCATGTTAACAGGTTAAATAGTTGTCTATCACAATATCTGTGGTTCTACAGTACCTCTCACCCTCCAAAGGGTAGGGCTTTGCCACCCACACCAGCACACCTATTTTTACCGAGTTGAGGATTGCACTACATTGGGAAAGAGGGCATATACCCTGCCAGTACCATCGTCAATGACATTAAACTAGCAGACTGCTTATTTCCCAATGTGTTGTTGTGCCTATTCTGTCTTGGTGGAATTACATAGGCTAAAATGGGTTCCTTGCACAGGTACATACATCCATGTGTACAGTATTCTCTGTGCATTGCATTAGCACCAAAGTCTCTGTGTGTGTTATACACAAACATGTGGCATGTTCCACCCAGTACACTTATGATTGTCCACTGTAGAAGAGCTGCTGACATCAGCCACATTGCACTCACCTGTATACACCACCCCAAGACCTATCGACACTGTGGCACATGCAGTAACTGTTTTACAGACCTGTGACATGTGACACAGCCAAGGTGTCACCACAGTGCCATACCCTTTCTAGGATACAACAGCAGACCATCATCCTGCTGACACATGGACCCCTACAATGCAAACAGAATACATTATGGAGACCGCAATCACTCAGTGTTAATAACAGCTATAATGCATCATGGCTGGACAGCTACACTTCCTGACATGTAAGCATTAAACTTTACTGCTGACAACATGTTACACAGCATTACATTGGTACACCATAGTACAGTTGTTGGTTTGCCAGAGACCTAAGCTGAGCCATACATTTGACACCGTGTGTATGAATGAGGGGGTTTAATTACTAATTTGGCTGTGGTGATGTGGTTTGTGCAGGTATGAGGTTGCCCTAGCTGTGTTAGTATTGTGTGTGTATGCTTGCACACAGTTCTGCCATGTGGCTGCCCTATACAGGGGTTTGTTGGACAGCTGCAGACCATACCTGGCAGGGTGTGCAGTTCACCATCTCTGGCGATGGACATGAGAACTGTGCCACAAGGGGTTCCACGGGCACAACCAGGTACAAGCCACAATATGGTACTCTTCCCTGAAAATGACATATGTCTGCTAGATCTGGGTCCCTCTAGGGACTGACCAGGGCCATGTCCATGTGGCCTGCTGTGGTGTGGTATGGACAGCACCCCCCTGCAGTGCTGGGGCTAGTACTGCCACAAGGGGAGTGGCTCTGTGTTCTGGCATGTCCATGTTGACCTTCAGCAGTTGGTGTTGCTGGCCTACATCCACATGGCCATCGCACCACTCTCACCATATGCACAAGCACGGATATTCCACGGTCGAAGATTCCCATCATCTCATCCAACCATCTATCCATGACCTCTGAAAAATAATGGAGGGCACCTTCAAGATCACGGATGTTGTCAGTAACAGCTGAATGAGTAGCCCTCTGCAGTCTCAGAGCCTGTCTGGTGTACTGTTCCATACGTGCCTATGACTCTATGATGGCCTGAAACATGCATCTGGTGGTACCAGATGTGACACGTCTGCCAGGGGCACAATGACCAGCAGCCCACCAAGGAGCACCCCTGTACGTCTGCCTTTGTGATATGCCACCAGACATCCGGCTATGGATGCTGTGTCCAGACACACGTGCCATAGACATCACACTGCCCTATTCCATGACACCAACCGCCAACTGTCCCTCAGCTATGGCCACTGGTGATGGGGTATGTATAGGCATTGTGACTGTATCCGGGGATGGGGTGGATAACAGTGGGATGTCAAACGATGGCGCAGCTTCAGCCCCTGACAACCCCACATGTGCCATTACACACCTATCATCATTTTCAGTGTCTGTATGGACACCAACATCAGATTGCCTGCAGGAGGAACCCTGACCCACCTTGCCACCTGTGAGAAGAAAACAAGAAACACACTTTAAGACTTGTACGTCATTAACAGTACACACATACATACACACACACACACACACACACACACACACACACACACACACACACACACACACACACACACACACACACACACACACCTTGACATTCCACCATACTACTTACTTCTTCCTGAGTTTACAGAATGTCCCTAGTTTTTTCTCTTAATTTCCCCATCCTGCATCAGTCTTGAATAATTACATGTCCCACAATGGAGTGGCATACTTAACTATTTTTCAAAAAATGCAAGATCTGTTGCTCTATTAACTTTTCATGTGGACTGCAGTAATATTTGGAAACACTCTCTGGTGTTGAATAGTAATTCCCCAATGCATCTATAGTGCTGCATACATGGGTATTCTTTCACCTTTCTGCTGATTGCAATTAAAACAGTATCCCTGGTGTCTAGTTTTCCCTCCCAATGCATCTTTCATGCTGCAGACTTTATTATACTATCAGCTGTCCTGAGATTGCATGTCAGAAAAGCATTCCTGGTGTCTAATGTGTCTTTCCATGTCCATGTACTGCATGATTTCTAAGGGACATTGAGAGGTATGAACAACCTCACACTCACACATGTGCATACATGGGCACACACACAAACAGACACACACATACACAGATGCATTCTACATACATCAACCTCCTCCACTCCACCAGATAGCACTTACAGATAAATTACCCCCCTCCCACACACACACACACACACACACACACACACACACACACACAAACACACACACATACTTACAGGTGAGGGTGCACAAAGATATTACACACAGACCTCTCATTGCCCATCTGTCAACATGCATGACATATGGCACTCAGCAGTATGCAGGGCATCTATAGTCAATCCCTGCTAGCAACATTATACATTTCTGTGATGCATGGGTTGTGTTAGTAGGTGATGCCCCTTCCCCTGGAACATGCTGCACCCATGTACACAGTATTGCTGTGCACCTGTTCGGCACACTGGCATGTACTGTGCACCATACCTCACAGGTGTACACACCATTGCTGAATGTGTATATGTGTGACAGTTATGTTTGCTCTGCTGCTCACAGCCCCTATGTGCTTGTCCGACACATGCCCTGGGATGATATGTGGACAGATGTCATTTGTGAATGCCTGATGTCTGATTTACAGATCTCATCATCAGTGGTGCATGTATGGCCAATAAAATACAATTACACTGACAACCTTCAAACCTTACCATGGCTATGGGGAGTGTACACACCCTTAATGATGTGACACCCTGTTCCCTGATATGTCATGGGGCCACATTACTGCATATTTTAACATTACACAAACCTGATATGTGACATATGACCTGTGCAATCAAATGCAGTATCAAACAAATCTCTTAGTTGTGCAGATGCTGATTGAGATGCATAACATTTGTGGGTGCATATGTGTGCACACCCTTATCATGATGGTTTGTTGCACCTACTGTTATATGTACTACAGCAGTCACTATTCCTGGAAGGGGTATACTAGCATGGACCATCTGCATTTGACAGTATTTGGTCACTCTGCCCTACAAATGTCCCCCAACTCTGCATGATTGCAAGGTCAACTCATGGGCACAGCCCTTGGAGCTCACACAGTGCCATCACAATTGCTGTGGATTCAGGGTTACATCTGCCACAATTCATGACCTTGGCTGTATGCAGATACAGCCATTCTTAGCTAGCTTTGGATCTCTACTTGAGTGCACTGTTGTGTTTCAGGATGGCACCCCCTCCCCACTCTCAGAATTTTTGCAGATGCTTGACAACAACGGCCTACACATAACTACACACTACTTCTAAATCCTGATTAATTTAACAATTGTATAAGTGTTTATTGATGTTATTGGTATATATATATATATATATATATATATATATATATATATATATATATGTATATATATGTAGTTCTGTTGGAGGGTGATTTTGTTATAATCTTTTTGTTCATTGAGGAAGGCAGCAATGCTAAAAATGGTCTGATATGATTCTGTGAATAGGATTCTATATGTGTATTTTTTAAATACTCTATGTTTTAGTTAATATATATATTTTCCACACTGATTTGTGCTGGCTCAGGAGTGTCAGGCCGTTGCACTAGCCATTCCTGCGGATCCTTTTGTATCTTCAGTAGGTTTTCCTCTTCGCACTCACTGTTGGCTGTGTATTAGTGTGGAAATCCTCCCTACATTGGATTATATCGCGGGTTTTTTTGTGAAGTTTGTTTTTTTGTGAAGTTAGTTCTCATATGGAGAACACAAATATATTTTCTCTGCAATCTTTGTTCTGTGGAAGGTGTCGTTTTTGTTATTGTGGACCATCTTTGCCAAGTCATTTGGCTTGCTAGGATCCTGCAGTCCATCCAGTTAAGTAGAAGACGCCTTGGATTTGGACAGTGTGAAGGAAGTACTTGTACTTTTTCCTAGCCCCATGTTCGCTTTTGGATTTTACTATATTGCCAAATATGGGACATATGTTGGTAATTATGTAGGTGTGTTCATGGTTTATTGTATAATTTCATTTGCGTATAAGAGGGGACATGGAACTAAAGTTTGTTTCAAACATTGGAATACCATTACAATACCAGGATAGACTGACTTACTTCATATTAACAAGCTTTTTTCGCACAATTGGCTACTACGATTGGATAAATATAATCTGAGTGGGTTTGGCATGTTTTCTGGCCTTCTACAAAGCAACTAAGCGTATATGTTTTTTGACTTTTTATGAAGCAACTAACCATATATGTTGGAGACAGTTGATTTTTTTGAACAATATATGACTTTGCCATTGAACATTGGACCAATTCTAACTTTACTGTTTGCGAACTTAATATGCACCTTTCAGTTGTTAATTTGGTCATCTACTTACGACAATTTTTGTATGTTATGTTTATTCTGTTTAGCTCAGGTTTATCATTTATGTGTATGAGATTGAGGTCGCTAGTGATTAGGTACTGATTGGTTATATTTGGGTTGGCAAATGTATCATATTGGGGTAATAAATTGCCTTGGGATTTAACATATATTATTATTGATATTTATGTGCTGACATGACCAAAACAGTTGCATGAAAATAGTAATATAATATAATATAGCTAACGGGATAGAACAATTGTTTGACCAGAAATTTATACTAAGTTGTTTGGATTTGTGTGTTATGTCCCCTTCTGAATTTTTGTATTCTTAAAATCATTATATCTAGTTCTCATGTTTTAGGATGGGGCCTGGTCTTGATGTGAGCTTGAGCAAAATAGAGGATTTTTTTCCTTTTCTTTTTCGGTTTTCATATGTTGGCTTGCTACTTTTATGTGTAGCCTACTAGACATTAATCCTGATATTGGTAATGATATATTTATCACCATTGGGTGATAGATATTAATTCAAGGGTAATGTTGGTGGTACATAGCATTATGCCCCTTGGGCAACAGATAAGATAGAGGGTGAACCAGGGATAGTTATAGTGCCACCATTTTGGTGGAGTGGTTACTCCACCATATACTTTAAAATATAGTTTAGTAGTGTTAACTATATGTTTGGACTAAGGGGGCACTTAGCATGGTGCGCAATGTTTGAAGATTGAGTATATATATAAGGCTATTTATAGGTTCATAGGTTCATAGATTAGTACTAGGCTAACTGCCCTTGCAAGCCATTTTAAGCCTAGCCAATTATCCCATTTCAAACCCTGTACCTTGTGTTTCTAAGGCAAACACCTTAACCATTATAGTACCGCCATTGGAGTTGAGGAGACTGTCTGGCTCCTATTTGTGGAACACCTTGTTGTTTTTGTTGGGATTTCTAAGTAAGCACATGTTCTAGTGAGTTGTACACATCTAAGTGTGATTTTTTTATGCTTAAATATTTTGGGTTTTCCCAATTATTGAATTAGAACTGGATTTGTCCCCCATTTTTGCTCTGGTTTGACTGACGGATTATAGATATAGATATAGCTTTCATCATAAGAGGATTGTCCTCTGACACAGATGATTTAGGTGTCTTTGGTTTGGGTTCACATTCAATGACTGGTGAACCAAGTGGGCATACTGATGACCCAGTCTATCAGCATAAGATGGCCTTTTTCTAAATTGAAAAAGGAGATGAAGAGTTTGAGAAGTTATGTGTGCAATTTGCACCTTTCTAAGGCATATCAATGAAAACAAATATCCCCACGGGGATTGAGGGTGAAGATCCAGCCACTTGTTCCTCAGGCTGACCAGTTATTATTAGATGAATGGCTTGCAATACAACAGCAAGCCTCATTGGGTTTTGTTAATGCACTAGCTGCATATTATGAGAGAACTATACAGCAACAGTTTTTAATTCTGGATGAACTGAGAAAAGGGGTACAGGAATTTCAAACTTCTTCATGCTATGCTGTAAGTTTGAATCAGGTAAGTAAGGATTTGTTAGAGTTGGAAAATCTCTTGAAAGAGAAAAAGATGAAGAAATTCATAGGTTCATAGGTTCATAGGTTCATACTAGGCTATCTGCCCTAGGGTATTTATAAGCCTAGCCAGAGTGTGTGTGGCTTTCGCCACCCCTTGGGATGAGAATACTACACCCATTTAGGGTTTAGTTTACTGTGCCTCTGTCTAGTAGTGACATAGAGATGACCCCCGGGGTAAACCTATGATCTCCCATCCACTCGTCAAGATTTCTCTTGAAGAGAGCTAGTGAGGGGCTCTGCCTAACGTGGACTGGGATTCTGTTCCAGAGTGTAGGGAGCCTCTGGGTTATGAATCTGTCCCTCCAGCACGTCCTATTTATTTCTGTGTTGAGGTTTAAATCTCTTGCTCTCGTGGCTCTGATGGATTTGGATTTTCTGAGGTGGAGCATGTCCATTAATTCCGGATTGGACATGGCCTTGTACGTCAGGCATAGATCACCTCTGAGTAGGCGGTATGCAACTGAATAGAGCTGGAGTTTCTTCAGCCGGGCAGCATATGACATATGTTTGAGACCCTTTATCCTCTTGGTGAGGAACTTTTGGGGTCTTTCCAACTGCTGCAGGTGTCGGGTAAGATACATCCCAAATGGGGCATTGTACTCAATCATGGGCCTGATAAGAGAAGAGTACAGGGGCACAATGACATCCCTTGATCTGGATGTGAATCCCTTCATGATAAGGTGGGCAATATAGAAGGTCTTCCTAACCACCTTGGCAATGTGAGTGTCAAATGAGAGGTTACTTCAAGTTGGGTCCCTAGGTCCCTGATTATCTCTTCTGTACTTAATGGATTACCACCTATGTGGTAATTTGTGGGTACCTTGTTTTTCCCAAAGGGTATGACTATAGATTATTTGGCGTTCAGTTTAAGGCCATGGCTCTGGCACCAATTATCCATTTCTGTGAGGCCTCTCTGAAGGATGCTTGTGTCCGCTGGAGTATCATTTATAGCGCCCAGTTTGCAGTCATCTGCGAACTTTGTCAGCCACAACCCTCTTATGTTTGCTTGCACCTCAGAAAAATAAATGCTGAATAAGAGGGGTCCCAAGACTGAGCCCTGTGGGACACCGCTTGTGACTGGCTTAGAGTCTGACATGGCTCCAGCAATTCTGACCTTGTGGGTTCTCTATCCCTGAGCCAGTTTGCAACCCATCTTGTGACATATGGGTTTACATTTAAGCTGGTGAGTTTGTCTATGATGCCCGAGTGGGGTATTGTGTCGAAGGCTTTTGCAAGGTCAAGGTAGGCTGTGTGAACTGCCTTACCTTCATCAATGGCCTTAGTGACTGTTTCAAAAAAGTCGACCAAGTTCAAAAGGCAGGATCTTCCCTTGACAAAGCCAAATTGGGTAGGATGCAATGTCTGTAGGTCCCCAATGTCTTTGTTTCTGTGTTCCATAATGATCCTTTCCATAGCTTTGCAGACCAGGCAATAGGGATGTGGATGATTTTGATAGGGGCAGACCCTTTGATATACGTAAGAATGTCAAATTTGTTACTTCAAACCAAAAACTTGGGATTTCTAGGCCCAAAAGACCTAAATCTATCTTAAAGAAAAGAAATAGGGAGCATATTACATGAGGTGAGGATACCTCATCTAATACCGAGGGGGAGGAGGCCTATATGGACAGGTCACCAGGTTCGAAGAGGAACAATCTGGGAGACAACTTGGCCCACCCTTTAGGCCTAGGTCAAGAAGAGGGGGGAGGAAGCATAAAGGTCCCTCCCGATTTAGAAGGAATTCTGAGGGTGATGGCTCAGGTGTAACATCATGTAATGTTTTCAACATCTCCTCATTGGGATTGTCGGATATACAAATAAAAATTCTTAATAAAGGTCTTAGTTTTGTTCCTAATTTTTTTTTTTATGCCTGAACACCAGCTTGCACAAGATGTGGTAGATATTTGCCGCAATTTAAATTTACATTTATTTTTTCAGGATGACCAAAATCAGGATGATAACAGACCTTTTAGATTTAGGAATTCTACATTTAAACCACCCATGTCTCCAGTGGTTTCACTCTTTCAGGGCAATGTGCTCAAAGATTTACATAGAAATCTAGGTAAGGATTATGCAAGCAGGGACAATATTTCTAGGGCTGAAAGGATATGCATAGATGAGCTTAGATCAAACAGGGATATTGTTATCTCACCTGCTGACAAGGGAGGAGCTATAGTGGTCCAGGATTGGACACAATACTATGATGAGACACAGAGACAAATTTTGAATCAGAATTATTATATGATCATGTCTATAGATCCTACACCCAAGTTTAAGGTTGCGATTGATGCCTTTTTGGACATGGCAGTTGAGGAAGGTATCATTCCCAGGGAAATTGCCTATCATCTTAAGGTTGACTATCCAAAACAACAATACTTATACCTCCTTCCCAAAATTCACAAGAACCCTAATAAACCCCCAGGTAGACCTATTGTCTCGGGATGAGGTTCACTTACAGAACCCCTTTCTGAATTTCTTACATTTTATTTGAAACTACTACTACCATATATACAGGCTCGGATACAAGATACAATGCAGTTTTTGGGCATAATAGCAGACATGCAGCTTGAACCCCACTGTTTATTATGTACTCTTGATGTCACCTCCCTGTATACCAATATCCCCCATTGGGCAGGTTTGGCTGCGTTACAGTATTGGTTGGATCAGGCTGAATTGTACAAACCAGGTTTTAATTCTTTCCTGGTCTGTTTGGCTGAGCATGTTCTAACCAAGAATGTGTTTTACTTCCAAAAATAATGTGTGTGGCATCCTTGGGGATGATACCTTCCTCAGCTGCCATGTCCAAAAAGGCATCAATCTTAACCTTAAACTAGGCTGTAGGATCTATAGACATGATCATCTCTTGCCCCCATATACGCCAACCTGTTCATGGCTTATATAGAGGAGCAAAATGACAATTGTCATAATATTTATTTGGAAGAAATTGATATTTGCAGGCGATATCTTGATGACTCTTGGTTGGTGTGGTGAGCAGATGTTTCTTACTTGTCTGAGTTTGTTGAATATTTGAACCAAAACAAGTGGAGGATTGAATTTAAGATAACTTGGCATAAACATGAGATTACCTTTTTGGATGTTTTGGTCAAACATACCCCAGGGGACACCTTGGAGACTGAGGCATTTCACAGATTTCCTTAATACAATACCTTGTTACATGCCTCTAGCTTCCACCACCAACATGTCATCAAGAATATCCCAATTTCTTAGGATTAGAAGAATTTGTTCAGACTCCTCTACTTATAATCAATATAAGCAGGATCTTTCCAATCGATTTAAGAATCGGAGATACAGGGATGGTGACATCTGTAGAGCTAGCCAGTTTGCATCTCAGCAGGATAGATCCAACTTGCTTGAATATAAGGGTGATCAGCCTGTTAGGAGGAATCATGTTAGGCTAGTAACCACATATGGAAAAAATACATACTCCTTTATGAATATCATCTCCAAGCATTGGAATATTCTTCAGGGGGAGGGCTCACTTATGGAATATGTTGGAGACAAATACACATATTCCTTTCATTTGCAATGCTCTCTTAAGTTCTTTATTCAGTCATTACAAAAGGTGCCAGAATCAGGACAGGTTTCTTAGTAAGAGAACTATGACTGGGGAAAAACTGATGGGCTGCAATCCATGTGGCCATTGTTCCAACTGTCCAAAGGTTTATAAAATCAGTAGTTTTACTAGCCAAAATACACCTTGAGTTTTTGATATTACTTTTTTTGCTAACTGTAGTATCAACTGGATGATATATTTGGCAAGTTGTACATGCCCAGCATTTTATGTTGGACAAACATCCAGGCCATTCAGATTACGGATAAGTGAACATATGAGTGATATCAGGAATTGTAAACAATCCAGTGCATTGTATAAACATATTTGCAAATATAAAACTAGCATATTTAGATTCACAATTATTGATTGTATAATATATAGAACACAGGACAAGGCATGAGATACTTAATTGAAAAGAAAAGAAATGGATAGTAAAGCTTGGTGCGTTATTTCCACCTGGCCTGAATGAATACTTCTAAATCATGATTAATTTAACAATTGTATAAGTGTTTATTGATGTAATTGGTAGCTATATATATATATATATATATATATATATATATATATATATATATATATATATATATATATATATATATATATATATATATATATATATATATATATATATATATATATAGGTTCTGTTGGAGGGTGATTTTGTTATAATCTTTTTGCTCACCGAGGAAGGCAGCAATGCCGAAACTGGTCTGATATGATTTTGTGAAAAGGATTTTATATGTGTATTTTTTAAATACACTATATTTTAGTTAATATATATTTTCTCCACACTGATTTGTGTTGGCTCTTTTTTGTGTTACATTATCTCAGGAGTTTCAGGCCGTTGCACTAGCCATACCTGCGGATCCTTTTGTATCTTCAGTTAATTTTGCAGTGCCCCAAACTCTGAACACCATGTGTACCGGCCTAGTCCCTGCTAATGAATGGGAAATATACAGGTGTACACTGGCAACAGCAAGGTGCAGATGGGGATGGTGGGCCTGAGGTGGGGTGAGGTGTTTGTTGTGAAGCACATGTATCTTAATTGATACTGTCTGTAGGTTTCCAACGTGGTCTTGGTACACAAGTACACATTGCAACGTGTGCCTTTGGGGGACTTTTGCTGTTATGCATACTCTACCTGTAGAGAGGCCTGGCTGATGTTTCCTGTGGTACAACTGTCCCATCTGAATACCCTAACCTTTGGGCCACACTTATGCAGAATCCAGGCAATTGTCAACACAGGTACTGCACAGCCAGTACTTGCTAGACATTCCTGCAACTCCCTCAGTGTTGTGGCATGTTACTAGGCAGCCTGCATGACCAGTTTGCAACATGTGTCATCATCTGTCTTGGATGGCCATCTGTTCATTTTCTACATTTATCTTGTCCCATACATCCTTGGCACATACATGACTGTCTGCACTGTTTGCCATGGTATATGCAATGGTGAGGTAAGGCTACATGTCCAACTCCTGGGTGCTACCTGTTGGGTATGGGAGCCATTCCATGGCTTGTAAGATGTGTGCAAGCCATGGCTGTCTCTGTTGCAGGTAAGTGGGCACATTTGATGGCCATACATCTTGGACACCAGACCATTTTTTGTTGTGACATTGAGGACCTGTACTTGCTGGAAGGTCCATACTCATGAAGAATGCATGCTGTCAGCACCTCAAAAGCTGCTTCCACAATATGTTATTTGGAGTGTATGCACACATATGCTTCTAGTGTTTGTGAAGGTATGTATTCCCAATATTAGCTGTCCTAACATAGGATTCCATATTACACATTCATTGCTCATGTTAGGACCAAATTGCAGGTTGTAAGGGTTGTGGAATGCAGTATTGTGATATGCCATAGTGGAGATCTGTAACTGTTGCCATTGTAATAGTGGTATATAGACTGTTGTAGCACTGTATAAGGGTGATGTTTCAGACATGTCCCTACTGTAGGCCATTTGTCCCACCATTATGTTCATCTCTGTGCACACATCTTGCAATGACAAGTTGTTAGTTATATTGCAGGACTCTTACATACCCTTCAGATATGCCACCATGGTGACCACTGTGATGCAGTGCAGTTAACAGCAACAATACGTGAACATGTACAGCATGCATTATGGGTAGGTGTGTTAAATGTGTGCATGGAATATACCATTACCACTGCATTACCAGTGTATTGGCAAACCTGAACAAACACCATACTCACCAGCTACAGGATGCTGTCCCAGAGGTATACCAGAGGGACCTACATAATTGTGTGAGAGATGTGATGTCAGTAGCCACACCTGTGGCATTGGTACAGGGTGGGAGCAGCATTACAGTACAACAAAAGTACAAACCCACAATACTACAGATTATGCACATATGTTTATTACTACAACGCAGCAACAGACTTATATTTATTTAGAAATTACAGAATTGGGAAAATATTTATTAGTTTAGGGACATTGTAGGGGTTTGTTCATATTTATTTATGTACATTTCCATACAACAATTTGATGTATTAATGTAATTTTGATGAATATGAATAATTAGAGTGCTGTGATGTATTGATGATGTTGATCTTTATATATTTATATTTAATATATATTCAACACATATTTTCATTTTGCTGTATACGAAAAGTTTGGATTTAGTAATGTGTCCGACCTTCACTTCGTGTAATGGGAACTGTGTGTTTAAAATTGGGTGGTGATTTGTTAGAATTCAACCATTAGGTAAAAATAGAGGAATTTGGATATATAATTGGTTGGATTTAAATAAGCTGCAGCAGTTTGTGATGTTATTCCTTTAAGGCTTTTCAGCCGAGGTACTAGGAGCATGAAATAAAGAATTTGCAGTATTTTCGCTTGGTTCCTGAGTGTTTTTTTGGAGACTTGTTGGTGTGTTTTGTGTGTTTCAACAAACACCATACTCACCAGCTACAGGCTGCTGCCCCAGAGGTATACCAGACTGACCTACATAATTGTGTGAGAGATGTGATGTCAGTAGCCACACCTGTAGCATTGGTACAGGGTGGGAGCAGCATTACAGTACATCAAAAGTACAAAACAACAATACTATAGATTATGCACATCTGTTTATTACTACAACACAGCAACAGGCTTATATATATTTCATCTCACATATGTATGATTAAACTCTACAGATGCAGACGGATACACAACAGTGGTCTACTGATATGCCCTGTGGCCTTACCTGCATGCTCCTCAGCCATTGTGTGGGTAGCACCCACCTCCACTATGCTCTCCACCGAGTCTTGTGTTTGCGGGTGGGCAGGTGCCCTGAGGCTGGTGAGGAGTTCCTCAACATGTGTCAGGGGGGCTGGATGGCATGAATCCCCCTGTTGCAAGCTGAACCCACTTAACCGCAGCAGCACGCCAACAGGCATGGCAGAGTAGATCAGTGCATCAATGTTGGACCAGCTGATAACTGCGGTTATGCAGGCCGACAATATTTACCCTGTGGACAAGATCATTCCACAGGGCAGTCCTCTCCTTCAGATCATGGGCTGAATGCCTGAACCGGGTGCGGTAGTACTGCACCAGGTATGTGATGATGATATCATTCTCCTGCGCTGTGTACATCGGACATCTCTACCTGGACATTTTGCCTGAAAGACATAAACAGGGAAACAGGTCTGAGGACCTCATACTGCAAGGATATCATAGTTGTTAATGCACATCTCTGTCTCCCCCCACCATATCTGCAACAACAATCTGGTCACACAACTCAATGGGTATGTCTAAAGAAGACCTACTGTTGGGACATATATCGTATTGTACAACAATTTGTGCAATGTGTTTGTAGTCATGTTCCATGTTGAAACACTATCATTGGTGGCCTGTTATGAACAATTTATTTATTTTATTTTACATTTGTTGACTGGGCTAGTCTAACTGGATATATGTCCATTTTCAGTAGAGGCTCGGGGAGAAAAGCTCCAAGCATGAAGAGTAACAAAGTTGACAATATATAACAAAGGCATGTATAATAACAGTACAGAGGTAGCATTGGTTAAAAGAAAAAATATAGTATTAAAAATAAAGACTATAGACATTATGCTAAAAGTTAAACTAAATAAAAAAAAACAAGTATACCAAACACAAAGTGGGTATGAGCAAAACAGAGGAAAGTCCTTATATTTTATCCTTTTACTATTAAAAAAAGAGAAGTAACTAGATTTGGAGGCCTAGGTTAGGGGAGTGGGGAAAGGGGTAAGAGCAGGAGGGGAAAAATATTTCAGTCTGGGTTAGCACAAGGACAAAGCCACTGAGTTTTAAGATGTTCTTTAATATGTTTTTTGAATAGAGAAGTAGTAGCTAGGGTAGATAGTTCAGGAGGGAGCTGATTCCAGTTTCACCTGCATGCCATTGTAAGGGCAACTATGGTTCCATATATGCATGAGTTCTGTTTGCTATGTGACTGCTGCACATCTGTTGTTTTGTGTTAATGGGGATATCTAAGCATGCTGTTAGACATAATCCTGGAATGTGTGGACTATTACTACCCACATATGTTCTATAACAGTGACACAATAGCATGTTCGGGAAGACAGTTGCCGGCAGAACCACCTCTCCCACCTCATCTGGCCATGCTACCAGGCCACATCACATCTGGGATCCACCCTGGGATCTCATCATGTACTGGTCCTGCACTACCTTCGGGTGGAACCACCTCAGGAGATGGTGTTCACCTCCCACTGGGAGCACACACACAGACAGGATCCTGTCACCCAAAGTCAGGTCCAGGGTCTGTTGCATAGGGAGCTCCACAGAGACTTAGGGGATGTGCTACAACATCTTCAGGCCCTCAGTACACAACCACAGGGTCTGCATGCTCCTCCTGCTCAGCCCCCAGCCCAGGCACATTCAGGGCTGTGAAGATGCTGTTGTGACTGCTCTTGCGTGGGGACCTTGTTTCCATTGATTCCATATGAGGGCTCCTGGGCTTCCACATTCCAGACAACACTCCCCATACAAGGTGTTTACCTACCACATGTGTCATATACCGCCCCTGTATGCTGTCTTATCTGTCTTCCAACCCAACTTACCTCCCCAAATATACCTACTATCCTTCGACAAAATTCCAATCCCACCTACACAAATAAAGGCAATGTGTTCCCAACATGGAGTTCACATCAGACATAACTGTTAATTTTCCACCCACTTACTGCTGAATATATATGTGTTTATTGATATGTGTGATGTTCTGTCACACATATCATGCAGCACTGTCACTCAACAGTAGGGGACATGTATTTATATAAATATGTGTGTGTGTGTGTGTGTGTGTGTGTGTGTGTGTGTGTGTGTGTGTGTGTGTGTGTGTGTGTGTGTGTGTGTGTGTGTGTGTGTGTGTGTGTGTGTATGTATATATATATATACATGTGTGTGTGTATATATATATATATATATATATATATATATATATATATATATATATAAATATATATATATATATATATATATATATATATATATATATATATATATATATATATATATATATATATATATATATATATATATAAATATATATATATATATATATATATATATATATATATATATATATATATATACACACACACACACACACACACACACACACACACACACATATATATATATATATATATATATATATATATATATAGATATACATATATATGTATATATGGGGTGCATTCAAACATCAGGTCCACACTCTCTAACTCTTCTTCCTGCACAGCTGCACTGTTCTGCCTTGCTACAAAACAGACAGGTATCACATGTGGACAAAGCCTATAATTAGGGGATATATATAGGGACAGATTGCAGGTAAGCCTATTACACACCTATGGCATTCGTGCATGCTACATTACACGTTAACATGACTGTCCTGCAAGTAGAGGGCTCTGAAACTCATGTGTCTATCATAATGGCATTACTTCCACCACCAGCTATTGGCCACACTAATATACATGTCTTGCGATACACAACACACACTATGATGGCTTACATCTCGTCATTCAGTGCTGATCTGCACAGTTGACAGGTATGTCCCACTGCCCACAGAGACAGACACTATTGTCCATCGCAGTTATTCAGCAGGACATCATTATAGCAACAACACCTGATGGCACACATAAATATTTCCACGTCATCTATCCCATTATTATAGACCAAGTACTACATTCAGTTGCATGCATATATGTTTCATATACCTGTTGTGGGATTGTTGTTTCTTTTTTTATATTTAATGGATGTTTGCTTGTTTGTTTGTTCTCTCTCTCTCTCTCTCTGTCTCTCTCCACTACATGGATTGAGCTGCTTTGAATAGATTGCAGCATGGATTTTGTAGGTCATGCACATGATCAGGTGATGGCCTCTGTACCAATCAGTGTCCACCACTTGCTACCTGCATGCAGCCTGCGGTGTAGTACTTCTAATTACCAATGTCATGGCAACCCACTACTATAAATTACTAAACCATGTCGCTGTGGTCCCTTTACCTTTCCTGTATGGAGGACATCCTTCCTGTATGTGGGCAGCAGTGTTACAGACAGCAGGTAGCTATAACTGTTACAAGTGGACATGCAGACACAGGCCAACTACATATTTGTATAAGGTTCCAGACCTACAGACAGTGCGAGTAGTGTTGTGATATGCTTTGTATACCACTAGTGTTACAGGATTTGTGTGCACATACTAGTTTAGCATGGAATGCAGTCTGTCTGCATAGCTCTCAACTGTGGGCCTATACACATGATGGCCAGAGGATTGGCTATTATGTTTTGTCTGTCCACCACACAGGTCTTGTCCCAGACATATCACTGGCATTCTGTCTTTTGAGTGCTATCAGTACATGGCTACATCAATTTGTGTTTCTGATTTCATATTCCTGAATAAGGGTAAGTTGCAACCAGTCCTGTAACATCAGCAACTTTCTCAGTGTATAACAACAATATTGCAAATATGTCCCCATGTTCCAGCCTCTGTCCTCCACCTATATGCCAGGCTTTGTCCATATGTCATGCAGTAAGAGGTTAAGTAGTGGCCTATCATTATGTAGTGCTGACATTCCTGCCATCATTCCAGTGATGCTGTGGTCTCCACACATATTGTGGGATAGGGCCCATATATATGTGGGATACAGCTGGACAAAACATGTGAGTCCTTGTGCAGTTCAGAGGTCAGTGTTTGTAGCACTGGTATATGCCCCTGTAAGTCATTCTGTGAGGGAGGGGTATGCACCATATATCACCTAGGCTGTTGCAACATGTGAGGAATATCAGTAGTAAGACACCTTAAGGTATATGGCTGTAAAGTTTCATACATTTCACCTTGGAAACATTGGTGTGTTAGTACTTACTGTCTTACAGACTGTTATGTTTGTCAGAGTGATAGTGATGTTTTAAGTTAAGCAGTGTTATGTAACAGATACATCTTCATTGTGACAACTTAATTCTTTTCTCCCTAGGGGTTGAGTACAGAGTATAACTGGAGGCTGCTGAACTACATCTGGATTACTTACTGTTGATTTATTCTTATCTTCTGGGCCAGTGTTTCTTTACTGTTGTGCTACCTGAACGCCTTGGCCTGGACAGCATCATATGTTATGCTTTCAGATTGCTGTATAAAATGTTTTGCTTGATATCTGCATCACTCAATTAGCATGTATTTCAAACACCTAACAGCTATATGACATGGCATATACAACTGTAATAGTACACAAATAAACATTTCTTACGTATGCAAACCTGTGTGTGGTGTCATATCCTTTGACTTCTCTGTGGGTATATGTTTCGTGCAATAATTGTCTTTTGTATGAGAGAATCAAACACTGTCCATTTTAAAAGGTGGCATATGCTGTGCACCTTCTAAATATGTATTTTCCTATACTTATCTATACGTAGTAATATATGTTTATGTGTGTGTATGTGTATATACATATATATCTATATATATGTATGTATATATATATATATATATATATATATATATATATATATATATATACACATATATATATATATATATATATATATATATATATATATATATATATATATATATATATATATATATATATATATATATATATATATATATATATATATGTGTATGTGTGTGTGTGTGTGTGTGTGTGTGTGTGTGTGTGTGTGTGTGTGTGTGTGTGTGTGTATATGTATCATTGGAATGTTTACTGCTTCCACATTGTACATACCTTATGGTAGACAGACTGTTTTGCATGATATGTTATTGATACCATCCTGACATCGTACAGGTGGGATGGATTTCTGTTAACTTTGTGGCTATGTTGTGTAAGGTCCTGGGTAAGGTTGGTATTGTGTTGCAAGGCAGGTCTGTTTGGCTGTGGATGAGGGGATGATATCAATAATTACAAGAGGTACTTAAATTGGGCCCCCCTCACCCCCATTAATGGTGCCTTTGGTCATATATGTATCTGTTGCGTTTTCTTATATATATATATATATAAATACATTTCCTCTACTGTTGAATGACTGTGCTGAATGATATGTTTGAGAAAACACCAAAGTTATGTATATCTGACATGACTTAGTAAAAAATTATTTTGGCTATGGTGTGCAAGGTCTTGGGTCCAAGACTTGCAAAGGCTGTTTATTTTCTTGCTGGGCAGAACAAGGGCTGTTAGATACAGAGTGATTGAGGCACTTTAAAGCAGTTGTAAGTGGGTTTGCGTGGGTTTGCACAATGGTAAGCAATGCTAACTTCTGGTTAAATATGTTTACAGAGAGTTAGCTTCAAAATTGCTTAACCTGTGTATGCATTGCTTACCCCTGTGCAAACAGGATTAAACCTGCTAACTGCTGCTTAAAAGTGCTTACTCCTACTTACCCCTGTGCTAAGTCTTTAAAAGAAAAGAAATAGGGTTGATAGGAAAGTGGTACAAAACAGGCACAAAGAGGGAAAGACAGTAGGGATAATAGTTAGGGATGTGCAGGACAGGTTTAGGGAAGGTTCATAGTTTCCCATTTCTTCTACAGCAACAACTGTGCATATACACTGATTTGGAGGTAGATGTGGACACCCAAACCCCTGAAAAAGGGTGAGGACAACAATAATATGTTGTGAAGCCAATTAGACCAGATTACATGTATCCAGTGGACATGTGTGAATGGACAGCTTTGTATGAGGTGTTTTTTTTTGGGGGGAACAGATTGCTGGGTTTTTTTTACGGTGAGAGTGGGATATTGGGGAGGGATAGTAGGTATATTTGTGGAGGTAGGTTAGCTAGGATGACAGACAAGACAGACAAGTCAGCATACAGGGGCAGTATATGACACATGTGGTGGGTAAACACCTTGGATGGTGAGGGGTGTTTGGAATTTGGAAGACCATGATCCCCCAAATGGAAACAGTGGGACTGAGGTCCCAACCCATGGACAGTCACCACTACACCTTTATGTTCCCATAGGTGGCTGTGCTGGCACTGGGTAGGAAGGGCAGACTGACCCTCTAGATGCACCATGCGGCCATCAAGCTGGCATAGCTGATCTCCAAACTCCCTGTGGAGCTCAGTATGCACCAGATCCCAGACCTGATGACTGGTTACAGTTTCCTGTCCATGCCTGCTCCCAGGGAGGGTGAGCCCCATCCCTTGAGGCAGTTCCACCCGAAGATGGTGCAGAACCAGTGGATGAGAAGGACCCTGGGTGGGCCCCAGATGTGCTGGTGCTTGGTGCCATGGCCAGATGAGGTGGGAGAGGTGGGTCTGCTGGGAGCGGCCTTCCCAAACATACTATGGTGTTTCAATTTTAAAACATATGTGGGTTAGTAATAGTCAACACATTCCAGGATTACGTATAACAGCATGCATAGATATTCCCATTAACCCAAAACACCAGATATGGAACAGTTGCATAGCAAACAAAGGACATGCATATATGGAACCACAGTGGCCATTATAACATGCATGTACATTGATGACAGCATGTCACCAATGTGGGAGTATTTCAACATGGCACATGCATAAAAACAAATTTTAGTATTTCTCAAACAATAGGACATATGTCCCAACAGTAGATTTAATTGTACACATACCCATTGAGTTGTGTATTTAGATTATTGTTGCAGATATGCTGGAGGAGAGAGAGAGAGATATGTCAATTAACAACTTGTATATCCCTGTAGTTCTCAATACTTTCTTAGTCACTGCTGTAATCTGTACCTTACAGGTATTATTACACTACCCTATGGCCTTAATTTGGACAGTGGTATGTTTGTAGACAACTATATGCATGAACTGTGTTTTACCTGCAGTATACACCTCTTACCTAGTATATCTGTGGAGGTATTGTTTGTTAACACTACCTGACTGTTTCTACCCATATTTCCAGATTCCAGGTTGATGTTATGCACATACGTCTCGATCTGTTATTGCACATACTCTGGGCAAGGCTTGACAACATGCAGGTAATATTGGGATATATTTTGACAATTGCCCTCATAAACTTTTGATGGGTTGCAACAATGACAGGTTTGTTTTCATATACATTTTCTGAATATTTACAGGTCTGAGATTCAAGTTATATGTCATTAAATGCTGCCTAAATGTCAGAGATCATCATACTGATTTGCCAGGGGGGCAGAGTAACAGGCAGCAGATATGGGCCAATTATCTGGACATTCTGAACAAATCTGTACTGTTGAGGGGTATGATTCTGCATAGAGCCTACTACCACTCCCAGGATTCAAACCATGGCTATGTCTGCTAAAAATAAAACAGTGTACATCATAGTTGAGTGTGCTATTTAGATACTGCTGTGTATCTCTTCACTGATTTCTGTCTATAAGTCTCCCGTGGTTTTACAATCTGACCTTGTAATTACAACACTCTTATAAAGGGATTCCTAGACAGTTTTATTATGTAGCACAGTGTGGGTGACAGTGATGAGTAATAAATTATTATTCAGAGAAACTGCAACACTAACAATGCCATACAATACCAGACTAAACAGTACCAGTCCAGGATTTCAATCTTTTATTTCCAGGCACAGTTTTCTTATCTGACAGACCTGTGGAGGGAATGTTTGTTAACACTACCTGAATGTTCCCACACATATTACCAGATTCCATATTATTATTATGCACATACGTCTCACTCTGTTACTGCACACACTCTGGTCATAGCTTCACAACATTTGGGTACAGATGGGACATACTTTGCATATTACTCTCATAACATTTTGGTAAGTTGCTAGAGTGACAGGTTTGTTCTTATAGATATATTTCTGATGGTTATTATGTCTGACAATCAGTTGTATGTCATTATATGCTGCCTAAACTTCTGGGATCATCAAACTGATTTGCCTTGGGGGCAGGGTGACAGGCAGGAAATGTAATCCAATTATCTGAACTTTCTGACAAAATCTGTAGAGTTAAGGGGCATAATTCTGCATACAGCATACTACCACTCCCAGGATTTGAACTATGACTGTAGGTGCTAAAAATACAACAGTTTACATCTCAGTTGAGTGTGCTATTTGAATTTTGTTGTGTATCTTTTCATTGTTTTCTGTCTAAGTCTCCCTCGGTTGTGCAATATGACCTTGTGATTACAACAGTCATATACAGACATTCCTACGCATTTTAATGCTAAAAAAAAAACTGTACCAAACTTACACAACCAAAAAACGTTCATTACATACAACAGGATACAAACGTAAGCGCTTTCATGACTAATGTTGTTGCTTCATCAAACAAACTAAACTTTAGTAGATATAGTTTAAATGCCACATGATAAAAGTCAGCTGATGCCTGCAACTCAAATCATATGTCACACATTAAAAGCTTCTAATCAGCAAATTGCTATTAAAAACATATAAAAAATGCATGCAAGCCTTCTTCAAATCTATAAAATAACATAAAACATAAATAATAATACATGACAGCAACAAAATATATGTTTAAAATATACATTTTTTGTTTGAATAGCCTTTCAATGTTTAAGACGGCGGGACTTCAAAAATGGTTTCAGAGACATCATTCCATTTAAACCTGGCGGTCTTTCAGCATTTAACAAGATAATCCATTTTTGCTCTTCACTTTCAGTATGATTCTCAATGTCACCCCCCCCCCCATATACTGGGATGTATTACTTGAATCACAAAAAATTTAAACATATATGTACAGTCTGTTTGCCTCACATGATGAGCCAAGGCATTGCTCTCTTTACAATTACTAATATCCCATCCTTGAACATTCTATTAGTTTTGCCCACATAAAATGCATGACAAATCTGGCAAAAAGAGAAATAAACAACATTAATCATCTGACAATCTGCATAACACTTACTTCTAAAAGTAAAATATCAAGAAGGGTGTGTATAGACTGTATTGGTATAAATGTACTGGCAAGCAGAACAGCGTCTGCATGTGAAAGTGCCAGTACATGTGGAGAAACTTGGTCTATTGACAGTCAATCTATTACAGAAATGTTGTTTCAGGGATTTGTTATTCCTAAAGGAGAATAGAGGGATATTTCCTATTTTGTCCATTAATCCCGGTGCTTTTTGTAGTATATTTCAATGTTTTTTAACAATAGAGACATATTCATTTACATCATTGGAGTACTGGAAAACAACTCTAAATTTATCATAGACAGGAACTGGTTCATCTCTACATTCACTTTGCGAGACTTTTCTCAAATATGATTTGCACCTATTACCTCTTTGTGTCAATGCCCTCACCTATAGTGGGGATAACCTCCTTCTTCGAATAACCCCTTTCCAAAAACTCTTGTTTAATAACATCCAGTGCTTCTTGTGCCTCTTTATCATTATTATATAATCTAAGCACCCTATAGACTTGCCCCTTTAAGGGTGTATATTAGAACACCGAACATTTGAAATGTTGAGTGTTCTAATATTGACCCGTTTACAGCGAATGCTGAAAATATCGAAGAAACAGGAAACTGAATACTTTCCTAGGGAAAGAATTTGGTTGTCCGTTTCTGTTGCTTCGGTATTTTCAGCGCTCGGGTGGAAAGTTTTGGGTCAGGTTCAGGTAAGTGTGCGATTGTGTGGACATGTGGGTTAGGGTGGGTTAGGTGAGTTAGGGTTAGGGCACGGGTGAGGTGACTGTGCAATAGTGACGGACCTTAGGGTTAGGGTTTGGGTTAAGGTAAGTGGATAGTTAGTGGTGTATGTATAGTTTAGTGTAGGGTTAGGTATAAGAGTTTAGGTGTATGTGTGTGGATTGCTGTTTGTTTGGTGTGCTTGTGTTGTGTGTATGTGTTTTGTAACAGTGATTTTTTCCCCTAGGAAAAAAATTTGCTGTTCTGAATTTTCAATGTTTTTATTTTCGATTACTAGGGTTCGATATTAGAACACTCGACATTTTGAATGTTTGGTGTTCTAATATAGATCCCCCTTTAACACATTTCTAGTGATATGTCTGGGGTACATACTTGTCTTATGTAGTATGGCATTCTTCCTAGTTGGTTTTCTGTAAATACTACTTTTTAACTCACTGAATTCTGATTTCTTAACTGACACATCCAAAAAATTAATCTCAGTTATAGAGCATTGATAAGTAAATCTTAAAAAATCGGTAGTAGTATGCATATAACTAACAAAACTTTCAAGTTCCTGGCTATTACCTTTTCAGAATAAAAAAAGGTCATCCACAAATCAGACGTACCATAAAATATGTTCAGAGAAGTTGCTAACCTCTGATAAAAGAAAACACTGTTCCCAGCAGACCAGAGCTAGATTGACGTAGCTGTTGGCACATGCAGTGCCCATCGCCATGCCAATCTTCTGGAGATAGAACTCCTCTTCAAAAACAAAAACATTGTTTTCCAGTATAATCTCCAGTAAACTGCAAATAAGTTGAATCTTATTATTGTCAAAACATTTATTCAGAGTGAGAAACTCTCTTATTTTGTCAATGACCCACATGTTTGGTATGGACGTAAACAAGGATTCAATATCCATAGTAACTAACATATAATCTCTATCGATTGTCATTATTCTATTCTGTAGTCTCTCAAGGAACATCTTAGTGTCCTTAAGAATCGTATAACAGTCATCCAGCAATTTATGTAAATTACCCAGTACATAAATGGATAATGGTTCAGTGCACCATCCTGCACCCGAAACTATGGGTCTCATTGGTGGTGCACTATTATGCTTGTGTATCTTAGGTAGACCATAGATCCTAGAGACTACCAGGTTGTTGGTAATGAAATGCTTAAATACATTTTTATCAATAAGATCTGTCATCAATAAATCAAATATCAAGAAGGATACTTTTTCCATAACACCATTTACAACTGTTTAGGAAACACAGTGATAAGTATTTACATCCTGTAGTAAGGTCTTCATTTGTTTCAAGTACAGATCTTTGTCAAGTAAGACAATACCTCCACCCTTATCAGCTTGTTTAATTACCACTGACTGCATATTCATAAGTTTTTAATGTGTTACATATGATTTGAGTTGCAGGCATCAGCTGACTTTTATCATGTGGTATTTAAACTACATCTACTAAAGTTTAGTTTGTCTGATGAAGCGACATTAGTCATGAAAGTGCTTATGTTTGTATCCTGTTGTATGTAATAAATGTTTTTTGGTTGCATAAGTTTGGTACAGTTTTGTTTTTAGCATTACTTCATTTTTTCTGTACCACTCTGTACCCTGAGCCATTTTCTGTATATTTTTGCTTCATTCCTACACATTGTATTTATGCAGCAGTGTGGGTAATAGTGCTTAATACAACAGTTCTATTAAGAGAATGCAACACTAGATTACCATATGATACCAGAGTAAACACAAGCAGTCCAGGAGTTAGACCTTTATTGCTAGGCTGTTACCCTTTTATTTACATACAACCTATATGAGACTCTTCCTGCCATATTGTCTGGTTTATTCGTTACATCCCATACACAATACAGGTTTTATATGGGCAATTAACTTTCTACTACTTTTAGATTTATTTCTTATGACAGTACATGCAAGATTATTACTAACCTGCCTCACGATTCAGTCTCTGCAGCCTACACATGGGCTTCCTGATTCACAGTCTGCTCCACTGCCACTGTCAAAGACATAAGAGGAATATTTAGCCATACCTATCCATAATATACATTAGCTGGCAATTATTAAACAGATAGTAGAATGAGTACTTACACACTGCTGAGACATCACCCTGCCTAGCTTCTTGGATCCACTGATTCAAGAGCTCCTCTTCCTCCGTTTCAGGTCAGCATAGTGATGCCTGACCTGCTCACCAGTTAGAGGGATGCCAGTGGCACTGGTGGGCGAGACAGTCCCAGGCTTCCGATTTATACTGGGAACCCTGGTACTGGCCCTGCAGCAGTGTCTCTTCATGGTCTTTTACCAGGAGTGCTGCCATGACCTTGGACTCCTGGATGCCCCAGTGCTGCACTCGGAAGCGCGATCCTTTTCCGACACCAGCCATTGTGCCTACAGGAGGAAGATGCAACCAGTTATGAGATGTATTGTCACCTGTGAGGTTTAAATAGGGCCAATTTCCTGCACTTTGCTGTGATTGGACAGTTTTGAAAATGCTAAGCTATGGGCAAATCTGCTTACCTAAGATTGGCATTGCTTAAAGGGGCATACCAATGGGCAAATTGATTTAGCTGGGCTACTCATTGCTTACACCTAGTAAGGAGAGATGTGCAATGCATAGCATTGCTTATTTTTAAATTTGCACACTATTTGCTGTTTAGCATTGATTTATAATTCATTACATGTTATATATTTGTTTGGTATGTGTGATTCATGTGCACATACACTGTATGGGGTACTTGTGTTTCATGGGGGATTTCACCACTTTATTACAATGAAACCTCATATCTGTACTTAATGCAGTACTCCAGTTCACATTTATATGTTATTTAGTAGGTAATACAACATAAAACTGCTTATTGATTCCTTTCACATGTAAATTGTGATTTTGCTATGGAGAGGATCTGTTTGGGTATACCTCAATTTTATATACAGCTGTGATGGCTTACAGGTTAACTGCTGTGACTATAGTGTACAGGGTCCTGGGTTCAAGGGCTGTTTATTTTGTTGCTGGGCAGAACAGGGGCTGTTGGATACAGAGTGATTAAGGCACTTTTAAGCAGTTGTAAGTGGGTTTGTGTGACGGTAAGCAATGCTAACTTCCGGTTACAGTTTCTTATACTCAGTTAGCTTCTAAATTGCTTAACCTGTGTAGGCATTGCTTACCCCTGCACAAATAGGCTTAAACCTGCTTACTACTGCTTAAAACTGCTTACTCCCACTTACCCCTGCACTACTTTAGAAATAAAAGAAACATGGGACATGGGAAAGTGGTAGATTTGGACACTTTATACATTTTTTACACTATTTGCTATATGGCATGGATGTATCATTCATTACACATAACTTGGTTTAGTATCCCTGATTCATGTGTATGTATCTGTGGATTTTACCACATTATTACAATGACACCTCACATCTGCTCTTAATGCAGTACTCCAGTTTACAAATATATGTTATTTAGTAGGTTATACTGCAAAATAATGTTAATAAATTGCTTTCACATGGAAAATGGAATGTATTACATTGAGGATCGAACCGGGAATGACTGATTGCAAAGTAAACACTTTGACCACTACACTATTGCAGTACTGCTTCAACTGAATGTATCTTGCTATTTATCTTATTGTGCTATTTAAGCTACAGTATGCATAGCTTAGCAATGGGCAAACCCGTGCAGCTATGGTTAAATGTTATCTCTTTGATAAAAAAAAAAATTTCTAGTGCTATTTTCTCTAGGAAGGGACAGGTTTTACTTATTGCTGTGGATATCTACATGCATCTGCACATTTGGCAGACATCCTATCAACCCTCCATACCTCTCAACCTCTTCATGCAAACTATCTGGACAAAGCTTGACAAAATGAGGTACAACTACGGACATATTTTAAATATTGCTCTTATAAACTTGAGAAAGTTGCTAGAGTACCAGGATTTGTTTTAATATACATTTTCTAACAGATTTGAAGTCTGAAACTCAAACGTATGCCATTATTTACTGACTTCAATCCTGAGATCATCCCAGTGATTTGCCAGGTAAATGTAGTACTGGACAAATGTATGGGCGAAATATCTGGACATTCTGCAATGATCTGTACAGCTGAGAGTTATGCAACCCCCTATGAGCATTCTCGCTAATTGTAATTGCTGAATGGCAATTCTTCACTGCAGGGGCATCTATATTGTGAGAGCTCTGCTCTCAGACACACCCCCTGCACTCATCCATACTACATGTCCATTTATGAGCTGAGGGAGCACGCCTTCATAACTATGCATGGTGGACTACCGTGCTGCTCTTAAACAGTCGCTTCCATGCAGGAATAAGCTATTCCTGCACAGATCCTTCCCAAATCCCTGGGTTTTTGAAAACCAGATAAACTTAATTTAACACATTTTGGTCATTTAGTAACCATGTGCAACCATCAAACTAAAATTGCCTCACTAAGTTCATAAAGAAACCCTTTGAGGACTACCCATCGGAAAATTAGCATAATTTCACTCTGCCACAGAAAAACCAATTAACCATCTCATTAAACTATAAATAGCACTCTGTGTAATTCTAATTAATATTCCCTTTCCTGAGCTAAAATGGAAGATCAGAGTGTTTTTTTTTCTGTCTGTTGCCATCCTATTAACATTTGGTAGTTTTAGGTAGTGTAGAAACTGCCTTCTACTCACACAAAATGAACTCTTATTCAACACAGGAATTTTGTTTGTGAATATTGTAAATCCTTATGAAATACAGAAGCCTCAATGTCACAAAATAACACAGTTTGTACACTCTACACTAATAACCATAACAAAAAATTGGAAGATCATGTAGCTAGTAAGTCTTCTTTATTACACCAAAGACTTTAGCACTTGTATCTCCAGGCTTTCCTAAAGTTTTCCAATTAAAACATGCAATGTATACTCATTAAAAATAGTCATGTGAAGCTCAACAATCAACCAAATCAAATTAAATTAAATTGGACTAACATCCAGTTATTCATGAAAAATCTCCCTTGGTAATGAAACAGTTTAATATTCAAAACAGTAAATATGTATAATTGCTATGATTTTTTTGTTTCAATATACCTTTGTATAAATCAATGTTAATGAACGCTAAAGCCTACTATATTTATATAAGTAAATGAAATGCAAAAAGTTTTTTTTATAATCCTGACACTGTTGATTTTAAAACACTGTTAAATGATAGTATCATTCAATCAAGAAAACTGCAATAAATTCAATTTAATTTGCCATACAAGTCCTCACTCTTCTACGTATGACTCACAATCAACCCCTAATGATTTCAGGGCCTTTTTCCAAGATAAAAAAACAAGAACTGAATAAAAAAATCACATACCAATGAATGTTTAGCTAACATATTAGTTAACTTATTATTTCTAATGTCACCCGTGTGTTCTAAGATTCTGTTTTCCCGATATAAAAGCACTCCCATGAAAGGCAAAGAGCTATATAAATTATTCCATTGCTGAAGCAATTATATTCTCACTAAAAATGTATAATTTTAGAGAAGCCTAACACGTTCACAAATGTAGAATCATTAATATATTTGCAGGCCTTACACCAATCACACTCACTTCTGTGTTCATATTTAATATGCATCCTGAAAGGAACCTTTCTACTTTACATAACCTGATTAATATTAAAATTCTTTCTGTCTGTAAATGTCAGTGAATTCCCCACAAAAGTTCTCATTTATTCATTAAAAGCTGCATCTGAAATATTCTTCACAATTTATTTCCCTTTGCCTGCATTTGCTCTATATAAAAAAACTATTTTTTTGTCATTTCAGGGTGTTGACCCTTACTTCCATTAGGCCCCTCTAAAACTGAGATTTGTGTGTCATTTTTGGTAAAAATATATTTTATCCAACAACATATCACCTTGGACACACTTTCAACAAAGAGTCATAATGAGATAAATCATCATAAGCCCTGTACATTAAACAACTCTACAAATGAAAATGGTTTAGTGTTCAGGGACTCTATAGTGAGACATATTTATTCTTACCTCCCCTAAGGGGACAAGAGCAGGGTGATCTTGAGTTGTTTTTTATGTGCCAGTAACTCTGACATCTCAAGGACCCTTAGTACTGTTTTACGTAATAAATATCACAATGACACGGTGATAGTCCCTCTGGAATTGAACAACTTGGGACACAAAACCCTTGGATATGCATAGAAAAATGTCAGAATGCTCCATGCATATAAAAGCTGCAGGTAAGAATCTGGTCTTGAGTTGACTCCCTCCATATCCAAAAAATAATACCACAGTACATATAGAAAAAATAACTAGCTTCACCAATTGACTAAATCCTTGTTGTCATTCCAGGGGGATTCAGCATGTGTCAGCATGGATGAGATGCTGGACAGTCCTACCTGCTTTGCAAAGGCTGACCTGTACTCCTCATTCCATGCGTTATGCACTATGTACTCTGCTGTTCCCATTATGCCTTTTAGGCAAATTCCAGGAAATAGACATCCAGATTTAAACAATATACCAAATCCAAAATGAGATCACATCTAGGTGGCTCTGCTCAGTGCCAGAAGTCTCAACAACAAACTGCCTGACATTTAGACTCTGTTGCATTTGGAATGCATCCACATGTGTGTAAATGCAGAAACCTGGTTTAAATGTTTAGAAATCACTCCATCCATACCTGCGATTTGTTACAACCATGTCTTTAGAGCCAATGGCAATTATGCTGACATTTCCTTATGTGTTAGAGACCATATTATCTCCAGACAGATTCGAAGAGACACATAAACTGGTCACTGATCTCCAATTCACACTAAATGAGACCAACTATTGGTTTATATGTTATAACAAGACCTATGTCCCCTGAAAATAGTGTAAGGTCCCTAACTCAACCTGATGATCTCCTCATAAAAAAAAAAAAGAACTCCATTAATTTGGGAGATCTTAGTTATCCCTCAATAAATATGAGTCCCTATACTTTCAATGCAGGATGCACACAGAGGTTCTTAGATTTAACAAACAAAAACATCCTGGACAGGATTGCTGAGAAACCCACTAGAATGCATAATATTCATGACCTTGTCTTTATGAATGGGGCATTGTTATGCACTGTTCCTCTGGTATCTCCTTCCTCAGTTCATTCAGATCATAAACTAGTGGCTTTCATCTTCAAGCTCTCTAAACCTGCTGAAACCAACATCTTAGAAGTCTATAACAATCTTTCAAAAGTCACTAACAGGAGCATCTTTCCAGATGTTCTCACTGCAGGTGGCTAAACACAGAAGCATTACTCACACTTAGAGACATGTTTTGAACTGGTAGTTTCAACCACATGTAAATATAATGGAAATGTTAAAAACAAGCTACCTTGGTGGTTCACCAACATAAATATACTGTACAATAAAAGAAAGATTTATTAAAGGATACAACAGCTCAAAAGACAATCATACCACGGATAATCTCAGAAATTTGACTAAAACATTTAAAAATAAAATTAGGCTGATAATGTAGACAATTAACTTACATTTGCATCTGAAACTAAAGGGAGATAAAAATCTTTCTTTTACTAAATTAGGAAACTAAGAAATAACACCCAGCATGGCTCTTAACTTATACACAGTGGCACCACCTCCTCAGATCCAGCAGACATTGCCAACATGCAACAAATTAATTGCAAATATTACTCCAGAATGAACTTTCCAAAGCTCAGTTATTCTTGAATATCTCAAACCCACAATCATCAGTAAAGGATGTGACTTTAGGTGCTTTTCAGCACACAAAATACTTTTGTGACTTGATAATGTACCTGTCTGTTAGTGTAAAACAAGTCCAGGCAGAACTATTCCCTATTAACCCTGAGTTTAGCAACAGGCTTTTATCCTTGAAGTATAGCAGACAGCATAAGTGATGCCACTCTACAATGGTGGCCCTACCACACTGAGTCCAGCATTACAGGCCCATCAGCCTGATGAGAATCATTTTCAAATCCATGGGACATATTATAACTGCTCTGATAAACAATAATATTAACAAGCTCATCAGGCTAGACTTGCAGCAGTTTGACAAGAGCAGATTTTGTCTAATGAATCTGATTAACTTCTTTGAAAGAGCAGCACGGGCTAAAGTAGCAGGGGTTATATTTGCCACACAGTCTGTCTAGAACTGTCCAAGATATTTGACACCATCCCACATGCACCCATAAGCTTAATGTATTCCAGATAGATCACTATATAGTAAGATGAACAGACAATTGGCTAAAAGAATTCACAGGACGTGGGTAGCAGTTACATCATCAGAAAGTATAAAGGAGACCAGTGATGTACTACAAGGCTCACTCCTAAACTTTTTTTTTTCTTTGATCTTCAGACAAGACTGCAAACTAAGAGTCATTGTCATCACCGTCAGATGACCACACCATTCAGCACGAATGTAGACTCATGAACACCTTGTGTACTAAACTTAGGTGATTATGTATTCCATGCATTACCCTTGATCCCATCTGAGGACAGTACCAGTCCACCAATTCTGATATGCTACAACTGTTGAATAGGTAATAATCAGCTATATCATGGTCATAAATGTGATATACAGCAGCTACTTATGGACCATTTTGCAATGTGGAGGACAGTGGTGTGTAGCCTTATGGGGACCGCTATACAAAGTGGCTACTAACACATTTTAAGTGGCTAACATAAGCACTACATCAACCTCACTGTGCAATTAATAAACCTGATCACCAAGAAATGCTGGTGCACATGGACGCTGACCAGCACAGCTCATTGGACTATTTTTATACATTTTTGAATCATACTGCCATGTCTGTTGTCATACTTTGCATATAGCATGTGCAGTAGCGCTGATTGCCATCCCAGTGATCATTTGCATGTCATTATGCAGTCATCTATATGCAATGCATACCTTGATATTTTTCATAGTGGAGCAGGTACAATAAATATGTTTTTGAATCATCCCCTTCATGTGAATCACCACTCACCACAGTATTTGGTATAATGTGGTGCACTGTTTCTGAAGATGCTGATTGTCTGTGCCAGTTCAGCATGAACAGACAATGGCTGATGAACATATGGATCACACCAAGTCTCCTAACAAATGTTAAGATCTCACTGTAATTGCATAAGATAACAATCACAAGATCATGAATGCACTTTTACCTGAAGCAAGATGATTACGTGGCAGTTACATGCCAAATTTCCTGCTAATGATAATGACCTCTGAAATCACCATTACTCAGAGATAAAATACATATGGCCATTATCATACAACCACAGAAACACACCCAGAAAAAAGGAACCCGAGAAATCAGTGATTCCAAAATACTAAGCTCATGTTTCTCTGATGTGAGCCCTTTTCTTCCATAAAATGAAATACCTTATGTTCACAGTACCAAAACAATAAAATCATAATTACAACTGAAAAACATTTCATTCTTTTGTGAGTCAAGATTTTTTTTTACATGATTTTTCTTCAGATTTAGAAATCGGTATGACAATGTGCAAAGCCATTTTGGGTAAGTTTGCACAATATTACATTGCTTTCTAATTCATAAACAAATTAAGCAGTGGTGGCTGGTGACTTCAAATTAAAGGGGGGCTGCAGGAGACAGCTGAACGGGTGGGACCAATGGGAATGGATGTGGCCAACTAGAAACAGGTGGAGCTATGCTCAAAACCACAAAAACTGGAACTTTAATTAAATACGCTGCCCTGGGTGCCAAACCATCATTATGAGAGTCCAATCAAGACAAAATGAAGTGAAGAAGAAAAAATATTTCAATGCATTGATTACATGACAGCTTACTTAATATCTAGATGGAAACACAAAGCTTGTGAGGCATGAAAATATAAATTACTTTTTAAATACATTACTGGAATGCCAGTCAAAATCAAGTATAAAAAAAACAAGCAGCACTCAACTCAAACCACTTCTCCTTGCACTGCAGTTCTAATTATAATTTATATTCAGCTTTATAAAATTACCAAGTTGTTGTGTCTTTCGGCTTTTCCCAGTTAGAGGTCGCCACAGTGGAACTCCGGTCTGCTAATGATTGGCAGTACATTTTAACATGCCAAGTTGCTGGCCCTGACGCACAACCTTCAACGAAGGTACGCCCATTCACGCATGTCTCCACACAGAAGACACTCTAGCTGAGAATCGAAGAGGACAACATCTTACTGTGAGGCAACAACGCTACTGCAGCACCACTACCGTGCTGAAAGTAGCAATCTCTGTGATACCCCACTTGTAAAAATGTTTCTTATCCAAAAAAGACCTACTGCCTGACAACTATCTACTTGTTTCATGGAGAAGACATGATCAAAGTAAAAAATGAACAGCAAACAAGAAACAAGCTCAAGATAAATTGCTTAAAGGATTACTGCACAGGTTATGGACCACACATGATAGATTGGCATTCTGTTTAGTTTATGGGTAAAGCCTGCAAAGATGACTGCAAGTCTCCAACAAATGTAATGAGCTTCTGAAAATACTGTAATCCTGTCTTTTATTACAAATACTGTCATATGCATTTCAATACCTAAGGCTTATACGTCATCTAGTTATGTAAATATTCTCTGCATGGCCACAACAAAAAGGCTTTCAATGTTGGTAATTCTTTAACAATATGCTTATTAAATCTTACACTCTCCAACAAGCTTACCCGATGGTCATTAAAGCATTGCTACTTAAACACAGAGCAACAGGGCACTGTGATAGCATGCATTTTCTGAATAATAAGAAGCATAAATCAGTATAAAAATATGACAGAAAACCAGAACATTCTAAAAAATCAAGGACAGATGAAAAGCCACTGTCGTACTTGTGTCTGCCTTAGATGGGGGAATACTCTGCACACGTACACTGCATAACTGCTCCTTGCCTTGCCTGGACACATGCAGAGTCACTACATGGGGGAGTGGGGTGCAACAAGTATGTCACAATTTGAAATGTCTCTGGCTGATGTTGATGGCTCTGACACTCATACCTCTCAAAATCAGAGCAAGAAATCTGGACAAAGCCATACATAGAACTGAGACAAAGGCCCAAAAATAAGAACAATTTTTAAATATTGCTCTTATAAACTTAGAAAGATAATAGAGTAGTAGTAGTAGGTCTTGCATTAGTATAAATTTTCTGAAGGGTATGAAATCTGAAACTCAAATGTCTGCCATTATTTTCTAACTTCAGTCTTTAATGATTTGCCACTAATTTGCCAGAAAACCACAATTTTATGAAAAACGGACCAAAAATGTGATGCAAAAATATAAAATACGTATCTTCTACTAAGTAATATGATCAATGAGCAAATGTCTTGAAATTTTTTGTTGCAATATTTTATATTTCTGTGTTTGCATACACATTTGCATTACTTAGGAAAAAAAATATTCTTGAGATGTCACCCCTGTATTGGAGCTAAGGCATTGTGCCCAGCCTGTGGAGAGTGGATCTGGTTTTATTTGACACAGAGATGGATAGAATAACTTGCCAACAGAGTACTTTCAACCATTTATGAGCTACTGCACAATTTGAAAGAAATGAAAACTATATAAATCTTACTATAACTAGAAAATGATATTTGCCTGCATTAGCATTTCTGAAATGGTGAAGCCAACCTTTTATAGGGAGGCCAGAGGCAGAGTAAGAACATTATTTTTTTTATTTTTAAATAGTTGAGTTGAAAATGTAGTTTGTATGTTAGGATCAGACAAATAAAAGAAAAAAAAAACAACATAAATTAAAAGTAGTAGGTTTTATCTTGAGTGTTTTTCTTTTAATTTTTCCAAATATTTTGGGTTTCTAATACCATGACAGGAATGGACCCCATCCTTAAGTCAAAGTACGATTAAAGTTCATGAAGTTAGGATTGTTTTAATCTTTGATGTCAGCCAAAAGTGCTCTACTCAGCACCCGCAATGTGACCAGTAATGACTCCTTTTGTAATTCGTAGGAGGGTTACATGTATTGGTAACATGTCTAAATATGATTGTAGATTATTTTTTAGAAGATTTGTTGCTCCTACTACTATTGGAACCATCTGGGTATCTTTCTTCCACATTGCTCTTGTTTCTGCCTGCAGATCCTGATATTTTTATGAACTTGTGACCCTCTGTATGCAAGATACTGTAGTCACTGAATCTGGCAATTTCAGTGATCAATGCTACTTTTGTCTTCTTTTCATGGACCATTATATCTGGTTTTCTAGCATCTATCTTTTGAACTGTTGGTAATGGGTGATCATATGTGATATAATCTTCATCACTTTCTATAATGCTTGGTGGCTCACGTTTCCAGTGTTTTTCAGCCACTTCAATGCTATAATGTTTGCACAGTCCCCAGTCCAACAGTCTGGCCACATTATTATGCCTTTCAGTATACAGTCCTTCTGCCATTAGTATGTCACAACCAGCAACAAGGTTTCTCCCACATGTTCAATGGACTTTTTAAACCAGCATGTACATAGCCCACTATCTTGGGCTACCAATATTAACTTTTCATCTCTTGGTTTGAATGTGCCTCTCCATAACCAGTCCTGCATTCATTCCAGATCAACAAGAGGTTCTTCCAGAAGTTTTCTATACTTGCAACTATATTTATGCATTTTCCAAATTTCTTTCCTTCTCATCAGGTCTTTCACCTTATATTCTTTCTTTTGTTTTTGTCACATTCAGTTGCTGCCTGATTTTTATCTACTTATGGCTTGATTTCCATTCCTGCTTGATGCCAATATGCTTCTGCTAGATTAAGTAGAGAAGTCATCTTAGATTTATTCTCCTCATGTTTCAAAACTTTCACTACATTTGGGTCTTGTGAGGTCAGAAGATATGTGTGGAGTCCCACGATTGCAGATCTATACATGTAATCAATTTCAAGGAGGTCCATCCCTCCTTCAGAATGGGGAATATGTAATCTTGGAATGCACTGATTTTTATAAATCATTTGGTGAGCATGAAGCATCCTTCTTGTTTTCCTATTTAATCTATCCAACACATTTTGGTGCCAGTCAGTCAGTCCAAAGCTGTAAGCTAGGACAGGAAGAGCAAATTGGTTTATAGCTTTGATTTTGTTCCTAGATGTCAGTGCCATTTTCAGGATTAATTTAAGTCTTCTAAAGTATTCCTTACTAAGATTTATTCACGTGTTCATGTTTTATTGTTGATCCTTAATCAGTTTCCAAATATTTATATATTCCCTCTTGCTCCAAGTTCTTTTATATCGCATTCATGTCACAAACTGATGTTTTCCTGGTGCTGCAGTTTTCCTGCTTTAAACGTTGCTTTTGCACATTTATTCAAGACTAAATGACATTCTTAAATCATATGAAAAAGTTTTTTGACAACCTGCAGTTGTATTTTCAGTTCCTCATCTGATGAGCTATACAGTTTTAAATCATCAACAAAGAGAAGATGAGAAGTCTTTACACTTTGTTTTCTAGGAGCCAAATTATAGCCATGGCCTAAGCTGTTAAGTAGACACCTTAATGGGTTAATAGCAAGGCAGAATAGCAGTGGTGACATAGAGTCACCTTAGAATGTCTCCTTTTGAATTTTTATCCCTGGGATAATAATTTGTCCTTTATCATGGCTTAATTCTAAAGTGGTCTGCCACTGTTTCATGGTCACAGTAATGTAGTTGCTCAGTGTAGGGTGTATCTTATACAGTTTTAAGCAAGCAATCTTTTATCCATGAATGTGGGATACTATCAACTGCTATTTTTTAGCCAAGCCATGCCATACTTAGATTCTTCCCCTTTTTACAGTACTCCACTATGACTTTATTTAACAAGAAATAATCCTTTGTTCCATATGACTTTCTTTTATTGCCCTTTTGTTCAACTGCCATAATTGAGTTTTCTTCTAAATGACTATAAACTCTGTCCGCATCAAGTCCCTTGTATGGTTTATGTCAATGGAAGGCAAGTTATTTTTTTATATTTTTTAGGGTAGTTTGCAGGTTCACTATTAAGTAGGAGCATTGTTTTTCCTGTTATTTGTCAGGTTGGTGTCTGTTTGGGGTGCACATATAAATAGTTATTCCTCATGGCTAAATCTTCATGCAGAGATGTTAATACTTTTAACCAAATGTTAGGTACTGCATCTGGGACTGGGGTTTTCTAATTAGAGGCTTTTCTTAACTTTGTTTCAATCTCTCTGGCTTTTTCTTCATCCCATTTCATAATCTGTACCTTTAAACTTCTTATTCTTTCTTTTACATCTTCTATCCATTTTATGAGTGTTTATATGAACATCTAGTTAGATAGATATAAATGGATATACACATCAAATGATTGAATACAAAGCAATCAAACACCAGTGAACAAAACACAACTGATTATAATATTTAGCAAAAGATATTTCCAACATTTTCTTTTTTTTTATGTGGGAGAGGGTCAAGCTTCCTGCACGCTCACAGTCCTTCCTTTTATATATATGTCTTTGTGAGACAAAGACAAATCCCCTCTCCCCACTGTACCACAGTATCCACTGAAAATACCAGCACTTTGTGATCACTTGAACTGCTGCTGCTCAGGGAGATCACTAATCTGAGCAATCGATCACTTGAAAGAAACCCAAACATATATTACACACACACACACACACACACACACACACACACACACACACACACACACACACACACACACACACACACACACACACACAATGTCATATAACGGTTCACCTACAACAACTATTCTTAAGACATCATACATTTTATGTATGTTGCAGAGATTTTTTTTTTCTTTTATGAGGTGAAGTGACCTCATTTGTTACCTACAGGATACTCTTTTATATGATATGATAAGGGAGACTAACTGTGGGAAATTCTAAGAAGCCGTACCCTGCATGGATGTTTAGTAAGTGAGTACTGCTGGCTGCTCTTTCATAACATGAATGGATGACTTGAAATGAATGAAAAAATAAAAAACAGAAGCAGACCTTTTACTGTTTTAATTCACAGTCTAGCATGACAGACATGTGTAAATTGCAGTGCAGTAGAGAATGTTTCCATGGTGTTAGTGTGACACATCATTGGAATACCTAGCCAGTGTGGCATAACATCTCTCTTTAGAGCTATACCACAAATTCTTGCTAAATAGTAACAATTTGTTGGTTAAGTGGAAACATTTTGTGGTAAGGCAGGGCTTGGGTGTGGATTCTAATTACTTACCAACAAATGCCTGCACTTTTTTCAGACTTTAGCAACAAAGCATGCACTATTTAATTAAGATTTTCAATAATTTTGTGCTGTTTAGGCATCTTTTTTGTGTCCATCATGTCTTGCTGCGTATCTTTCATTCCTTCAACTGGTCAACCCATTTTTCTTCTCTCTGAGGTGAAAGCTAGGCACTTTCTAGCCCATGTTAGTATCTTATGACCCACTTATTTGTTGTCAAAAGGGTCTAATTATCTCATTCTTTCCTGCAGAGAGGCAGGAATTGGAACATAGGGAGCAGGCTAGGATGGTGGACCCATGGACCTCCCCCTCTATGTGGATCATCCAAACCCTGCATTTTCTCATTATAGCTCCGACATTGCTGCCAAACATAGGATATGCAACCCACCACACACACACACACACACACACACACACACACACACACACACACACACACACACACACACACACACACACACCACTCTTACCTGAGTGTAGTCTGCAGAATGAAGGTAAATCGCAAATGAAAGTCCCGAAACACAGTGTCCCAAAATCACAAACAAAAGTCCCGAAACACAGTGTCCCAGTGAAATACATAAATCCAATGTGAATAAAGCATAAATCCCAAAACGAAAGTGCATAAGCAAGTCCCAGCATAAATCCAATGTGAATGAAACACAAGTCCCAAAACAAAAGTGCATAAGCAAGTCCCAACATACAAAATGAAAGTGCAAAAACAAGTCCCAAAGTGAAAGTATCATGCGCACACAGTACAGTCTAGTCCCGTCTGCCTCTGAGAGCCTGATTTTTCCAGCCTGCAGAAACTTACCTCCTGACTGGTTCAGCCTGCAGATGATGCAGTCTGAAGTTGCTCTGTTCTGTGCAGTCATCACCGCACAGACTTCTGGGCATCTGCGGGGCATCTCTGCCTTCCCCTCTATACAGACTGCTGTCAAAGCAGTCTGAAGTTATGTTGGACTGTGTGTGCACATGCGCGGAGTTCCGACATGTACTTTTAACATTTTTCTTTTTCTTTTTCATGTTTTATGTTTATTTTTTTGTTTTTCTACAGAGGTGGGAGGGCTGCAGTCCTGCAGTCCTATAGCACGAGCCACCCCTGAAATTAAGAGACCAGTGTAGGACTACTGCAGTAAGAGGACTCATGTCCATGGTGCTATGCCCATCCACTTGCCTGGAACTTTCCACTGGAATCAGACTAGTGTAGTTGCAAAACTGAAAAAACAGCAGCCTGTAAATGATTCATCTCTGAGATTCCTGCTTGTCAGTGTTTCATCTCCCAAGCCACTGCTTATACTGGCAAGGGTATCACAACTTGTCAGAGATATGGGATGAATGGCTAGTGGTAAAAGTGCCCCAGTGGTCATAACCCTAGTAGACACCTATGAATCTATGAACTTATTGATCTCTAAAGTGCTATTTGGGAAGCAAACCAAAAAACTTGCTCACATTCTTTTGATGGTATGTAGCTATTCTGTCCAATGATTGGAAAAGGGGTGTGAGCCTCACAAGATTTACATACTTTGAAGCCATGCATGTGTGCATGACTGTCATATGTGTAAATTTGTGTGCACATGTATGTTTTGTAGGTGACTGTGTAACTATGTTACATGGGTTGATGGGGGAGCACTAGAAGGGTTACCTGTAATTGTACAGTACTCAATTCAGAGACATGATAATGAGCTGCTAATAATCAGTTGTTCTATGCATATCATGTCTTTGAATCAGGTCTCATTCTCTTTAACAAAATTACACTTACCTGAATAACAAAATCCTGAGACAACTTCTTTGAAACATGAACTATTAAAAAACACTGCTCACTGGTATTTTAATTGCAAAAACAATCACTTGGCCACGAGGACAAAATAACAGAATGGAACACATTTAAATCCACCCAAGTGGGGAGCTTTGCCTCCCATCCCCCTATGTGCATACCACGCCTAACAAAATATACCAACTGTGAGATTACAATATGCTGGCTAAATGGTCAAGGATCACCATGGTGGCCAAGTGGTCCTTTGCCCTATGTAAAATATTTGTGAGCCGAGGTTTCGATTCCAAATAGTTCATGTTTAGAAGAAGTTGTCTCAGGATTTTGTTATTCAGGTAAGTGTAATTTCAATAAAGAGAATGAGATCCCCTTGAATCATAGCAAGGCACCAGACTACTGAGCACTGTGATCTTGCCAGCCTATATCTGGCTTTTATGTTTTTTTTTCCCATTTTTTTTTAATTTTTATTTTTTGGGGGAGAAGAATATTAATAAAATGGATCTGTTGAATATTCTGTGCTGAGATTTGTAATATATTTTCTTATGTGTTATCAGATTTTCAAACTGGTACATCATTATAGGCTCTTACAAACCACATCAATAAGTTATTTATCATGCTTTAAAACCAAACAAAATCCAGGAAAGGAGTCCATAAATGACTAAAAAAGTGAAAATCTAGGGATCCAGTCCACTGCAACATCAGAAGTGCCAACATTTTTGTAGTATTATAAACTATGTTTCAATCAGCCTTTCTAGTATGTTGGGTCTTCTGGTGTTAAAATGGACTGTATACAAATATTTACATTTATTTATCAGGGTTTACTATCACATGAAAGAAATGCAAATGACTGAAATTCAAAAGGCTGAAATAATTTGACTGTAAACCGATTTCAATGAAACCTCATTTCAGTGAATCATAAATGACAGAAAATATTCTACACAAAAATGTATAAAAACAATGTTTTTGCAGATGAAGCAAGACCCCACTGCACCCCCTCAAGTGGAGGGGTTTACCTCAACCTCCTTAATTATATATAATAACGCCATGGCAGCTTAACTATGGAGAAAAGAAAACATCATATACTGTGAAACATTGTTGCACACAGATGCAAACATCTATAAATTTGGAGGGCTGGCATTACATGTTGTGCTTCCTAAACAAATCATATCCTCAAAAATGACACATCATATACTGCATACATACTTCAACACCATTATATCATGTGTGATTCAATGAAATGAGATTTCAGTCAAATTTGTTTGTCAAGTTTTCAGTCAAGTGGGGTTTCAGTCAAATTTCTTATCAGTTTGAATTTCAGTCAACTGCAATGTTTTTGAAGTCTTGGTAAACCATTTATCAGCTTTAATAATTCATATGGTGTTTGCAAATAACATTCTTCTTTCAATGATTCATTGACTCATTGATACTATATCTAAAGTCAGGGCTTATACAGGCCAGTTAAGATTTTGCTTTATCGTTCATCTGATGTGAATGTAATATTCTTGAACCATTGATATAAAGCCCCTTAAATGTATCCAACCAGCAGTATATATATATATATATATATATATATATATATATATATATATATATATATATATATATATATATATATATATATATATATATGGGTAGGGAGCTCTGTAGCCTCCCCATCTATTATGCAAAAGTGTAAAGCTGACCATAAAATTGTTGTTGTTTGTGTTTTAACTGAGAATTACAAATTCAATACCCAGTGTTACTGCCAGAGCCTCTTCATATAGGCATTTGTGAACTAAACTCCTGGGCTTCCAGATACTGGCCAAGGCTCTTGCCACACCTATAGTGCCTTTTTTATGCAGTGTTCCAAAGACCAAATTACCACCATAACAGGTACAAACATATGCATTCTGAGGGTCATGCTGCTCAATGCTAGAAGTCTAAATCTCAAAATCCACTCACTCGAAGCACTCCTTAAAATGGAGAACATCAACATTTATGCTGTAACAGAGACCTGGTTCAAGGCAGCAGAAAGCACCCCTGCACTACCAGGCTACTCATTTCACACCTTTCAGCCCCAGAACTTGGACCAAAGCTCCAAAGGCGGTGGTGTTTCCATATTCATAAAGGATGCACACACCTCCAGACTGGTAGCCCAACATAATGCATTAGAGATACTTCAGGTGCAGCTAACATTGGGTAAGACAGCGATTCAAGTTGTAGCCTGTTATAGGTCCCCAACCATGTCTCAAGACTCACACTCCACATTTCTAAGCACCCTGGAGAATATTAGAGTCAAACTTAACACTCTCATACTGGGCGACTTCAACTACCCCTCCATTAACTGAGAAAACTACTCATGTACCAATACACTTGCCCAATGTTTCCTAGAATTCATTATTTCCAATGCCCTGGACCAGCTCATTCATACCCCCACTAGAGGTAGCAACATCCTTGACCTGGTCATTACTAACATGGGCGACCGTTGCTCTACACAAGTAGTCAACTCCTCCCTGGTTATATCCAAACACAAACTAATCACCTTGGAAATCCACATCCCTTCCACCCCCTCAGCAAAGGTAACCACCATGACAAACTTCTCTAAAGCTAACTCTGGGCTCCTAAAAACAGAGATGACGAACTTCATGGCACCCATGCAAATGGAGAATAGTTGCATGACCACCGAATCATACACCAGTGCACTGTACAAACATGGACACAAATGCATGGATCATGCCATACCCAATAGAACCAAGATGCTCTACTCAAAAAAAAAAAAAAAAAAAAAAAAAAATCCAATCTGGTGGTCCTCTGCCATAAACAAACTCTACAACAGAAAGAAGAAACTGATGTGGAATAAGGTGAAGTCCCAAGACTGGAAAATCTCCCTTATCAGCCTCCACAGCTATACCCAGATTTGCTCTGAGCTACTGCACAATGATGCCTCCTATACTGAGCCAACAAAAATTGCCAATATACTGGCTGACAGATTCAGTGCAAACTTTACCCCCCCAAAGGAAAAATCACAATACCAGTAGATTGCCAGGCACCCAGTATTACTGCTGCACAGGTTAAAACCGCACTGTCCAAGGTCATGAATACAACTTCTGTGGGACCTGACAATATCCCTGGATGTGTTCTACATGAACTACAGAATGAACTGGCACCTCACCTGTGTGACCTGTTCAGTCACAGCCTCACCTCAGGCTTTGTCCCTACTGAATGACACATTGCTATAGTCATCCCTCTCCACAAAGGAGGAGTGACTACAGACCCTGCGAACTATTGCTCCATTAGCCTGACAAGTCTGATATGCAAAGCTATAGAATGCATCATCATGGACCTAATAAAGAAGGTTATAAGGAATCTCCAAACTTTGGATCCCACACAGTTTGGTTTTGTGAAGGGTAGATCATGCCTGCTCATCTCGGTTGACTTTTTTGAGTCAGTCACCAGAGCTGTGGATGAAAGCAAGGTGGTTCATACAACCTACCTTGATCTGGCCAAGGCCATTGATACCATCCCCTACTCAGGAATCATAGAAAAACTCACTAAGCTAGATATCAACCCCTATCACTATGTGGGTTGCAAACTGGCTCACAGATAGAACTCACAGTGTGAAAGCAGCTGACTTCAAGTCAGAGTGCCGACCAGTCACGAGTGGAGTCCCACAGGGATCGGTCCTGGTTCCTCTCTTGTTTGGTATCTACTTCTCAGAAGTCCAGGCCAACATGAATAGGCTCTGGCTGACAAAGTTCACAGATGATTGCAAGTTGGGTGCCATTATTAACTCTCCAAGTGATGTTGACATCCTACAGAAATGCCTCACAGAGACCAATGACTGGTGTCAGAATCATGGCCTTAAGCTCAATGCCAAAAAATGTGTCGTCATCCCCTTTGGGAAAAACACAGTTCCCATGAATTATCACATCGATGCTAGTCCACTGAGCACAGAAGGCTTTACAAGAGATCTGGGAACACAGGTTGACACCAACCTCTCTTTTGACCACCACATTGCCACTGTGGTCAGAAAGGCCTTCTATGTGGCACATCTTATTACTAAGGGTTTTGCATCCAGGAAGAAAGAGGTCATTGTCTGCCTCTACTCTTCCCTCATTAGCCCAATCATTGAATACAATGCCCCATTTGGCATGTACCTCACTAGACACCTGCAACAACTGGAGAGGCCGCAAAAGTATCTCACAAAGAAGATTGTAGGACTTAAACACTTGTCCTATATGGACTGACTCAAAAAACTCCAACTATTCTCTGTCTCATATCGCCTACCTACAGGCAATCTCTGCTTGAGTTACAAAAAGCCATGTCTGACCCAGCTCTTTTAGAAATGCTACATCTAAAGAAATCCCAATCCCTCCACCCCACATGCTCCAGAGACCTCAACCTCATTACCACAATCAACAGAACATGCTGAAGGAACAGATTCATAACCCAGAGACTGCCCATGCTATGGAATCGACTTCCCATACATGTCAAACAGAGCACCTCACTGGCCCCCTTCAAGAGAAATCTTAATGAGTGGATGAGAAATAGAAAATTCACTGCGGGGATCACTCCAGTGTCTCTACTCGACAGAGGCACTGGGATCTAAGGTCGGGTGGCATGATGCCAGGGTAATCCTATGGGCTAGGCTTATAAAGGCCTCAGGGCCATTTGCCTAGTACACACCTATGAACCTATGAACCTATAAAATTAAATCACCTTTAAGTAATCTGTAGCCTATCAAAAAGTGAGAAAGATATCTGTGTCATTCACAATAGGATAAACGACAAAGAACCCCTGTCTGTCTTGTGATGCCATTAATTAGCATGTAACATTTCCTAATTATCAGTTTGATATAGTTATCAAATTTGAATGTACTGTCCTCCTGTATACCCAAGTTCTTAACCATGCTGGTAGATCAGAGGATGTAGATCTCCAGTGCATATTGGTACATGAGGTTATCTGACTCATACTGAATCATCATACACTTAGTGCTATTGAACGTCATTCCCTTGTTTCATGTCTATCTGTTTGAGCTGTTTAAACTACTAGTAAGAGAATAATGATCCTCAGTACAGATGGATATGCAATGTATTTTAATGTTGCCGGACTTCTCTAAGTAGATCCATTACTTTGTCTACAAAATTACATCTTTACATAATTCAAGGCATTTTTTTTACGCAGGATGTATTGGCAATGTACATTCTATTATTTTCATTGCAAAACTGGAAGGTGTGCTGTCTGTGGGCAGCTAGTTCATTCATCCATTCTGACTAACAGCAATATCCCATTCAGAAGTATACGAATGTCTGATGTTATTCTAATACCTACTGCGTACAAGACAAAGTATCTAATTCTGGAAAGAATGCACATGATGCACATTTAAAATCATTCCTGCTTAGTCTGCACACTTAAAGGCAAGTTAAATGGTCAGCAATTCACCTACAATATTCCTGTGTGCAAAATGAAAGAGTCTAGTTGTAATAATCAACAACAATTTTTTATTTATTTATTACATTTTTGAACAGGATAATTCATCTGAGCATGAACCCCCCCTTTTTCAGTGCAGGACAGAGGAGAAAAGCTCCAGAAAAACAGATATTAGGTAGACATTAGATAGGGAGGTTGGTTGGCATATGGTTAAGGTGTTTACTTTAGAGACACAAGGTACAGTGTTTGATTCTCACATGGAATAATCGGCTAGGCTTAAAATGGTCCACAAGCACAGTTAGGCTACTACTAATGTATGAATATTTTACAAGAAATCTTAAAATTTCATACAAAGAAATGAGCAAATTATATGATATATAGATGCGCAAATGAGGAGTTCAGAAATAAAGTTTTCTCATTTACAATAATATCAATGCATGAATTATTACTGCAATGCGTTATTACAGATGAGAAGATTAGCCTGGAATAGCACAGGCTCAAAACCAAACTTGTTTTAGTTGTTGGTTAAGTTCTGTTTTGAAAGTGTATACATTTCTAATTTCTTTTACTGAGAAAGGCAGTGAGTTGCAGTTCCTTGAGATTGAGTTAGACTACAGTATATTACCAGATTTTTCTTGGATTTATTTATTTATAAGGAGTAGTTTATCAGTGAACCTTAAAGTTCTATTTAGTGAGTAGGGAGTAAGAGATTTTCAAGGCACAGTCATTGATAAAGTCTATGGAGTAATTTGTATATTATCTGTTGCTGGCAATATGAAATGGCATGTGAGAGTTTTAGCCAGTTTAGGTATCTGAGTGATGAACAGTGGTGAGTTCTATAGGGCATTATTATAGTTGACTGTGCTGTTTTGCTATAACATTGATGCAGTTTGAGGTTTATTGAGTTGTTTAAACTGGTAAAAACTAGAAAGGCATAGAGAAAGAGTGGTAGTAGAGATCCTGTAGCAATGCTGCCCCAGTAAGAAACTATTTGGCCCTATAGAGTGTGCCTAGTTTCTGATGCATCATTTTTATAACTTGAAAAAATATATAAAAAAAAATGAAAAAATAAAAATGAACATGCACAGGAATCTGTCTAGTTCCAGCCTCACAAACATGAGCATTGTGGAAAAAAATAAAAACAGAAAAACTAGTAGTCTTAAAACTACATTGATGAGCTCAGTCGCAATAATTTCCAAGCATCATGAAACCCGGGTAGTGTTCCAAAGCAACAAGCCTTTACATGTTACAGACAAGTGATCCTCAGTAACAATTCCCTTCCACATATGCATATTTTTTTTTCTGTTTCTACTGTTAACAGTATTACAGTCCCATCCACCAGTCCATAAAAAACTTTTATCATAAACTTTTGCAATGTCCAGTAGTTCTTTACATAATTTTTTTCAAATAGCCTTTCAAAGTCTCCCTTCCCACTGCTATTCAAAATTGTACATACTATTCATTTTTTTGTTTACCTGTTAAATGCTTTTATCACATAAAGATGGGTTATATATAATCTTTCTCTCATATTCTCAAAGAAAATTTTCCATTAATAAAGCAGTCTCAAACATGTCACAAAATGTCTCCTTGTTAAAAAGAATAAATGCTTTAACCTCATGTGCTTTTACACCCAATGGAGCTATTAAATTGTCTCACACTTCATACCTATCCATTTCTTTGTCTCTTTACTTTGAATTTTTACCACATACTTCTGTTATTCATTTTCTTCACCCACTTTCTTTTCAACTAATCCCTTTTACCTTCTTTTATTTTCCCTGCACATGTTTTCTTTTCCATCTCACCATTATTCTTCAGGATTGCCTATGCATCCTCTTTTTGTATTTTCTTCATAATGGCTCCCCAGGAAATGTCTCCTTCATTTTCTGGATTACTCTACATCACCATTTCTTTAAGTAAATCATCCCTCAACCCTTCTGAGTGGAAGGTTGTAATAATACATCCATTATTTGCTGACAATTCTCCAACAAACAGATTTCTTGAAACCGTCTCAGAATCCTGCACACATTTTCCGGTCTCAGTATTGGCTTTCTCCTCCATTTCTCTCACCAATCCATTATCTCCTACTCTCTCTCTCTCCCTCTCCATCTGCCTCCCTGTTTCTCCAGGCCACCTCCATATCTGGGATGGAACCAGGAAGTATTGATGCAAAATGGGTCCTATTTGCGACAGCAATGAGTAGGAAAAGTTGTCTGATACCATGGCCAAATTTCCTTGGTAGTATAAATATCACCTCATATCTCCCCTGAAAAGAGGCTACTAGTCTTGTGTGACTAACTTGGTCATCAAGGGATAAATAATAAACACACATTAATTAGTATAATGTTAAGGTTATTTTATCAGGACATTTCAAGGCAAGCACACTGGTGCAGTGGTAAGCATTGTTGCCTCATAGAAAAAGGTTACCTGGTTCAATTCTTAGCTGGGGTTCCCTCTGTGTGGAATCTGTGCACCCTCCTTGTGTTCATATGGGTTTCTTCTGGGTGCTCCTGCTTCCTCTCACATTCCAAAGACATGCAACAGGTGGACCAAACTCTCTAAATTGGCCATAGGTGTGAGTGTGTAGTATAGATGAGCTACTGTAGCTGGGCAGGCCACCCAGTGGGGCAAACCTTGTCACTAGATTATTGTCACTGTTGAAGTGACACCCTGACCCCATGTTCAAAAATGGGAAAAGGGCTGAGAATGGATTTAAAATGACAAGGATTTATCAACTGATGTGAAAATAAGTTGAAGAAAAGATAAATGCTATTTTAAATGAAGCCTTGACTTTGCACCATGTTTTGCTTATAATTCCACAATAACTCAAGTTGTTGCAGTCACCTTTACAAACTAGATTTTAAAAAAGCTAGTCTCCATCTTTTTCTAGCTTTAGTAATAAGTTACATCTTGTAACCACAATATACAAGGTATGTCCACTTAGTGGTTTAAACGCATCAAGTATACATGGAGATAGTCATATTGTTCAATAACTTATCTTTTCCTACCATCATTCTGACACATTTCCTATCAATTTAAGTTCATTTCAAGATAAAGTTAAACACATTCCAAACATTAAATAATGGATGTACTCAGAAATGTGAGCCAAGCAGCACTGTTTCATCATGTCATATTAAGCAAGATAGCACACCAACCCAAACAGCATAAAATATATAAAGCACTGCATCAGGGTCATCATTACTTTTTAAAATACATCACACTTTTAAACTCAGTTCATGAAAAGTTTTAGAACTGTGCTTGTGTAATCCATTAAGGATAAAGCATGTATTATGAGTGATAAGTAGCGCAGCGCATGTAATAGTTTAAGGAAGTGGTGCTATGAAATAAACTACTGCTAGCTGTTAGCATAAATCTTTGAAATAGGCTGCACTATGAGCTAACATGCTGTACAAGTGCTCTTCCTGCTATTAGTAAGTAAACAAGTAGTCACAGCACTTGACTAGAGTAATGATACCTAGATGTTTTTAAGTTATAACAATTGGTTTATAGAGAGTACACAGTCCTGTGAATGAGATGGATTCTGGCCCTCATTACTAATGTGCATAAACACAGCGCTAATTCTATGAGATAAGATTCTGCATAAACAATGTAAAGGTATTGAGAGAGTTTCTTGAGCCACAACAGTCATACAGAGATATAACAAATCCTTTGAAAAATACACTTACTCATGCAGTCTACACAGCCTGAGGGAGACCTGGACACTCATTCCCCTCGGATGATTCTGAAAATGTGTCTTACACAGCTAGGCAGTAAGTGGCATGGTGTTAAGCCTGCGCTTTAGTTGAAGGGGAGGGGAGGTAAAATGACTCATACTGACACTCTCTGTCAGAACACTATGGCATGTCTTTGAGAAAAAATATCTGTTCTGAGTACAAAAAAATCATTGTAAGGCTGCCTATCTAGCAAATATCCAAGGTCTGAGGTTACTGCATGAGAATGTAGAAGAGGTGATTGTAAAGAGTATATAAGTGAAGCAAAACCTAAAACTCAGCAGAGATAGTTGTACTGCTATCTTTTGCTGGAGCAAGAGAGCACTGAGGGTAGGAGATTACAAATTATCAGACAGATCGTGAGAGAACTGAAGAGCAGAGTGTTGAGTATAGTTACATCTGATTACAGTGTACAATTCTAATGGGATATAGTAGGGTCGGTGATTCCCTCAGGTGCAAAAACTCCTCTGAACAGTGCTGACACAATGAGACTATATAGTCCTACACTTCTAATTAGTTTTTCAGAAACAGTTTCTGATGACAGTTTTTTGCCCAGAAATTGAATGCTCTCATATTAGTTGGAGGAACACTTGCCTCCTGACCAGAGTCACATCAAACTCACGACTTCATATTTTTTGAGTAGCAGTTCTTGGTGAGAATTTTCTGCCCAAAAACTGAATGCACTCAAGTTAGTGAAGAAATATTTGCTTTCTGACCTGCGTTGCACTATACTCACTCCATGAGGTTCACAGCTAACCGAGACTTGGAAACTTGCTCCCTTGGATGATTTTGAAAATAGCCAATAGCATCTCTAGATTCTGTCACCCTGGATAGACCACTGAAAAAGCTCCATACAAATGGAAGGTTAACATGCAGAGCATGTACAAAATGGTGCCTCAGCTAAGAAATGAACTGGAGGGTCAAGCATTTTGAGGCAGTGATTTTACCCATTTACTGATAACTATTTATTTTAAAAGTAATCTTTCTGACTATGGCTAACAATTATTTTTGTAATAGGTAGAAAAACTATTTTTCTGTGCAAAAATTACTGAAATCAAAGTGTGTGTGTGTGTGTGTGTGTGTGTGTGTGTGTGTGTGTGTGTGTGTGTGTGTGTGTGTGTGCGTGTGTATACATGCGTGTGTGTTGGGGGCATATCAGCATATATGTATGTATGTACTTATTGACAAATTTCCCCCATTCTAGCTCACTGCACTAAGGCAATGCCCCTTTCCTCCTAAGGTACAGCATAGTTAACTCAGTGTTGCTGTAGGTGGTACTGCAATGACCCTTGCTACTGCTATCACTTTTACAAGGGATTGCTCAAAATGAATTTGAAATTTTCTGTTATTTTCCAAAATCAATTTCTCAGGTTGCATTTTGTTGGTCAGTTTTGCCAATTTCTAAGACTGCTTTTTGTGAGCTAATTATGCCATAGTAAATTTCAGTGAATTTTGATTTCAGTGAAATAATCTATAACATTCAGAATTTACTTGCGGTACCCAAGATATAGAAAAGAAGTGCAAATGTGAATTCCCTTCATTTCTGCATCATAAGGCTGATCTTCAACTTTATACTCTGTGGCATATCGTCTACTCAGAGGCGATCTCTGCTTAACATACAAGGCCATGTCAAACCCTGAGCTGTTGGACATGCTCCGCTTAAAGAAATCTCAATCCCTCAGAGCCACATGCTCCAGGGATCTAAACCTTGTCATTGCAATGAACAAAACATGCTGGAGGGATTGGTTCCTGACCCAGACACTCCCCAGACTCTGGATTAGACTGCCCATACATATCAAGCAGAGCGCCTCATTGGCCCTCTTCAAAAGAAACCTTGATGATTCAATGGGAGATAGGAAATTCACCCCGGGGATCATGTCAGTCACCCTGCTAGACAGGGGCCTGGAGAAGTAAATATTGTGGGAAGAAATATCCAAGGAATTGTTATGGCTAGACTTGCATAGGCCCTAGGGCCAATAGCCTAGTACCAACCTATGAACCTATGAACCTATAAGAAAGAATACAATGTTCTGTTCCTTGCTGTCAGTTGATGCCAATATTTTGTGCATGATTATCGTTACCTGATGACATACTGACAATTTTTAATCTTAGTATTTTATGGATAACTTTATCTTCTTCAGCAGCTTTTATCCCCAAAACCATTTTAATATATTTGTGATGAAAGAATATTACAATTTTACAGAGTTATGATTTCATGACAGGTATGTTTGACATGCACTTCCCGTACTATAAGGTAGAAGACTTTGATCAATTCTTTAGATGAGAGCAGAATTGGAGGGGTGTTATGGACTTAAGAAGCCCACTCTATTAAAAATTACATAGAAGTGGCAATTATGATGAAAGCATAAAAGTGCAATGTTACTCTCGCTTTAGAAAAGTGAGTTGAATGATACCTAACCTACCTAGGGTGACAGAATCTATAGAAGCCTGTGAAGAAACATCTGTGGTTGACAGTTACTACTAGAATGTTTCATTATGCAAAATGCCAAAAGAGTGCAATAAAAGCAAAGGAATTATATAACACATGTCAAGGCATGGAGTAATTGAAGACAGCTTCCTATCTCTCATTGACATGGGAGCTGGTAAGACCACAATGAAAATACTTTCTACAGTTTTGAAGCTTTAAGGAAGAAAGAACAACCTGATAGAGAATTCATTGATGAGGGCTACAAGATGGCAAAATGGGAGGCCATTATAGTAATAAGCATAGCCAAATCTATTACTGGGCTCCATAGGTAGCTGTCTAGTGCAAAGTAATAGGTGGATGTCCACATCATTGCTGACAGTCACTGTCATTCAAGGCAACATTGAAATATTTTGTTTCTGCTCAATAGATTACTAATGCAGAATCAGGATTGCCAAATTGCATGACTATGTATTTAAAAAAGTATTCACTTATCTTCAATCATTTTCCTGTTGCCTGTAATGAGTATCTTGTTACTTTAATTGTATAAATGTTTTTTTTTTTTGCACTCTTCCATACAGAGGTGGTGAGTACTAAGTTCAGGAGTAGAACAAAATATTATTTTTTTTTAGAGGTTGGACTGAATAACTAATGCCCCCTCCCATGTCTCTCTTTTGTTAGTTTTACAATATTGTGGTATTTAAAGAAAAAATATGTCATATAGTGTTGAAGATGATGGTAACAATGTAGATGTGGATGTGGTAAGTAACCAAGCAATATATGTTTGAATGTGTGCATTCTTACATGCAAGTGTAAACAGCAACACATTCTGAGCCAAAAAAAAAAAAAAAACAAGACTGCTGCTACAAGCAGTTCTAAATATTGACTTCCTGATGTAATATTTGCTGCTGCATTGTTTATTTATTTATGTATGTATGTATATATGTATTGGCATTTGATTACTGGGAAAGTCCGATTGGCTAGGAGGCCATTTTCAGTGGAGACCTGGGGAGAAAAGCTTCAAAGTATTATAAAACATTTTAAGAACAATAATTTTGCAGTCTTTAAATGAATGCAAAAAAAATAGAATTTAAATAATTATACCAAATTAGACATAATGTGGAAAAATTAGTTAAGAATAGATACAAGTTACATGACAATGATTTAATAGTTAGGGAAATTTTAGCCAGTTCATAGAGAAATTAAAGGTATAGGTTCATATGTTCATAGGTTGGTACTGGACTATCTGCCCGAAGGCATATATTAGCCCAGCCATGTTGTGTATTCACGCCTTTATTAGTTCCCTAGACCCTTGTACTAGCAGCTAGTACCCTTGGCCCCTATCTAGTAGTGCTGTTGGTGTGATCCCGGTGTGAACTTTCTGTTACCCATCCACTCATCAAGGTTCCTCTAGAAGAGTGATAGTGAGGGGCTCTGTCTTATGTAGATCGGGACCCTGTTCCATAGTAAGGGAAGTCTCTGCGAAGGGAATCTATCCCTCCAGCATGTTCTATTCATTGTTGTGTTGAGGTTTATATCCCTAGAGTAGATTTGGTTTTGCTAAGATGGAGCATGTTCAACAATTCTGGGTTGGACATGGCTCTGTACGTTAGACAGAGATCGCCTCTGAGAAAGCGGTATGCGGTATGTTCAGAGAACAGTCTTAGCTTTTTCAATCGTGCTACATAGGGCAACTGTTTGAGGCCAGTATGTTTGTATAATGCAAACAGGAATTGCAATTGAAGAAAAGTAAGCTTATTATATATTTAGAGAGAAAGCCATGGGGGAGAGAAATCGATAGAAGTAAGGAAGTCAGTGAAGAATGGAGAGTATGGAGATGCAAGATATGAAAAGGTGTTCATAGGTTCATAGGTATGTAGCCAACAAGGTTCCCTGGCTTACGCTACCCAAGAAAGTTATTTTCCTATGCTGCTGTTGAGCAGAGCCACAGAAGTGATCCCTGGGGTGTATTTCCTATTTCCCACCCACTCATCAAGATTTTTTTTGAAGAGTGCTAGTGAGGAACTTTGCTTGACATAGATGGGTAGCTTGTTCCAGAGTATGGGAAGTCTCTAGGACAGGAATTAATCCCTCCAGTATGTCCTGTTTATTGTGGTGACAAGGTTTAGATCCCTAGATCATGTAGCTCAGAGGGATTGGGATTTCTTTAGGTGTAGCATGTCCAACAGCTCTGGGTTTGACATAGCTTTATATGTTAGGCGGATATCACCACGGAGTAGATGATATGCTACGAAGTGAAGCTGGAGTTTTTTGAGATGGTCAATGTAGGGCATCTGTTTGAGGCCAGTAATCCTCTTTGTGAGGTACTTCTGTGGCCTTTCCAGCTGCTGCAGATATCCTGTGAGGTACATTCCAAAGGGGGCATTGTACTCTATAATGGGTCTAATGAGTGTCGAGCAGAGGAGAACAATTACCTCTTTTTTCCTGGATGAGAATCCTTTTGTGATGAGGAGTGCCATGTAGAAGGACTTCCTGACTACTGTGGTGAAGTGATTATCAAAGGAGAGACTACTGTCCACCTGGGTCCCAAGGTCTCTTATCACACATTCGGCATTAAGTAGACTGCCGCTTATGTGGTAGTTCATGGGTACAGAGTTTTTACCAAAGGGGATGACAATGGAATTTTTGGCACTGAGTTTGAGGCCATGGCTCTGACACCAGGCATTTGTCTCAGTGAGACCCTTCTGTAGGATGTCCACATAATTTTGGGACTCAACTATGGCTCCTAGTTTGCAGTCATCTGTGAACTTCGTTAGCCAAAGGCCTTCTATGTTAGCCTGTACTTCAGAGAAGTAGATACCAAACAGGACAGGTCCCAGGACTGAACCCTGTGGTACTCCACTTGTCACTGGCTTGAAGTCAGATTTGGAGTCTGCAACTTTTACAGTGTGGGTTCAGTCAGTGATCCAATTGGCAACCCATCTTGTGATATAGGGATTTATACCTAGTTTAGTAAGTTTAGCTATAATTCCAGAATGGGGGATGGTGTCGAAAGCCTTGGCGAGGTCAAAATAGGCTGTGTGAACCACCTTACCCTCGTCTATATTTTTGGTGACTGCCTCAAAAAAGTCGATCAGGTTCAGGAGGCATGATCTGCCTTTCACAAACCTGAACTGGGTGGAGTCCTGAGTTTGGAGGTTATCAATGTCTTTGTTTATGAGTTCCATGATGATATGTTCCATGGCCTTGCAGACTAGGCTCATCAGGCTAATAGGGCGATAGTTCCCAGGATCACTGGTGGCTTCTCCTTTGTGGAGTGGGATAGCTGTTGCTGTGCACCATTCATTGGACACAAAGCCTGATGTGAGGCTATGATTGAACATGGTGCTTAGGTAGGGAGCTAGTTTGTTCTAAAGTTCATGTAAAACGCAGCCTGGGATCTTGTCCGGTCCCGTGGATACTGTGTTTTTGGCTTTCATTCACATTTACAGATATCATTTATCCTGGTGTTGAGCAAGATCAGAGACAGCTGTTTTTGAATGGTTTTGAAGGATGGGAGGGTGGATATTGACCTGATGGATACGGATAAGGAGTTCCAGGCCTTAGCAACTTGGTACGTGTACAGGCAATGCCCAGCAGATTTGAAAGGTTTGTGGGCAAACAGAAGTTTTTGGTTATTCAAATGTAATGAATGACTGGGAACATAGTTGTATAGAATGGTGTTTAGTGCTGGACAAGCATATGGATTCTGTACAATTTTATAGGTGGTAAGACGCTGTGCATATGTTAGTTGATAGGGTATTTCTAAACAATTTATACTTTTTATTGCTAAAGAGTGGTGGGTTCTAAAAGAAGTATTGGCTGCAAATTTAGCAGCTTTGTTATAGCATATTTCAAGTTTTGATTTTTGTAATGCTTGAATTGTAGTAAAGATGGGAGCACCATAAAGAAGTGTATGGAGGAGATAAGTAGTGGCAAGTGTAGCTTTAGTTATTTCGATAAGAACGTTTTTCACTCTATAAAGCATCCCTAGATTTTGATGAGTCTTTCTTGTGCAATTGTGCACACACAGGTAAAATTTAAGATTATCATTAACTATCATCCCAAATAATTTGCTATGAGAAGTGACTTCAATGGGTATTTTATCAAAAGAGAGGACTTTAAATTTTTCTTTTCATGGGAGAGGGATTTGGGGGAAAAGTAGTATTTTTAAGGTTGATCATGAGTTGTGAGTTACAAAGCCATGTTTCAGTTGCTGTTAAAGCTTCCTTGGTATTTTTTGGAGGTGTGTCACATTTTCAGATGTGCAAATGTGAGTGGAGTCATCTGCATACTGTATTAGGGAGGTCTTTTGTGTGGATTTGTAGAGGGTGTTTGTAATAATGTTAAAGAGTAGGGACCAAAAGCAGAACCTTGTGGTGCACTGCTGATGACTGTAATATATGGAGAGGTGGTAGAGTGCTAATAAGCACCCTCAGGCTCAACCAACCATTTTATGGAAGACAAACCCTATAAGTTCTGGAGTGTATTTTAGGGCACCTATTTTTTGTCTAAACTATGTATGAAGCATGCCATTGAGTCACATTGCTTGACACAAAGGGGGAATCTGTTCCAGAACAAGGGTAGGTGTTGGGCAATGAAACCTATCTCTATTTAGTTTTGCTTAGTACCCAAAAGTAAATTGATATCCCTTGCTCTAATATTGGCTACAGTGTTTGAAAAAGACAAAGAAGAGGTCTCAGATAATAGATTCCCTGAGGGCATGGAAAGCAAGGAAAATGTCTCCCCTCAAGAGCCTGTGTGATGAGGAGTACATGGAGAATAACTACAGCCTTTCATGATACTTAAGATAATTTAGGCCTGATATCCTTTTCATTTGGAACCTCTGTGGTGTTTGAGGGTTATTTTTTGTGTGTTTAGTGAGATATCTGCAAAGTGGTTCATTATATTCCATAACAAGCCTAACCAGGGCAGATTATAAGGGAATAATAAATTCCTTGATCTCAGAGGAGATGCACTTTGGGCTAAATGTGAGATATAGAAGGATTTTATGACTTAAGCTCCTATACGGTGATTGAAGGAGAGGGATATACATCAAGGTGCTAAAGTCTCTGACCATAGTCTCACTCAAGATGGGGATGTTATTGATTTGGTAGGTGGCAGAATTTGTTGATTTCTGAAGGAGATGATACTGCATTTCTTGTCATTTAGTTTGAGCCTTTTAGTGCATCTGATAGTTGTGTTTGAATAGACCTTTTTGAGTCTAGATTCTTTAATTAAGCAACCTACCTGCTTCAATCTCTACAGCTACAATCCTGCCATATCTTGGAATAAATTTCCCTTAGAAATGAGATCCCTTAAACACCCTAAACAATTCAAAACTGCCACTAGAGAATACCTAAAAACTAACTGGTCTTGCCACTGCACTCATCCTCCCTAAACTATATTCCCCATGCCTCAGAAAACACTATCATCACCTCTTCACCCCCTTGAACTCTATCCTGTGTATGCTCACTACCCCTTTTCCAACAGTAACGTATTATCTTATCTTATAGCCTTTCCACTTCCATTAAACATCTCTCTTACTCTCAACTCTGCTTCTTTTCTCTCTCCTGTATTGTAACCAGACAAGCCCTATGGTCTACTAACTATGAGCTTGGTATATTCTATCTGTACGTATTTCCATCTGTATTGTTTAAAATGTCTTAACTCTTGCACAACCTCTTAAGCAACTATTAAAGTAAAATAATACTCACACTGCATGTATGTAGCAAATAATAATGATATAACTTCCTCTGCTCAGAAATTGTATCTTACTGTGGAGCTTTTCTCCCCGGTCTCTGCTGAAAATGGGCCATTAAGCCCAGTTGGACTAACCCGGTCAACAAATGTAAAACAAATAATAAAATAAATAAACAATAGTAGGCAGTATTAGGAAAATGCCAAACCAAAAAGAACTGTAGATACTCCACCAAAAGCTGCCTGCCCATAAAGATTCCAAAGGAAAAAAGAAAAAAAACAGGTACTGGCCAACACGCTGAACAGCTTCAAATGTTTTATTTTAAAACACAATTAAAAACACAGGAATGAGCACTTTCGGGACCAAGCCATTCCTCAGATGCAAAACTCAAATGAAACTGCAGTTTTTATAGATAGTAATCTCTCCTTTGACAATCATATTGCCAAAGTAGTTTAGAAATCCTTCTATGTGGCCCATCTAATTACTAAAGGGTTCGCATCTAGAAATAAAGAGGTTATAGTGCCCCTCTACTCATCACTCATTAGACCCATCATAGAGTACAATGCCCCATTTGGGATGTACCTCCCAAGACACTTTTAACAGCTGGAAAGACCATAAAAGTACCTCACCAAGAGGATTACTGGTCTCAAACATATGTCCTATGCAGCCTGACTGAAAAAACTCCGGCTGTACTCAGTGGCATATTGCTTACTCAGAGGTGATCTCTGCCTGACTTACAGAGCCATGTCCAACTCAGAATTGATGGGCATGCTCCACCTAAAGAAATCCAAGTCACTGCAAGCCACGTACTCTAGTGAGCTAAATAATATAATAAATAGAATATGCTGGAGGGATAGATTCCTGTCACAGAGACTCCCCATGCTTTGGAACAAAATTCCTAACTACATTAGGCAGAGCCCCTCACTAACACTCTTCAAGAGAAACCTTGATGAGTGGATGGGTAACAGAAAATACACCCCTGGGATCATTTCATTGGATCTGCTTGAAAGAGGATCAGTTAATTAATCAGTGGGGTGGCGAAAGCCGACAAACTCTGGCTAGGCTTATAAATGCCCTTGGGCAGATAGCCTAGTACCTACCTATGAACCTATGAACCTATATAGCTCTTCAGCTAACATTCAGTACCGCACCTTCCTTTTCCTTAGTGCAGGCCTTAAAGATATAACCCCATTATTAGAACATGCAAGGAGTTATTAACAAAATGACACTAAGATTGTTAAACTATGATTTGCTGCAGTGGAAAAATTAATCACCATATGTCACTTATAATTCATATTTTTCATGTTTGTGTTCTTAATTTCATAACTGAAAGCCCTACATACTTTTAAGGGGTATGGTGTGATATGCCATGGTGGGAGACAGGGATATTCATTTCAATGTCCATTATATCACACTAAACTTGAATACTGCTAGTTGTGTTTTTAGCAATTATGAAAATAAACAATATTTCCATGGCTACTTAATATTTTAAAACACAAGTAACTTGTAAACCATAGCAAAACATTAGGTGAAACCTTAAAAGTTGTTAAAGAAAACTATCTTTGATATTTACAATGCAAGTTGCACATGTTGAATGTGTTATTTATATTGTTAATTTTACAATTAAGCATATGTATTCATATTTCTGTAAAATATCTCAGTAAACATGCACTCAGGAATTTCTTGGTGTCATGTGAAAGCTTATGACTGGTTAACAAAATGTTCTAACAATATAGGTCTTGTTTGAACAGTTTCCAAGATATGAGAATTTGTTTGTAAAAGTTTAACAAAAATATAACTTGGGGACTGTGTATATTATAATATAGCATTTATGCAAAGACTATCCCCAGGATTCAGCAAGCTCTGCATGGCATGCAGGAATAGTGCAGGAGCTGCTGGAGGCAATATGTCGACTGTGCAATCCAGGAATAAGCTCCCGGGATGTGCACGAGCACTCCTGTACTATTCCTGCACAGACACAGCTCCTGTATGCAAATTACCCCATTTGCAGGTAAAAACCATGCAAATGAGGTGAATTTGTGATCCAGGAAGCTGGCAGCCGGCTATGCAGGACTAGTATAGTCTGCAGAAATGTAATCGGTTAGTAACCGAGTACGTTTCCGCAAACTACAAAATGGAACCATGACAGCTCCAAATAAAGGGTGTATATAATGGGGAAAGCATGCCAATGGCCAAAAATATGTCCATTGGTATGGAAACCAGTTGCAAAAATAAAAAAAAAAACTTTTTTTTTTTTTAGCTGATTTCAGCTGTTTAAGTGTAGGGCAATGGCATGCAAATGGGATTGGGGCAAAAAAAAAAAAAAAACTTGAAATAAGCATTCTATCCAAAATCACAATTTTGCCATTATACTCAATGGCAGGCAGAAGACAACAGGGCCAGTGAATAGTGGTTGCTAAGGGGGAAGGCTCAGTGTCAGACTTGTAACTAGGCATTAGTAGGCAATCCTATGCAAATGAGGGGAATGATACTGAATCCCAGATCCCTCCTCATGGCTAGCCTGGACCCAACCATGTCAGTGCAGAAAGACCATGGTGCAAGCCTAAGAGCTAGCTGACATCATAGAGGGGTGTGTCAAGCATACTGTAAGCTTATTGGAGCCCTGTGGCTCGGGTTTGCCCTTAGCTTAGCAAAGCTAAGCAAGGGGCTGTGTCTGAAGCTGCCTAGCACTCTTTACATTACCTAAAAGGGTGAGCACACCGCGCACTGTGTTTTAACGGAAAAAAAAAAAAACAGGAAATAGCACCTTCATGCACATCTGAGCACTGTGTTTGCGTGGTGAGCCCCTGGGCTTAAACAGGAAGGCAATGGGATGGGAAAACAGCAGTAGCATAGCTGGCAGGTGAAATGTATCAGAATCAGCCAATTACACAGGTAGCAGACCAGCCCAGCCAAGCACACCACTATAAACTATGCAAACACCTTTCCCTCTGTTTTTTCCCACAAACTATACACCACCTGTGTACACAAGTGGGAATATTTTACCAAACAAAAGCAACAAAATGACAGGGCTGCAGCAGCTATCATAAATCAACATGTAGAAGAGGCTGAGGGTTGTGAGGATGAGAATTCTGATGACCAACCCACAGTGAGGAGAAGAAGAAGAGAACAGACCCAGGGTAACCTACCAGGGGCTACATGAGCTGGAGATAATGGAGTACTATAGGGTGGACAGGGACCTCCTACAGCAAATTGTTGAGCTGTGCTGGCCACACCTCACACACAGAACCAACAGAGGAGAACCCATCCCAGTAGATACCAAGGTATGTGTAGGCCTAAAAATACTAGCCACAGGAACCTTCCAAAGGCCAACGGGGATATCATGGGGATCTCACAGGCATCAGCCTCCTGGATATTCCACCAGTTCCTTGATGCCATGTCAGCACATGCTGGTGAGCAAAACACATTCCAGCAGTAAGCCATAGTAAATGTTTGGAAGTAATATGTGTCAACATCTGAAAGATGGACTTGGCATGAATGTGGGCCTAGACATACAAATGGGCCCAGACATACAAACAGTACACAAGGGGAAGTACCCCAAACAGACAGTGTATAATATGTTACTGTCAAATGGACACACCTTTGGAATTGTACATACAGGTTAGCAGCACATTAGTTGGGCTTGTAGTAGGGAATACCGATGTTGTCTGGCCATAGACTGGCAGACCACAAACGTCACAGGTATGAAGTATTGAGAAACAGCTGATGTCCCTGCACAAGCCAGCATAAATGGAATGCCGCATGCATATCTGTGAATCAGATGCAAGTAGTGTCCATAGCACACATGCACCCAGCTCACCCCAACATCATCCACAGGTACCTCTCCAGTCCTATCCCTGCTGTTGGGAATGAGTACAATGTGACCCCCACCTCTTTATGGAAATAGTCAAAGAATGCAGCATGCAGAATAGGTGTCCCATGCAGGTGTGTCTCTAGCTGTAAACAGCACCCTGCCAGCATCCATACCACTGGATCAATAATGACAGAAAGTATTGGCATTAACACCTTGCACACTTACCCTGTCACTCCAGGGGAATATAGTGTATTGCAGTCTGGGACTGTAGGAGTGACACAATGCAATGGCCTGCTACAGCTGGCCTGCATCACTACCAAATGGCCTACAGTCCTCTGCCAAAGGCCAGTGTCTCACCCATACTGCCAATGTATGTTATTTCATGGACTCCCAAATAACAAGATAACACAGTCCACAGCACCCAAATGCAAGGCCATGTGGACAAATCCCAGTAACGTCCACTATTTCCTACTGCATGAACTGTGGACCAACACCGAATTACTGCTGAGATGAGGTGATAACTGTAGGGAACTTATCAGATAATGTTTGCATAATGTTTGGAAGAGGATAGAATAATAGAGGGGGGGGTAGGAGCATGGGCGGCATAGAGTGTGTGAAGTCTGAAACACAACTGGGTGTACATACTATCCCTGCCTGCAAACACAGGAATGGGTGGCTACGAACCTGCTTGTAAACCACAATGTGAAGGGGTAATGTCCAGAATTATGACCCCTGCCTCTGGGTAACCTGCCTGAATCTGTGCAGCTGTAACTTATGGCCACAGCAGGATATTGCCATACTGTCTTGTTGGATGCACAAGCGTGGGATCCTCAGCCAGCACTGTACCAAGGTGCTGAACCATTTACACAGACCCAGCAGCAAGTGTCTGCAGCTTCCCCTCCAGAATGGCATTATTGTGCAAGAATATGTAGGCTGCAGACCATAACACTGGACACAGCTGCATTCACCCTGTGTTCCCCAGGACATTACTGCAAGCAAATATGCATACCTGACAGTACTTGATGACATAAAACATCACAGTGTAAAACAATACATATGTCTGAATATCTCTGCTGACACCAAGACCATGTAGCAGAAGCAGCACAGACACAATTACCTTTGGTAACCCACTGTCCTTTGCCCATTTTGATCCCATATTGTCAACTGATCTACAGATATCCCACAGAAAAAGGTTGCTAGCTGTAGGTGTAGAACACAAGTGTCTGCACTGGAGTACAACCTACCTGGAATGGATTCACGCATTCAATACAGAAGGTCATACTGGGCATGCTCCCACACTTAGAGAAACGAAGGCCGTGTCTGACAACAAAATAATGAAAGGTCATACTCGGCATGCTCAAACGAAGCCTATGTCTGGCAACAACAGTGGAGTATAAATATCTGACCATCACAGATGTTTGTGCACACACTCCTCAGTACACACCAGTCATGCTTTGGACACACAATGGATAGGAATACACACATATATCCAAGAACAACACAGTATAATAGGCCAAAACTACACATACATAGATGTGTGGAAGAGACTGACAGACAGTGCAAAGAGCCTCCTATCATACCCTACCATACACACCTTCTGAATCACCTTTCTAGCCTCAGTCTCTCTCAAAACTCCCTTAACTGGTTCCATAGTTATCTCTCTGACAGATCTCAGGCTGTTAAATGGCAAACTGGTACCGCAACCTTCCTACCTACCCCAGCCGGGGTTCCCCAGGGGTCCATACCTGGACCAATGCTCTTTAATGTATTTATCAATGATTTTCACACTGCGATTCCAAACACCAAAATAGTGCAATATGCAGACGACTCCACTTTAGTCTGCTCTGCTCCCAGCCTTCCTGAGCTTCAGGCAAAAACCCAATTGGCCTTTACAACCACTGAGAACTGGATGCTTCAAAACCATCTCTCCCTTAATGCTAATAAATCCAAAATCCTTCTTTTCTCTCCCTCAAAAACACTCCCAATTGACAAGCAATCCTTCAATATCATCAGCCATGCCAACTCCACTATAGAAGTCGCCCCCTTTGCTAAACTTCTTGGGGTTACCATTGATGAACACCTGACATTCAATACGCATGTCCAACTAAATATTAAAAAAACTCATAAGAAGCTTGGTATGCTATACAGAAACGCTCACTTTCTCTCTCTATCCAAAAGGCAAACTCTCACCTCTACCTACTTACTACCATCACTATTATACGGTACCCCGCTTCCTACCTAATTCTTTTACTGTCACTTTTACATGTTCTTCCTCATGTACCTTTACTCTTGCTGCCTTTTTTACAGCTGCCCCTCTCTGCATCTAACATATAATAAGTCTAAACCCTGAATGATTATCATGTAAATACTGTATATAGCTTTCTAGCACTACTGTCTGCAAATCACTCACCATGCTAATGGCTCTCTATCTATGTATGTATGCTATGAACTGTGCTCACGTTTTTCCTTGTATTCTTCTTCTCCTTTGCACCATTCAGTTTTGTTACTCCTTATTATATAAAAACATTTGTTTTTCAAAATGTATAATTCTATGTATAAACTGTATAAATGTAAAATTCTATGCTTGCTTTAGTTGTATGTAATATGGAGCTTTTCTCCCCAGGCCTCCACTAAAAATGGGCCCCTTGGGCCAAGTGGACCTCCCAGTTATCAAACTGGAAATAAATAAATGAGGCCTGTCCCAGCCAGCACACATCCAATTGGCTATAACTACATGATGTGCAAATGTCGACCACTGTAGACATTTGCCTCTGGTATCCCTCAGCACTATAATGTCTGTCTTGCTTGTGCTAACTGTGTAGCATGACTGTACAAGTCAGTAGTCATCTAGCAGTTGTATACACATACCTGTGGAATATAAACCTGTGTGTGCCTGAGTGTTGTTGTCTGTTTCTAGATGAATGTGTTATGGCCCATGCATACACACTGCACTTCCCATTGCCCTACTATGGCAAGCCTGCTGATGTCTTTACCTTGAAATATACCTTTCGGGAAAAAGTAGCCCTATAAGCTCCATGGTGTGTGCTATAACTGTGTAATACTATAGTGTGATGTACTAGTTAGGTAGGAGTTCTAATCCCAGACATGGCAACTGTATGTGTGTGTGTGTGTGTGTGTGTGTGTGTGTGTGTGTGTGTGTGTGTGTGTGTGTGTGTGTGTGTGTGTGTAGAGATCAATGCTTTTGAGGCCATTCACACTCACTACAATTTCAAATGCCCTACTTTGGCAGGGCTGCTGATGTCATTCACTTTGAAATACACCTTTGGGGAAAGAGTAGCCCCATAATCACCATGGAGCATCCTTTAACTGCATAATGCTGTAGTGTGTTGTACTAGTTCAGTAGGAGTTCTATTCCCAGACATGGCAACTATAGAACTTTGTGTGTGTGTTTGTCTGTGTAGGGATTAATGCTTTTGAGGTCATTCATAGTCACTACAACTTCTATTGCCCTACTTTGGCAAGCCTGCTAATGTCATTCACTTTGAAATACACCTTTGGGGAAGGAGTAACCCAGTAAACTCTGTGGCACGTTCTATAACTGTGCAAGACTGTACTGTGATATACTAATTAAGTAGGAGTTCTATTCCCAGATGTGGCAACTGTAGAACTTTGTGTGTGTTTATCTGTGCAGGGATACATGCTTTTGAGGCCATTCACATTCACTACAACTTCTATTGCCCTACTTTGGCAAGCCTGCTGATGTCATTCACTTTGAAATACACCTTTGGGGAAAGAGTAGCCCAGTAAGCTCTGTGGCACATGCTATAACTGTGTAATGCTGTAGTGTGATATACTAGTTAGGTAGGAGTTCTATTCCCTGACATGGCAGTTGTGAAACTCTGTGTGTGTCAATGTTTTTGTGGCCATTCACAGTCACTAGGCACACCTAAAAATGGAGTCCATCGATATCTATGCAGTAACAGAGACCTGATCCAAGGATCCAGAGAGCACCCCTGCAATACCAGGTACAGCGTTCACCACACCTGTTGGCCACCAAACCAGGACCAAAACAATAAAGGTGGGGGAGTGTCCATATTCACCAAGGATGTTCACACCATCAGGCTACTTGCCCAACAGAATGTGTCTGAAATACCCCAGGTGCAACTAACACTAGGTCAGACTGCAATCTAAAGTGTATAGCTTGCTACAGATCCCCCTCCATGCCCCATGATACCCACTACAGCTTTTGAAACATACTGGGAGATTTTATGATACATCCAAACACCCTAATACTGAGTACCCTGCCATTAACTGGGAAAATACTTGTGCACCAACACATGTGCCCAACAGTTCGTGGAAGTCATAACTCCTAATGTCCTGGATCAAATAACCCATAGTCCCACCAGGAGCTCAAATATCCTAGACCTGCTCATTACCGACATGGGAAATCAATGCTCCACACCTATGGTTACCCCATCAGTGGTCAGGTCTGCCCATGAGCTAATCACCCTTAACATCAACATCCCTCCTCCACAATCCAGTAAGGAAACCTCTGTAACACACATCTCGAAAGCCAATGTCATGCTACACATGTCAGACGTGACTAACGACATGACACCCATGCAGATGGGAACTGAAAGGACGACTGCTGAATTCTATATTAAGGCACTGTGCTAACATATCCTCTTGTGCATGAATTGTGTCATCCAATATAGAACTAAGGCACTCCCCACCAAGAAAAGGAAGCCAATGTGGTGGACCCTGCCATAAACATACTGTACAACAAAAGGTGGAAACTGTTGCAGAAATGGGGGGATTTCCAGGATGCAAAATACTCCCTTATCAGTCACAGTAAGAAGCTGAGATCCCTCATAACATCCACCAAAGCTAGTTACGAACATAATATAGCCAAAGATGCCAAAGACAACTGCAAGCTATTCCATAGTTATGTCAGTAATCTAAATGGCGATGCTCAGATCTGCTCTGAGCTACAACAGGATGGTATTAAATATACTGCTCTCAAGGATAGTGGCAATATCCTGGCATATAGATTCAGTGCTAACTGCACCCCCCTCCCACCCCCGAAAGGGCCCATCTCAACACAGAAAGATTGCCAGATTCTGATAATAATGGCCACAAAGATAAAAACTACACTCTCCAGATGTATGACAACAGCAGCAATGGAACCAGTCAACATCCCGGGCTGCATACTACATGAGCTACAAAATGAACTGGCACCTCACCTACATAGGTTCATAGGTTCATAGGCTCATACTAGGCTATCTGCCCTAGGGCATTTATAAGCCTAGCCAGAATGTGTTTGGCTTTCACCACCTATTTTAAATTTATTTTGCTATGCCCTTTTTCAAGGTTAGTATACTCTGCCTCTGTCTAACAGTGACACAGAAGTGATACCCGGGTAAAACCTCTCCCATCCACTCATCAAGATTCCTCTTGAAGAGAGTCAATGAGGGACTCTGCCTAACCTGGACTGGGATTTTATTCCAGAGTGAAGGGAGCCTCTTGAATCTGTCCCTCTAGCATGTCCTATTTATTTCAGTGCTGAGGTTCAAGTCTCTCAAGTGTAGCTCAATGGGATTTGGATTTTCTGAGGTGCAGCATGTCCATTAATTCGGGTTGGACATGGCTTTATATGTCAGGCACAGATCACCTCTGAACAGGCGGTATGCCTCTGATGGCATCTGTTTGAGCCCTTTGATCCTCTTGGTGAGGTACTTTTGGGGTCTTTCCAGTTGCTGCAGGTGTCTGGTAAGGTACATCCCAAAAGGGCATTGTACTCAATTATGGGCCTGATGATGGATGAGTAAAGAGGCACGATGACCTCCCTGATCTAGATGTGAATCCCTTCATGATTAGGTGGGCTATATAAAATGTTTTCTAACCACTTTGGCCACGTGGTTGTCAAATGAGAGATTGCTATCAACTTGGGTCCCCAGGTCCCTAATTACTTCTTCTGTACTTAATGGATTACCACCTATGTGGTAATTTGTAGGCACTTTGTTTTGCCAAAGGGGATGACTATACACTTTTGGCATTTAGCTTGAGGCCATGGCTCTGGCACCAGTTGTCTGTTTCTATGAGGCCCTTTTGGAGGATGCTTGTGTCAGCTGGAGAGTCGATTATGGCGCCCAGTTTGCAGTCATCTGTGAACTTGGTCAGCCACAGTCCTTCCGTGTTGGCCTGTACCTCCGAGAAATATATACCGAACAAGAGGTCCCAGGACTGAGCCTTGTGGGACACCACTTGTAACTGGTTTGGAGTCTGACATGGCTCCAGCAATTCTAACCATGTGGGTTCTGTCCTTGAGCCAGTTTGCAATCCATCTAGTGACATAGGGGTTTATATTTAAGCTGGTGAGCTTATCTATAATGCCCGAGTGGGGTATTGTATCGAAGCTTTTACGAGGTCCAGGTAGGCTGTGTGGACCACCTTCCCCAATGGCTTTGGTGACTGTTTCAAAGAAATCAACCAGGTTTAAGAGGCAGGATCTGCCCTTAACAAAGCCCAACTGGGTAGGATCCAGTGTCTGTAGGTCCCCAATATCTTTATTTATGAGGTCCATGATGATCCTTTCCATAGTTTTGCAGACCAAGCTAGTCAGGCTTATGGGGCGATAGTTTCCAGGATCCATTGAGGCACCACCTTTATGGAGAGGGACCACTGTTGCTGTACACCACTCTTTGGGCACATATCCTGCAATAAGGCTGAGATTGAACAGTAGTTTTATGTTTGGGTTTAGCTCTTCTTGGAGTTCATGTAGGACGCAGGCATGCCGGGACACCATCTGGTCCCATTGATGCTGTGTTTTTGCTTTGGAGAGGCTCTTACCTGAGCATCTGAGATGTCAGGGCAGCACTCTGCTGGGATAGATATTTGCCCTTTGGTGGGGGGGGTTTTGCTGAACCTGTCAGCTAGGATGTTGGCAATGTCTGTGGGTTCAGTGTATTTTTTGTCATTTTGGACTAATTCTGAGCATATCTGGGAATTACCACCCAGGTTCCTAACATAACTAAAGAAAGCCTTGTGATTATCCTTAGTGTCCTGTGCAATTTTTCTCTCGAAGCTGGCCTTAGACAATTTTATGAGTGCCCGTAGTTTTTTGCTAATACTGATCAGTGATGCCTTCCCTTTTTGGGATTTTGCTCTATCATTTAGTAGCTTCCTCCTTCTATTGTATAGTTTGTTTATGGCTGGGGTCCACCAGACAGGACGTCTGCCTTTGGAAGATTGGGTCTTAGGTTTATTTGGGATCGGATGATCCATGCATTCCTGAAGGTGTTCATAGAATGCATTTATAAAGGATTCTATGTCTGGCGTATTTTCCACAGGCCCGGGGGCTTTGAAGGATTCCACCTCGGTTTTGAGGAGTGTGAAATTTGCTTTAGAGAAGTTTTTCACTGTGGTTTTCTGGGCAGGGGGTGGGGTCGGGATGTGAATGTCTAATCATAGCCACACCTCAAGCTTCGTGCCCACTGTGTGGCACAAAGCTACAGTTATCCCAGTCCACAAGGGGGATCCACCTTGGATCCTAGGAACTACCCACTCATGTCACCTCAACCTGATTTACAACTGTTAATCTGTCTCCAGAGCTCTGGATGAGGGTAACTTGGTTCACACAGCCTATCCAGACCTCACCAAGTTTTTCGACACCATCCCCCAGTCTGGAATCATAGACAAATGTATCAAGCTGTCTATTAATCCCTATGTCACCCGATGGGCTGACAACTGCTATACTGACAGAACCCACACTGTAAATGTAGGTGACACCAACCCCAGCCCCAGACAAGTGACAGTTGGAGTACCTTAGGGTTCAGTCCTGGCACCACCCTTGTTTGGCATCTACTGTTCTGAAGTACAGTAAGAGACTCTGGCAAACAAAGGTCACAGATGACTGCACACTGGGAGCCAATATTGAATCCCCACACAATGTGGATATTCTACAGAAGGGCCTTACAAAATGACATGCTTGGTACCTGAGCCATGGCCTCAAGATCAATGCCAAGACCTTTATAGTTATCCCCTTTGGGAAGGGACATGCACCTGTGAAGTACCACATAGGTGGCAGTACACTAAACACCTAAGGTGCAATAAGAGACTTAGGGACACGTAGACAGTGGTCTCACCTTTGATAACGACATTGCAACAACAGTCAGGAAATCCACCTATGTGGCACACCTCACCACTAAGGGCTTTACATCCAGAAAAAAGGAGACCATTGTTCCACTGTAGTCATCTCTCAGTAGACCCAGCCTGGTGCGTATGTACCTCACAAGACATCTGCAACAACTAGAAAGGCTGCAGACATACCTCACTAAAAGAATCACAGGCCTAAACCAGATGCCTTATGCTGATAGTCTGAAAATCATCAAGCTAATCTCTGTCACATAATATGTTCTCAGAGGTGATCTCTGCTTAACATACCATGGCATGTCAAACTCACAGCTGTTGGACATGCTATACTTAAAGAATTCCAAACCCTAACAGCCACATGCTCCAGGGATCCAAATCTTGTCATCACTATGGACAATACATGCTGGAGGGATGTTTTCCTGACCCAGAGACTCCCCAGACTCTTGAATAGACTGCCCATACATGTCAAGCAGAGTGTCTCTTTGGCACTCTTTAAAAGGAACCTGGACAATTGGATAGGAGATAGGAAATTGACCCTGGGGATCATGTCAGCTTCCCTGCTAGACAGGGGTCCAGCAAAGTAAATATTGTGGGAAGACATAGCCAGGGAAGTGTCATGTCTAGGCATGTATAGGTCCTAGGGCTGATAGCCTAGTACCAACCTATGAACCTATGAACCTATGACCTACACTTTCCATTACCTAACCTTGGCAAGTTTGCTGATGTCATTCACTTTCAAATACACCTTTGGGGAAGGACTAGCCCAGTAAGCTTTGTGGTGCATGCTATAACTGCATAATGTTGTAGTGTAATGTACTAGTTAAGTAGGAGTTCTAATTCCAGACATGGCAAGTGTAAAAGTTTGTGTGTGTGTGTGTGTGTGTGTTTGTTTGCCTGTGTAGGAATCAATGCTATTGAGGCCATTCACAGTCACTACAACTTCCATTTCCCTACTTTGGCAAGCCTGCTGTCATTCACTTTGCAATAAACCTTTGGGGAAGAACTAGCCCAGTAAGCATTGTGGCGCATTCTATAACTGCGTAATGCTGTAGTGTGATGTATTAGATAGGTAGAAGTTCTAATCCCAGACATGGCAAGTGCAAACATTTCTGTTTGTTTGTCTGTGTAGGGATCAATGCTTTTGAGGCCATTCACAGTAACTTTAACTTCCATTGCCCTACTTTGGCAAGCCTGCTAATGTCATTCACTTTGAAATACACCTTTGGGGAAGAAGCAGCCCAGTAATCTCTGTGGTGTGCTATAATTGCGTAATGCTGTAGTGTGATGTATAGTTAGGTAGGAGTTCTAATCCCAGACATGGCAACTGTGAGACATGGTGTGTGTGTTTGCCATGCCTATCTTGTGTGGAGGTAGCTGTGAGTGTGTAACAACAGGACACATTGTGTAGCAGGTTTTGCAAATTTCTTATATGGTGGGCCTATTATATACAGAGAGGCTGGGGTAGACAATCCATACCCCTACATGTGACATCATGGCTTGGCAAGCAATATAGGCAACCCTTGTATTACCCAGAGAACACCCTCCACCCATGTCTCATACATAAACACACTCGGCTAGGCAACAAACACTATGTTGGTAGTTTCCTGCATATTGCCCACAGATAGTAACCATGGTGTGATTGTACTGGACTGAAGAGAACATGGCACCCCGCACCATCCCTACAATAGGCAAATCATTGCATAGAGTGCTCCTTCACTATGTTCTCCACTGAACACCTGCAACAACTATAGATCCAGCAAATGTGACCCACAAAGGACATGCCATGCCTTATACACATGCCCTGTATGGACAGATGCCACTGACACCAGGGAATACCTGTATCATGCTGTCAATGTAGATGCAGGGTCAACCTGGTGTCCATTGCCAGTTCTTACCACATCAGTTCAGGAATGGCACATCTAATGATAACAATCTGTCTATACAACATGCCCCAGACACCCCAGGAACACTTCCAAATGTCACAGAACATGCATGTGGGATGTGTGCACATCCCAGACACCGTCCATGTCATGTAATATAGAAGACATACATGACAAGCATTGCGCAGCACTGACCACCCACAATAGTAACCCAGAAGACTGAATGGTGAATGCAATACCCACCTGTGTGGGCCAATCCAGACACTACGCCCCTGAGCCACATTGCAGACCATTGTAATGTGGCCTGATGCCATGGTATACCCTTTACCTAGCCTTGTACAGCCTTCTGGCACAGTCAACCACTACACACCTGTGAAGCAATGCACCCATGCATGTCAGTACTGGCAAACCTGCATCTGTGTGTGTATGGAGTATAATGATTTGGATGCCATTCACACTCACTACACCTCCTATTGGCCTACTCAAGCATGCCTTCTGATGTCAGACACCTTGACATATCTTTGCCCATATATCATCCTGATAACCCCTGTGGTGCATGTGATACCTGCATATTACTGTATTGTGGCAAACTAGCTAGTTAGGAAGTCTATTCCTGACCCTGCCAACTTTGATAATGTGTTTGAGTCCCTGAGAGAGTGGGGCTGTGTCAACCTTGACACTTGTTCATGTGGACAGACACGTGTACTACACCTACCTTATCTCTCCTTTATCACTGTTGCTGATGTCCCTCACCATCAAATATATCTTTGGACAGCTCTCCAACATGTAAGCTCTGTTGTGCGTGCAATAACTGCATAGACATGTGATAGCAATACATAGTCAGGCAGGGGTTTGAAACCCCGTACTGGTAAGTGTGTGACACAAACATGCTTAGGTTTTACTCTCCCACCACTTCCCTGTCTTACTTTGTCTTGCTCTGTCTCTCTCATTCCCTCTCTGGTGGATTTGGAGAAGTACACCTGCTTTGCTTAGGCAGTAGCTTGTGTTTTGTAAGTGATGCTCATGATCAGCTGATGGCCTCTGCACATCACATTGTGAGGTACATACGTACCAGGCTGGGTCTACTGAGAGATGACTACAGTGGAACAATGGTCTCCTTTTTTCTGGATGTAAAGCCCTTAGTGATGAGGTGTGTCACATAGAAGGATTTCCTGACTGGTGTGGCTATGTGGTTATCGAAAGTGAGACCTGTGTCCACCTGTGTCCTTAAGTCCCTTATCACACTTTCAGTGTTTAGTGTACTGCCACTTATGTGGTAATTCATGGGTACATGGCTTTTCAAAAAGGGGATAACTATACATTTCTTGGCATTAACTTTGACCCCATGGCTCTGGCACCAAGCATCTGTTTCTGTAAGGCCCTTTTGTAGAATATATATATATGTTTGTCTTTCAAGTTTTCACGGTTAGGGGTCGCCACAGCGGAACCTCGGTCCGCTAATGATTGGCAATTTTTTTTTATGATGTCGAGTTGCCAGCCCGATGCCCAACCTTCAACGAAGGCATGCCCATTCAACGTATGTCTTTCAAATGCCCACTTGACCGTGGGAAGGACATGCAGACTCCACACAGAAGGCACTCCCAACCCAAGCCAAGAATCGAACGGGAGTACCTCTTGCAGTGAGACAACAAAGCTACCGCTGCACCACCGTGGAAGTCTATATATATATATATATATATAGATACATATATATAAATAAAAAATATATGTATATAATATATATATATATATATATATATATATATATATATATATTTGGAATACATGCATTTGAGCGAATGACCTTTCTTCGATCTGGTATAACATCATCCGGAAATGTCAAATCTCCCACAGCCGAACAGTAGGAATGTCAAATGAAACACTGAATTCGACAATTGCGACCACTCTACCACCTAAACAAGCGCTACCATGGGTCAAAAGGGGGGTATTTTGCATTTTGGCTACATTGTGTTCACAATTCTGCGCATTCGCAGAACTGCTGTCGAACATTTTCCGATCGTCCTTCCGCCATTCAATCAAATCCATGTATACCTATATATATATATATATATATATATATATATATATATATATATATATATATATATATATATACAAACACACACACACACACACACACACATATATATATATATATATATAAATATATATATATATATATATATATATATATGTATATATATATATATATATATATATATATATATATATATACATATATACATATGCACACCTATATATATCTACACATATACAGATATATAGATATATATGCACATATAGTTATAGATAGCTACATATAAATCAATATATATATATATATATATATATATATATATATATATATATATATGTATATATATATATATATATATATACATACATATATAGATAGATATATATGGGTCTAGGACTATTCACTGAAAGCACATTTCACTGAAATACAATTGATTGTGCACAATTCACTGAAAGCTCAATTCACTGAAAACACAATTCACTGAAACGCATTTCACTGAAAGTTATATATGGCTATTTCCCAACTGTTGTGCGACACTGGAGGTAGTATATATAGTAAGGGGGTGTGTGGGGGTCATGGCCCCCCCACCTATTTTAAATATTTTGAACTATATACATGGATACTTGCAATTCCAGTAAATTTCTCTTTTCTAAATTTAATATATATCCATAATATGTGGGGGGTATGCCCCGCACACCCCTCTTACTATATATACTAACTCCAGGGTCACACAACAGTGGGGAAAAGGCCATATATAACTTTCAGTGAAATGCGTTTCAGTGAATTGTGTTTTCAGTGAATTGAGCTTTCAGTGAATTGTGCACAGTCAATATTATTTCAGTGAAATGTGCTTTCAGTGAATAGTCCTAGACACATATATATCTATCTATATATGTATGTATATCATATATATATATATATATATATATATATATATATATATATATATATGGTTCTACCTGACATAGTCGAAACCACACAACACCGACAACGACATCACCAACACCACATAATCGACAGTGCATTAACACGAAACCTCACATACCCTACAACGAAATAACCGACGGTACACAAACACGAAACCCCATACACTGCACACACCACAATAACAACAATAAAAAACAAAACACATCCCCATTCCACAAACCACACACACAACACAAGCACACCAAAATCCTTACAAACCCACACTAAACCTTACATACACAACTATCGACAACTCTAACCCTACGGTCCGTCACTGCTATCGCATTTAACCGGCTCCTAACCCTAACTCCTAACCCACTCCCCTAACCCAAAGTCTATCCCTACCGCACTAACCTAACCGGCTCCTAACCTAACTCCTTAACCCGCCCTATCCCAAAGTCTATCCTACAAGACTTACCTAACCGGCTCCCTAACCTAACTTAACCCCCTATCCCAAAGTCTATCCCTACTTTTTACCGCACACTTACCTCCACCCCTATAACCTAACTCCACCCCTATCCCCACAGACCGTCAATATCCACACTTACCCGACTCGCACCCTAACGTCCGTCACTACCGCATACTCACACAGCCTTTTCCCATGTCGGCATCCTCGGCGTCAGTGTTGTCATCCTTTGTGTCGGTCTTCTGCATTGTCGATGTTCTGGCACTCGCGATTCATGTCGGTCTTCTTCATTGTCGATCTTCTGGAGCTCCGGATTCCGTTGTCGGTGTTCTAAGCTGTCGACTAACTCAGGTATAACCATACATATATATATATATATATATATATATATATATATATATATATATATGGGTCTATCTTAGTTCATCGACATTTCACAATACCGAAAACGGATTCACCGACACCATAATATCGAAAGTCACGTTACCGACGCCAGAAGATCGACAAGGCAGAAGACCGACGGAGGAAGACACCGACGCTGAGAAGCTGCGATGGGGAAAGGATATGTAAGTCTGCGGTAGTGACGGACGATAGGGAAAAGTAAGGTAAGTGCGATGCTGGTGTTTAGTAGGGGTAGGGGTGGGATAAGAGTTAGGGTTAGCCGGCGAGTTTAGTGAGTGAGCGTAAGTGTCGCGATGTTGGTGTTTTGTAGGGGTAGGGGTGGGATAAAGTGAGTTAGGGTTATAGGCTGGGTTAGTGAGTGTCGTAAGGTAAGTGTATGTTGGTGTTTTGTAGGGGTAGGGGGGTTATGAGTTAGGTTAGGGCGCCGGGTTAGGTGAGTGTGCGATAGTGACGGACCTTAGGGTAAGGGTTTGGGTCAGGGTTGTGGATAGTTGTGTATGTATGGGTTAGTGTTTGTTTATGAGGATTTTAGTGTGCTTGTGTTGTGTGTGTGTGAGTGTTGGATAGGGGATGTGTTTTGTTTGTTGGTATGTTGTGTCGGGTGTATGCGATGTCGTGTTTGTGAACTGTCGATCTTCTGGCCGGTTAAATGACTTCGATGTTTTGGTGTCGGTTAATAGCTTTCGTATTGTGAAATGTCGATGTACTAAGATAGACCCATATATATATATATATATATATATATATATATATATACACACATATAAAACAAGAGATCTATATATGGCCATATGTATGATGCCCTATACAAATGTATATAAATACATATATATGAATATATATGTGCATGTACATGTACACATATATCTACATATGTATATGTATATTTCCATATCCTTGTCATGTGTAAACATTACTGTTGTGTATACCTTCCCAGATGTATCACACCGTATGTATCTGATATGTGTATATTTAGCTATAGCAACATATGTGTTGCAACAGTAATATCACTAACAATTATTACACAATTGTAGAAGTCACAGCAATTGTTCATCACTATTCAGTATGCGTACTGACACATATATTGGAAAAACAACAGTCTTCACAGCTGTCATGGCATAGTGATTAACTGTTGTGACTATAGTGTGCACGGTCCTGGGTTCAAGACCTGCAAGGGCTGTTTGTTTTTCTGCTGGGCAGAACAAAGGCTGTTGGATACAGAGGGGTTAAGGCAGTTTTGAACAGCTTTAAGTGCGGTTGTATGGGATTGTGCAAAGCTAAGTGGTGCTAAGGTATGGTTAAACGTATGGTCGCTTACACCATGTAGGCTTCGCTTACCAATGTGTAAATGTGCTTAGCTGTTATATTGCAGCAATGCCAACACCTAGTAAGTATGGCTCAGCCCTTGTAACCAGTGATCACATCCCAGTCTGATAACATAGCGGGCTAATGGCATCTGTAATAAGTTTTTGTAATGCCATGTACATAACATGCGTCTGTGTGCTGTCATTACAGTAGCAAGGAGTGTGAGACTCCTGTCTGAGACACTTCAGTATATATGGCTTGTGCAACACTCTTATCCATGTGAATGTGTTACATACAAGGGTAGTATCCCAGGTTATATGCAGTCACACTGGCATTTAGTGTATCATTACTTTAATACTGTTGACAGGGCTTTGCCAAGCAAGAGTAGATTGCTAAATGTAGTACTGGAAACAAACACCCCTTCATGCATAGATGGACTCTGAGTCCTCAATGTCATGCTCCTGGTGTGTGAGCTGTTTCACATTATATATTCCCTACAGGATAATGATCTGACATGCGGAAAATAACTGTAGACTACTGTCTTTATAGCACATGTCAGTGAGGGCTGCCATCACGTAGTAATGGCATACCTATCGGTGTCAGATGTCTATCTGTCAACGCATTCATCCTACTGCATAGCTAGTTGGTGAGCTGATGTCTTTCAGTCCCTGTACAGATGTGCAGCTGTCAGTTATCCATCTTAGATATATACAGGCAATCTATGCATGACTGACACTGACATGTCTGCCCAGCTGTGTTATAAATGGCACAAATAAGACTCAACACCATGTACGCACCACATGCCAAGGATATCTCAATTACACTATCACAGTCAACAGAACATGCTTGGGTACAGGTCTCCAAGACAGACACTAACCATGCTATGTAATACATGTTGCATACATGTCAACTGGAGCACTTCACCGGCCCTCTGCAGGAGGCATCCAGAGGATTGGTTGTTGCATGTCACTCTCTCCCTGATGGTCACCACAGTGGTGTCTGTTGATAGATGGCCTGCTGGCACATGGTAGGTGGCATGATAACAATGTACACACATCCCCTATACTTCCCATCCCTCCATGGACAATAGCCTGGTACACACCAATGATCACCTGCACAGATGCACCCCAGTACTGACAAATGTGTATGTGTGCATTACTGAGAATATCAGTGTCACTGTGTTAGTAGACCTGTAGTTGGGAATACCATGAGGCCCTTCACACCCACCGCACCACCCATTTCCTCAGAATAGTGTTATCAGTAGCACTCTTGGGATGGACAAGCGGTTGTATTGCAGTCCTGGTCAATGTGTGATGATGGGTATGTCAGAGTGTCATCATGGGTTCCAGTGCATAAAATATCCTCAGTGGGGTGTGGGTGCTGGGTATACTGTCATTACACCATGGTACCCCTGGTACATGTCCCATGTACCACTGTATGGTGACCACTGTCACCATCAACCATACAGGTAACTGATAACACTATCCAGACCAGTTATGCATGTGCTGTGTGCAATCTACCTGTAACACATTGGACATACTGATAAGGTAGTTAGCACTGATAGGCCCAGGTCTCTTGGATGTGTGCCTGACTGTTATGTGTTTGTCAATGTGTATATGACGGTATGTCATACTATGTATTGTCCATATACAACCATTCCATCCCCATTACCATATTGTACATGCCTGGAGATGTTCTGCATGTAACATGTAACCTGGAACACACCTCATCCTAAAAGCTGTGTGGTGTGTGCAATTAAATACACACACGTAAGTAGCACTACATACCTAGTTAGGGGTCTAGTCCCAGTGTTGCCAAGTAAGAGTGTGCTTGTATGCGGAGGGATCTATTTCAGGTTGCAGAATATACATGTCCGAGGGGGCCATCTGTCCAAGAACTGCATGGCATTTGCTAACATGTTCAGGTATCATCGTGTGGACGTACATTCCATCACAACTACTATTAGCTGGGTAAATGGACTCTTTCCCAATTTAGAGGTTTGCAGAAATACTGGGGTTGGTATATATAGCTGGGTGTGGCTGTTGTGGACACAGCCAACATCATTGAGGTTACTGTTGAGTGTATCCCCCCATGTAGCAGGCCGTAATACAGTACAGTTCATGTTAACAGGTTAAGTATTTGTCTATCACATTATTTGTGGTTCTACAGCACCTCTCACCCTCCAAATGGTAGGGGGTGTGCCACCCACACCAGCACACATATGTTTACCATGTTGAGGATTGCACTACATTGGGGAATGGGACATATACCCTGCCAGTACCATTGTCAATGACATTAAACTAGCGGACTGCTTATTCCACAATGTGTTGTTCTGTGTAGTCTGGCTTGGTGGAATTACATAGGCTTCAATGGGTTCCTTGCACTGGTACATACATCCATGTGTACAGTATTGTCTGTGTAGTGCATCAACACCTAAGCCTCTGTGTGTGTTATATACAAACATGTGGTGTGTACCACCCAGTACAACTACCATTGTCCACTTTAGAAGGCCTGCTAACAGCAGCTACCATGCACTCATCTGTATATACCACCCTCAGACCTAACGGCCATGTGGCACAGGCAGTAACTGTTATACAGAACTGTTGCACATGTTCACCTGTACCCAGGATATGGCACAGCCAAGGTGTCACCACAGTGCCATACTCCTTGTGAGATATGACAGCAGGCCATTCTCCCACTTGCACATTGACACCTACAAACAAATGCATAGCATTATAGAGACCACAATCATTCAGTGTTACTAACAGCTATAATGCATCATTGCTGGACAGCTACACTACCTGACATGTAAGCATTAAACATTACTGCTGACAACATGTTACACAGCAGTACATTGGTACATGGTAGTACAGTCACCGTGTGCATCAGAACCATATTAGCCTGTCCCTGTATTAATGTTATGGATGACAGGGATGTGGCACAGGTATCGTCATATGCACATGGCATGTTGTTGGTTTGTCAGAGACCTAGGCTGGGCCATACATTTGATACCATTTGTGTGAGTGAGGGGTTTTAATTACTGATATGGTTGTGGTGAGGTGGTGTGTGTAGATACGGGGTTGCTCTAGTGTGTTTGTAATGTGTGTGAGTATGCATGCATACAGTTCTGCCATGTGGCTGCCCTATACAGGTGTTTGTTGGACAGCTGCAGACCATACCTGGCATAGTGTGCAGTTCACCCTGTCTGGCCATGGACACAGGAACTGTGCCTGCCAGGGTTTTCACGGGCACATCCAGGTACAAGCCTCGATATGCTACTCTCCCCTGATGATGACATATGTCTGCTGGAACCAGGTCCCTTCTGGGACTGGCCAGGGTCATGTGCATGTGGCTGTGGTGTGGTGTGGACAGTGCCTCCCCTGCAGTGCTGGGGCTGGTACTGCCACTACGGGAGTGGATTGGTGTCTTTGCACGTCAACTTCTACCTCCAGATGTTGGTGTTGCTGGCCTACATCCACCTGGCCGTCGCACCACTCCCAACACATGCTGCAGTACAAGCATGGACAATCCACAGTTAAGGAGGCCTATCATCTCACCCCACCATCTTTCCATGACCTCTGTATAATAACGAAGGGCACCTGCAAGATCACAGATGTTGTCACTTACAGTTGAAAAAGCAGGCCTCTGCAGCCTCAGACCCTGTCTGGTGTACCGTTCCATACATTCCTGCACCTCCATGACAGCCTGAAACATCCGTCTGGTGGTACCAGATGTGGCACTTCTGCCAGGGGCATGATGACCAACAGTCCTCCCACGAGTGCCCATGTACATCTGCCTATGTGGTACCCTGTGGGACATCTGGATATGGCTGCTGTGTCCAGACACAGCACCCATAGATGCCACACTGTCCAGTGCACTGTCACCAACAGCCAACTGTCCCTCTGCAATGGCCACTTGTGATGGGGTATCTATAGGCATTGTGACTTTGTGCGAGGATGGGGTGGATAACAGGGGGATGTGAAATGATGGCGCAGTTAAGGCCTCTGACAACCCTGCCTTTGCCTCAACACACCTATCATTATTTTCAGTGTCAGTATGGACACCATCAGATTGCATGCAGGAGGGACCCTGACCCACCTCACCACCTGTGAGGAGAAAACAAGAAATGCACTTTAAGTCCTATATGTCATTACTTAACAGTACACACACACACACACACACACACACACACACACACACACACTGACATTCCACCATAATACCTACCTGCCCCTGAGTTTACAGACTGTCCCAAGTTTATTCTCTTAAGTTACCCATCCTGCATCACACTTGGAAACTTACACTCATTAATACCAATTATTAACATATCATTCTTCTAATTGCCTAGACAAGTGATCACAAAACATGACCTGTTACTCCATTACTTCTTTGACTTGATTGGAATCGATTTTACAAGGACTCACTGCTGTCATCCAGTGTTCACCCTGGATTTGTCCAGACATTGTGAGCATGGCCCCCATATGTTAGGGGCTACTACAGTCACTCAATAATGTCATGCACTGGAGTGCAATACGTAGCTATTGCTCAGTAGATGTAAGATCTGTTGCTCTATTAACTTATTATATGGACAACAGCAATGTTTGGATACACTCACTGGTGTTGTTTAGTAATTCCCCAATGCATCTGTAGTGCTGCATACATGGGTATTCTTTCACCTTTCTGTTGATTGCAGTTGTAACAGTATACCTGGTCACTAGTTTCCCTCCAAATGCATGTTCCATGCTACAGACCTTATTATACTATCAGCTGTCCTGAGATTACATGTCAGACAAGTATTCCTGGTGTCTCATGTGTCAGTCCATGTCCATGTACTGCACGATTCCAAAGGGAAGTTGAGACGTATGAACAACCCCACAATCACACATGTACATACATGGACACCCACCCACACACACACACACACACACACACACACACACACACACACACACACACACACACACAGACACACACATACATCCTACATGCATCAACCCCCCACTCCACTCCACCAGATTACACTTACAGACAAAATAACCCTCCAGCCCCCACCAACCCCACACATACACACACACACACACACACACACACACACACACACACACACACACACACTTACAGGTGAGGTTGCACAAAGATATTACACACAGACCACCCATTACCCATCTGTCAACATGCATAACATATGGTAATCAACAGCATGCAGTGCAGCTATAGTCAATGCATGGTAGCAACAGTATACATGTGTGTGATGCATGGGCTGTGTTAGTAGGTGATGCCCCTTTCCCTGGAAAACACTGCACCCATGTACACAGTATTGCTGTGCACCTATTCAGCACTCTGCCATGTACTGTGCACCATACCTCACAGGTGTACACAACATTGCTGAATGTGTATTACTGTGTCAGTTATGTCTGCTCTGCTGCTCACAGCCCCTATGTCTCTGTCCGACACATACCTGGGATGATATGTGGACAGATGTCATTTGTGAATGCCTGATGTCTGATTTATAGATGTCATCATCAGCGGTGCATGTCTGACCAATACGCTACAATTATGCTGACAACTGTCAAACCTTACTTTGGCTATGGGAAGTGTACACAACCTTACGGATATGACACCCTCTTCCTTGATATGCCATGGGGCCACATTACTGCATATGTTAACATTACATGAGCCTGATATGGGATGTATATCCTGTACAATCAAATGCAGTGTAAAACAAATGTGTTAGTTGTGCTGATGCTGATTGAGATGCATACACTTTGTCGGTGCATATGTGTGCACACCCTTATCATGATGGTTTGTTGCACCTCAATATTCCTGGCAGGGGCATACTAGCATGGACCATCTGCATTTGCCAGTATATGCTCAGTCTGCCCTACACATGTCCCCCAACTCTGCATGATTGCATGGTCAACTCATGTGCACATCCCTTGGAGTTCACATACTGCCGTCACTATTGCTGGGGAGTCAGGGTTAAGTCTGCCACAGTTCCTGACCCTGACTGTGTGCAGATACAGCCACTAATAGCATCCTTTGGTTCCCTGCTGCAGTGCACTGTTGTGTCATGATGACACCCCTTCCCCACCTTCAGCCTTTTTGCAGATGCTTGACAACTATGGCTTACATGTGTGTCAGTTTGCAGTGTTCCAAACACTGAACACCACATGTAACAGCCTAGTCCCAGCTAATGAATGGCAAACGTACAGGTGTACACTGGCACGGCATGGTACAGATGGGGTTGGTGGGCCTGAGGTGGGTTGAGGTGCTGGTTGTGCAGCACATGTAGTGATACTGTCTGTAGGTTTCCAACATGGTCTTGGTACCCCAGTACAGATTGCAACGCATGCCTTTTGCGGACCTCTTCTGTTATGCATACACTACCTGTAGAGAGGCCTGGCTGATGTTTCCTGTAGTACAGCTGTCACATCTAATTACCCTAACCCATGGACCACACATTTGCAGAGTCCAGTCAATTGCTGATACAGGTACTGCACAGCTAGCACTTGCTAGACATTCCTGCAATCCCCTCAGTGTTGTGTCATGTTACTAGGCAGTCTGCATGACCAGTTTGCTACATGTGACATCATCTGTCTTGGGTGGACATCTGTTTATTTCCTACATTATTCCTCTCCCATACATCCTCGCCACATACATGACTGTCTGCACTGTTTGTAATGGTATATGCAATTGTTAGGTATACATGTCCAACTCCTGGGTGCTACCTATTGGGTATGGGACCCATGCCATGGCATGTAAGATGTGTGCAAGCCACAGCTGCCTCTGTTGCAGGTAAGTGGGCACATTTGATGGCCAAATGTCTTGGACAGCAGACCAATTCTTGGTGTGGCATTGGGGACATGTACTTGCTGGAAGGTGCATTTCCATGACAAATGCATGTGATCAATACCTCAACAGCTGCTTCCACTATATTGTATCTGGAGTGTGTGCACACATATGCTTCCAGTGTTTGTGAAGTTATGCATTCCCCATATTTGCTATCCTAACATACGATTCCATATTACATACTCATTGCTCACGTTAGGACCACATTGCAGGTTGTAAGGGTTGTGGACCGCAGTATTGTGATATGCCGTAGTGTAGATCTGTAACAGTTGCCATTGTAAAACTGGTATATACACTGTTGTAGCACTGTATAAGGGTGACGTTTCACACATGTCTTTACTGTAGGCCATTTGTCCCACCATTATGTTCATCTCTGTGCACACATTTTGCAATGACAGGATGTTAGTCATATTTCAGGAGTCTGACATACCCTTCAGATACACCATCATGGTGACCACTGTGATGCAGTGCAGTTAACATCAACAATATGTGAACATGTACAGCATGCATTATGGGTAGGTGTGTTAAATGTGTGCATGGAATTTACCAAAGCCATAACATGACCAGTGTATTGGCAAACCTGAAAAAACACTATACTCACCAGCTACAGGCTGCTGCCTTGGAGGTATACCAGAGGGACCTACATAAATGTGTGAAAGATATGTTGTCAGTAGCCACAGCTGTGGCATTGGTACAGGGTGGGTGCAGCATTACAGTACATCAACAGAATAAACCCACAATACTACAGATTATGCACATCTGTTTATTACTACTACGCAACAGACTATATATATGTCATCTCACATATACATGATCTAACTGTACAGATGCGGATGAATACACAACAGTGGTCTACTGATGTGCCCTGTGTCCTTAACTGCATGCTCCTCTGCCATTGTGTGGGTAGCATCCACCTCCACTATGCTCTCCACCAGGTGTTGTGTGTGCGGGTGGGCAGATGCCACGAGGGTGGCAAGGAGCTCATCAACATATGACAGGAGGGATGGATGGCATGACCCCCCCCATTGTGAGCTTATCACCTCTGATTGCAGCAGCACGCCGATGGGCATTATGAAGTAGGTCTGTGCAATGATGCTGGACCTGCTCATAACTGCGGTTATGCTGGTCAACATCATTTACCCTGTTGACAAGATTGTTCCACAGGGCAGTCTGCTCCTGCTGCTTATGGACTGTTTGGCCAAACAACACCTGATAGTACTGTACCAGGTGTGCGATGATGACCTCATTCTCCTCCGCTGTATAATTGCGAAGCCTGTTCTGGGACATCTTACCTGAAAGACATAAAGATGGAAACAAGCCTGAGAACCTCATAAAGTAAGGTTATCATAGCTGGTAATACACATCTCTGCCCCCCCCCCCACCATATCTGCAACAACATTCTTATCATACGACTCAGTAGGTATGTCTACAGAATACCTACCATTGGGACATATATCGTATTGTACAACATTTTGTGCTATGTGTTTGTAGCCATGTTCCCTGTGGGGACACTATCATTGCTGGCCTGTTATGGACAATGTCACCTGCATGCCATTGTAAGGCCCACTATGGTCCCATATATGCACGTGGTCTGTTTGCAATGTGATTGCTGCACATCTGTTGTTTTTTGTTATTGGGGATATCTATGCATGCTGTTGGACAAGATCTGGGAATGTATGGACTATTACTACCCACATATGTTCTATAACAGTGACACAATAGCATGTTTAGGGAACAGTGGCCAGCAGAACCACCTCTCCCACCTCATATTGCCATATAACCAGGCCACATCACATTTGGGACCCACCCTGGGGACTCTTCATCTACTGGTCCTGCACTACCTTCAGGTGGAACCACCTCAGGGGAAAGTGTTCTCCCCCCCTCCCCCATTGGAGCACACACAGACATGATCCTGTCACCTGAGGTCAGGTCCAGGGTCTGGTGCATAGGGAGCTCCACAGAGACTTGGGGCATGTGCTACAGCACCTGGAGGCCCTCAGTACACACTCGGGTCCACATGCTCCTCTTGCTCAGCCTCCAGCCCAGGCACGTTCAGGGCCATGAAGCGGATGTTGTGACTGGCCATGGGAGAGGGCCTTGTTCCCACTGTTAACATATGGGGGCTCATGGGGCTTCCACATGACAGACAACACTCCCCATCCAGGGTGTTTACCCACCACATGTGTCATATACCGCCCCTGTAGGCTGTCTTCTCTATCTTCCAACCCAACCCATCTCCACAACTATACCTGATATCCTCCCGCAAATTCCCAATCTCTCCTTCACAAACAAGGGCAATGTGTTCCCAACATGGGGTACACACCTGACATAACCATCCATTTTGCACATACTTATTGTTTTATATAAATATATATATATATATATATATATATATATATATATATATATATATATATATATATTTATATATATATGTGTGTGTGTATTGATGTATGTGATGTTCTCTCACACATAGCATGTAGCACTGTCATGCAAAAGTAGGGGACATGTATTTATATACATATGTGTGTGTGTGTGTGTGTGTGTGTGTGTGTGTGTGTGTGTGTGTGTGTGTGTTTGTATATATGTAGACATACACAAACATGTATATATATATATATATATATATATATATATGTATATATATATATATATATATATATATATATGTGTGTGTGTGTGTGTAGATATATATTATGAGTTGTATTAATATATATATATATATATATATATATATATATATATATATATATATATATATATATATATATATATATATATATATATATATATATATATATATATATATATATATATATATATATATATATAATATTTAAGTAGGGGGTGTGAGGGTGCAGCCATAGGGCGCAGCTATAGGTTAGGTTTGTGTGTCTGTGTTTTGGGGGAAGGTGTGTGTATGTGACTGTGTGTGGTGTATGTTGTGTGTAGTTTTCAGTAGTTTGAATTTCGTGGATTTGTTTTTTTTCAGTATTGTACTGTTTTGGGTGTTTGGTCTCGGGATTTTGTGCATCGGTAGAGTGAGTGTTCGGTATTTAGTAGTGGTTCCATATATATATATATATATATATATATATATATATATATATATATCTACACACACACACACACACACACACACACACACACACACACACACACACATGCATCTAAAAGTATAAAAACATTTATTGTACTGTTGAATGACTGTGCTGGATGATATGTTTGTGAAAACATCAGAGTTATGTATATCTGATGTGGCTTAGTGGTAAATCACTTTGCTGCTGGGCAGAACAAGGGCCGTTTGATACAGAGTGATTAAGGCACTTTTAAGCAGTTGTAAATGGGTTTGCGGGGGGTTGTGCGATGGTAAGCACTGCTAACTTCCAGTTATAGTTTCTTATACTCAGTTAGCTTCTCAATTGCTTAACCTGTGTAGGCATTGCTTATCCCCATGCAAACAAGCTTAAACCAGTTTACTGCTGCTTAAACGTGCTTAATCCCATGCTAATTTCTTTAAAAGAAATGAAAAAGGGTTGATAGGAAAGTGCTGAAAAAGGGGCACAAAGAGGGAAAGACAGGTAAAATAGCTAGGGATGTGCAGGACAGGTGTAGGGAAGGTCCATAGCTGTCCATTTCTTCTACAGCAACAGCTGCGCATATACCCTGATTTGGAGTTAGATTTGGACACTCATACCCCTGAAAGAGGGGTGAGGACAACAAAAATATGTTGTGAAGCCAATTAGACCAGATTACATGTGTCCACTGGACATGTGTGTGAAATGGGCAGGTATATATGGGGCAAGATTTTTTTGGGAGAACAAATTTTTTTTAAGATGAGAGTAGGATGTTGGTGAGGGATAGTAGGAATATTCTGGGAGGTAGGTTAGGTAGGATAACAGACATGACAGATAAGACAGCCTATGGGGTGATATATGACACATGTGGGGGGTAAACACCTTGGATGGGGCGGGGTGTTTGGAAGTCAGAAGCCCATGAGCCCCCCTAGTGGAAACAGTGGGACTGAGGTCTCCACCCATGGGCAGTCACCACTGCACCTTCACGACCCCAAAGGTGGCTGTGCTGGGGGCTGCGTAGGATGGGCAAACTGACCCTCTATTTGTGCCATGCAGCCCTCAAGCTGGCATAGCAGATCTCCAAACTCCCTGTGGAGCTCGCTAAACACCAGACCCCAGATCTGGCAATGGGTGACAGATTTCTGTCTACACCCGCTCCTGGGGGGGCGGCTGAACCCCATCCCCTGAGGTGGTTCCAGCTGAAGGTGGTGCAGTACCAGCAGATGAGGAGGTCCCGGGGTGGGCCCAGATGTGCTGGTGCCCGTTGTCATGGCCAGATGAGGTGGGAGAGGTGGGTCCACTGGGACTGGCCTTCCCAAATGTGCTACGGTGTTTCAATTTTACAACATATGTGGGTTAGTAATAGTCAACACATTCCAGGATTAGGTATATCAGCATGCATAGATATTCCCATTAACTGGAAACACCAGATATGGAACAGTTACATAGCAAACAGAACACATGCATATATGGAACCATAGTGGCCATTACAACAGCATGCAGGTACACTGATGGCAGCACACCACCAATGTGGGAGTATTTCAACATGGCACATGCATCAAAACAAATTTCAATATTTATCAAACAATAGGACATATGTCCCAACAGTAGATTTAATAGTACACATACTGATTGAGTTGTGTATTTAGTTTATTGTTGCGGATATGGTGGAGGGGGGAGAAAGATGTCAATTAACAACTTGTATATCCATGTAGTTCTCATTACTTTCTTAGTCAGTGTTGTGATCTGTACCTTACAGGTATTATTGCACTACTCTATGGCCTTAGTTTGGACAGTGGTATGGATGTAGACAACTATATACATGAACTGAGTTTTACCTGCAGTATACCCCTCTTACCTGGCATACCTGTGGAGGTATTGTTTGTTAACACTACCTGACTGTTTCTATGCATATGCCCAGATTCCAGGTTGATGTTATGCACATACCTGTCCATCTCTTTTTACACACACTCTGGGCATGTCTTGACAAGATGCAGGTGAAACCGGGACATATTTTGACTATTGCCCTCATAAACCTTTGGTGAGTTTTACAATGACAGGTTTGTTTTCATAGACATTTTCCAAATATTTACAGGCCTGACAGTCAGTTATATGACATTAAATGTTGCCTACATGTCAGAGATTAGCACGCTGATATGCCAGGGGGACAGGGTAACAGCCAGCAGATATGGGCCAATTAACTGTACATTCTGGACATATCTGTACAGTTGAGGAGTATGATTTTGCATACAGCTTAGTACCACTCCCAGGATTCGAACCAGGGCTGTGTTTGCTGAAAAGAAAATGTGTACATTACAGTTGAGTGTGCTATATAGATATTTCTGTGTATCTCTTCTCTGAGTTCTATTTATAAGTCTCCTGTGGTTTTACAATCTGACCTTGTAATTACAACACGCTTATACAATGTTTCATAGAGTTTTATTATGTAGCACAGTGTGGATGACAGTGATGAGTAATACCTTATTATTCAGAGAAACTGCAACACTAACAATGCCATGTAATACCAGAGTAAACAGTACCAGTCCAGGATTTCAGTCTTTTATTTCTAGGCACAGTTTTCATGTCTGACAGACCTGTGGGGGGAATGTTTGTTAGCACTACCTGAATGTTGCCACACATATTACCAGATTCCGCATTATTATCATGCACATACGTCTCACTCTGTTACTTTTTTTATTACTTCATAACACTTTGGTGAGTTGCTAGAGTGACAGGTTTGTTCTTATAGATATATTTCTGTCAGTTATGATGTCTGACAATCAGTTGTATGTCATTATTTGCTGCCTAAACTTCTGAGATCATCCCACTGATTTGCCAGTGGGATAGGGTGACAGGCAGCGGATTTTGGGACAATTAACTGGATATTCTGGACAAATCTGTACAGATGTGGGGTATGATTCTGCATACAGCTTACTATGACTCCCAGGATTCAAACCATGGCTGTCTGTGCTAAAAATACAACAGTTCGCGTCTCAGTTGCGTGTGCTATTTGGATTATGTTGTCTGTCTTTTCACTGTTTTCTGTCTAACTCTCTCTCAGTTGTACAATATGACCTCTTGTGATTACAACAGTCGTATACAGACATTCCTACACATTTTATTTATGTAGCACAGTGTGGGTAACAGTGCTTAATACAACAGTACTATTAAGAGATTGCAACACTACATAGCCATATGATACCAGAGTAAACACAAGCAGTCCAGCAGTTAGACCTATATTGACAGGCTGTTAATCTTTTATTTACATACAACCTATATGAGAGTCTTCCTGCCATATTGTCTGGTATATTCAGTACATGCCATATGCAATACAGGTTTTATACTGGCAATTATCTATATCTATATAATAATCTATATAAGTATACTGATGCCTTTAACATTGCTGTTTAAGTTTTTATAACTTCCCTTTCTCACCTTGGTGTTAGGTTTGTGTTTCTCTCTGGTCTGGTTGAGCAGCGTACATTCTGGTGTTGTTTGCCCCCATTGCTTAGCGTCTGCATTTGTGTCCATTTTTGTTTAAGCTTTTGAGTATGGTTTTCCAATAATCTAGTAGGAGCAGCGTGTAATTTAAGGTCCTCTGCTCTATTTTGCCTAGTATATGCTCTACTGTGTCTGTTATGGTGCATCTGAAACTGGTCACAATGCTAGCATCTAATGAGCTTTATTAAGGTGTCTGTTAAGCAGCACTAGACGCTGCACACTACGCTAGTGTATTAGCATGTTTTATTGATTGTCGTTGACAATATTTCTATGACCCAAGTACTTCCACTTTGTCTAGAACAGATAATGTGCACTCTATACTTAGAGATGACTTTTTCTATCAGCTAACTCGGCTTCTAGCACTAGAATCTCAGTGACCATTAATTTTCAGCCTGCTAACTGCTTAACAGTGCTTTTTCCTGTAAGAGTCAGCTCCTAATTTGTTAAAAACCTTAGCGACCATTGCTTTTAAAACTGCAACTGCCTTATTCAACTGCCGACACGATATTCAGTCTGCTAACTGCTTAACAGTGACTTTTCCTGTAAGGCTTGGCTCCTAATTATTAAATCCTTAGCGACCATTGATTTTTAACCTGCAGCTGCCTTATTTATCTGCCGACATGCCATTCTTAGCACTAGAATCTAAGCGACCTTTGATTTTAGCAGTAAACTGCCTAACAGTGTCTTTTTTACCTGTAGATACATCTTTTTTTACCTCCAAAACCTTAACAACCATTTATTTTGCAATCTGCAGTGTCTTTTACCTGCAGGCATGACATTTTGTCTTGGAACTGTAGCAACCATTGCATTTTAAACTTGCCACTATATAGTCAGTGTCTTTCTTCCACCCAACTGAAGTCAGAGTACTATTATCTGCTGTTTTATCAACATAGTCTCAGCATTATTATAGGCTTTGCTTTTTGCTGACATGTATTTATATATTGCTATCCCTAAGGCCTGCCTCAACTGACTGTCTTTATGTGTTTAACTGAATGTAATAACTGTATTTAGCTGTAACTACTGCTTTGGATAATTCTCCTACCTAGGATTATTGTTCTATTCATTGCTATTTGAACACAAAACTAGTGTCTGACTACTTTAAGTAAGTGTTGTTTTTGCTTAGTACCTGTAATCCTGTTACCTACCTATTGTTTACTTGTTGAATTGTTGTATGAAGTTTATCTTAACCTGTGGACCTTCTACTGCACAATTGTTTACACCTTAATTTTCCCTACCTCTCTACTACTTTATTCTCTCTCACTCAGACTACAATTTCTGTCCCTTTTCACTTTCTCTCCTCCGCCCACTCCACTCAGACTCTGTATAATTCCCTCTACTACTCTGCATTTCACCTCTTCCTGCACTCTCCTTCTTCCTATTTTCCCCTTACCCCCATTTTATTTATTGTTTTTTTTTTTCTCACTCTCCATTTCAGCTGCTCCCCAGAGTGTTTTGCCCTTCTTCACTGCCAGACAGGATATCCTTCCTTTCAAAGAGAAGACGCCCGTGGACAATCTGCTCGAGCTATATTCATTTTCTGGGACCATATCTCCCTTGCTAAGGAGACTCAGTGTATGTAATCTGTTGTACATATGTTTTTTACAGCATCTACCTAACCTTGAGCAGCATTCTACCTCGGTGCGTGTGAAAGTAGCCTTCCACTGGTCACTGCACAGGGCCCCCCCATCCTTGGTTTACAGTCTACTCCCCACAAAACCTCTATCTAATCTCTGTAAACCTAACTTCCCTGTGGAACCTCTTCTCCACTGACTGCACCTCCCTCATTTTTGCACTAGGTGGCAGCATACTCCTGTTAAAAAGAACAGCAATAATCCCTTCTCCCTGCTCCTCTAACTTTCTGTGCCTAAAAAGTGTCCCTGCCCTACACCAAAGAATCAGTAATTCACCTCCCCACTCTTTCATACACTCTTTTAGAGAGTTTCTCACTAACCAAACATAAAACCCATAGTTAATAACTGTAAAACAAAGTTTATAACCATATACCTGCATCCCCGCAGTAGTTCTCCTTCTCCAACCTCTGGTCACTGATTGTTTTTCAGGCCTTCCCGCCTCCTCAGCTCTTCCCTTTCTGTTTGCCCTGCGGGCTCACTCCGCTCCCCTACTCTGCCCCCAATTTCCACCCACCTCCAGTACCTCTACATTTATCCCCTCCTACCAATCCCTCCCACTTCACCAACCAATCCTCATACACCTTCCCCCTCTCCTTCTTCCACTCTACCTACCTCTAACTACCACTCCACCCACACTCCTAATATCCAATGACTCTCTTTTACTATCATGTCTAACTAACATGCTCACCCTTCCTCACAAGTTTCTTCTCCTCTCATCCTTCCCCTTCCTTCTATTATCTCTATACCAAATCACCTGCTATACTGATTTCCATTTACTCTCACCTCCTTTTACTCCCCATCACCACCTTACTTCCCACTACCACAACATCTCAGCTTCTTTAGTTCTCTCCCACACCATCCTACTCTTAAAAGTTAAACTCTTTCCAATCTCAAATAATAACTTCAAACATAAATCAAATCACTACCAGCCTCTTCTATCAAATTGCAAAACTAATAAACATATCCCCCATCCCAATTACCTTTACTTAGTCAGCGATATTCACCCCAACCCAGGTCCTAATTTCTCTCCTACAAATCTCCCATGCACCAACAACAAATCCTCTAACAAAAACCTCAAGTTCTTCACTATCAACGCCCAAAGCTTAAAAAATAAATTAACCTTCTTCCATGCCTGGCTCAATCATAACTCTCCTGATATAGCTGCTATCTCTGAAACCTGGCTAAAACCTCACATTAATGACTCTGAATTCCTGCCTCCAGGATTTCATTCTCTTCTATCTGACCGACCTAATAGAAGAGGTGGTGGTGTTGCTTTAATCTACTCCAACCTTTTGTCCATTACTCCTTATCCTAACCCCATCCCTTCTTTCAATAACACTGAACTTGTAATTGGCATACTAAAATTAAACAACCATAAAAGCATCTGCATTATTGGCCTCTATATTCCTCCTGGTAACAATACCAATACACTGGAAGACATCCTCTCCTGGACTTCCTCCAATATTAAACTAGAAACCTTCATTTTGGGAGATGTAAATATTGACTGGGGAAAAATCATTAACCCTAATACCACGATAACAATCAACCTATTCAACTTCACACAACTTACTAACTCCATTACTAGACCCAACAAAACTAACCCCCCTGGCACCATACTTGACTGGATCCTAGTATCTCATCCAAACAAAGTTATAAAATCTGGCGTCACTCCTGACCCATTAGGAGACCACCTCCCTGCCTACTCCATTCGAGCTACTCCCACCTCCCCTCACTCTCACCACTACATTCATACTCGTAACCTACCTAACTTTAACCCTACTTCTTTCTCTGACTCTCTTAAGCTAACTAACTGGAACTCCCTAAAAACACTACCATTAGATGAAGCCATTGACTATTTCAATTCAACATTCATAACTGTCCTTCACTCCCTAGCTCCTATAAGAACTAAAAGAGTTAAAACAAAAAACACCCCTTGGCTCACCAATGACACAAAAAAGATTATGCTACAAAGTGATAAAACCTGAAAAGCCTACCATAAACACAAGCAGCCTGAAATCTTCCTTAAGTATAAGCAGTTGAGAAACCTTCCCAAAAACAAGTCATTAGAGATAAAAAAGTCTTACTACATCAAATTACAAGAAAATCATGCAAGAAATCCCAAACAATTCTGGAACTCTATTAATTCTCTCCTTAGGCCAGATACAAAAAACAACCCCTGTCTTGATACCAGCAAATCTGACCTTGAAATTGCCTCCATATTCAATGACTTCTTCACCTCTTCCATCGCTGAACTAACCAAGACTTTCACCAACAATAACCCTCCTCCCCTCCCTGCTCAATCTTCCATTCCCTCCCCCCCCCTCCTTCGAACTCAAACCTGTATCCACCAACCTAATAAAGAAACTTCTCTATAAACTAAAGCCTTGCTCCAATGCCCCTGACAGCATCCCATCCTTCTTCCTAAAAATAGCTTTGGACGCTATTGCTCTTCCTATCAGTATCCTAATTAATAGATCTTTACTTGACTCCTATGTACCTAAACTATGGCGCACTGCTTTCATTTTTCCTCTCCACAAGGGTGGCAATAATTGTAATGTCTCCAATTTCCGCCCCATAGCCATCCTCTCTCCTATCTCCAAAATCCTTGAAAAATGCATCCACCTGCAGCTCCTGCCATTCCTTACCAAACACCAACTACTCTCTCCTATCCAACATGGCTTCTGCCCAGGACACAGTAATAACACCGCCCTTCTCTCCTTCTTGCACTCTTGTCAATTCTGCACGTGACTCCGGTAATATAGTATCCTCTGTTCTACTAGATTTATCCAAAGCTTTTGACACCATCTCTCATACCCACCTTCTGAACCACCTCTCTAATCTCAACCTTTGCCAAAAAACTCTTTCCTGGTTCTCCAGCTACCTTTCAAACAGGTCCCAAGCTGTGAAATGGGGCCAAGCCACCTCTACTTTCCTTTCTACCCCTACTGGAGTACCCCAAGGTTCCATACTCGGCCCATTACTATTCAATATCTTTATAAATGACTTCCACAAAGCCATTCCTAGCACCAAAATTGTCCAATACGCTGACAACTCCACTTTGATCTGCTGTGCCTCTAACCTAACAGAGCTCTAAGCCCTAACACAAAGTGCCTTCTCAACCACTGAAAACTGGATGCTCCAAAATCATCTCTATCTAAATGCAAACAAAACTAAGATCCTCCTTTTCTCCCCCTCTAAATCCTCCTCTCTTGATAAAAACTCATTTCAAATTACCAGCCTTAACAACTCCACTATCGAGATCGTTCCCTCCACCAAATGTCTTGGTGTTACAATTGATGACCAACTAAAATTCAATACTCATATCCAGCTAAACATAAAAAAACACACATAAAACTTGGCTTACTGTATAGAAACAATCACTTCCTCTCTCCTCCCACCAGACTAACTCTAGCCTCTATCTACCTCCTTCCTTCCATTCTGTATGGTGCTCCCCTGCTCACTAATTTATCATCCATACTTACTTCCAAATTGGAACAATGTTACAATAAAATTTCCAGATTTGCCACAGATGCCAAATCCTCCTCTCATCACTGCACCTCCCTTCACTCTCTAAACTGGCTTGAACTCCCCAATCAACTTGACTTTCTCCAAATCACCACAGCCCACAAATTATTGTTCCATCCTACTAACTGCCCTGCTCTTTCCAATATTCTTCAACCTTATACCCCCCTTAGATCACTTAGATCTTTTCACCAAAATCTAATCACCGTGCAAAGACCCAAGTACCCTGCAGGTCAGCTTCTCTTATCCTTTACCCTAGCTAAAAAGTGTAATGCCCTCCCCTCCACACTAAGGGCATGTACCAACCTTAATAACTTCAAAACCCAACTTCATTCCTACCTCTATCTAAACAGGAAATGCAACTGCACTCTTCAGCCCTTACCTCTCAAGCTGTCTTCCCTCTTTCTCTTGGCTAACCTCTTTACCTTCCTAAACTCTTTTATATATACTTACCGTAGGTAACTACATAGTAAACATTTTTTTTATGCTATAAGCCTGTTTTTTCCCTCCTAAACAAAATATAAATTGTTAGCGTTTATTCTTTTGTAGCAACCTGCTATCTGTAATGCAAACGATCTTGAATTTTATGTATTTAAACTTTTGTTTCCTGTTGGAGCTTTTCTCCCTGGGCCTTCACTAAAAACGGGCCCTCAAGCCCAGTGGACCTCCCCGGTAATCAAAGTGAAATAAATAAATAAATAATTAATTAACGTTCTACTACTTTTAGATTTATTTCTTATGACAGTACATGCAAGAGTATTACTAACTTGCCTCGCGACGCAACCTCTACAATCTACAGGCATGGGCTTCCCAGTTCGCAGCCTGCTCATCTGCCACTGTCAAAGACATAAGAGGACTATTTAGCCATGCCTATCTATAATATACATGAGCTGGCAATTATTAAACAGGTAGTAGACTGATACTTACACACGGCTGGGACATACCCCGTCTGCCTAGCCTCTTAGATCCACTGATCCAAGAGCTCCCTTTTTCTCTGCTTCAGGTCGGCATAGTGATGCTTGAGCTGCTCACCTGTTCGAGGTATGCCAGTGGCAGTGGTGAAGTCACAGTTGAGATGGTCCCAGGCTTCCGCTTTATATTGGGAACCATGGAACTGGCCCTGCAGCAGTCTCTTGTCATGGTCTTTAACAAGGAGTCCTGCCATGACTTTGGATTCCTGGATGCCCCAGCACTGCACATGGAAGCGCACTCCTTCTCCCACACCAGTCATAGTGCCTACAGGAGGAAGCTGCAACCAGTTATGAGATGTATTCCCACCTGTTGGGTTTAAATAGGGCCAATTTCCTGCACTTTGCCGTGATTGGACAGTTTTGAAAATGCTAAGCTATGGGCAAACCTGCTTACTTAAGGTTGGCATTGCTTAAAGGGGTATACCAATGGGCAAACTGATTTAGCTGTCCTACACATTGCTTACACCTAGTTAGCAGGGCTATGCAATGCTTAGCATTGCTTAATTTTTAATTTGCATAATATTTGTTGTTTGGCATTGATTTATTATTCATTACATGTTATATATGTGTTTGGTATCCATGTTTCATGTGTATGTACACTCTATGGGGTCCTTGTGTTTATTAGGGGATGTCAACACTTTATTACAATGACACCTCACATCTGGACTTAAGGCAGTATTCGAATTCACATATTTATGTTATGTAGTAGGTTATACAACATAAAACTGTATATAGATTCCTTTCACATGTTAAGTTTGATTTTCCTATAGTGAGGATCTGTTTGGTGATACCTCAGTCTTACAACACCCACGCAGATGGGATCTGGAAGTTCGACTGCATAATCCTACACTAAGGCACTGTATGAGCACATCCACTCGTGCATGAATCGTGCCATCCCAAATAGAACCAAGATGCTCTTCTCCATAAAAAGGAAGCCAATCTGCTGGTCCCCTGCTATAAGCAAACTGTACAACAGAAGGAAGAAACTGTTGCAGAAAAGAGGAAAATCCCAGGATGCAAAAAACTCCCTCACCAGCCTCAGTAAGAAGCTGAGATCCCTCATAAAATCCTCAAAAGCTAGTTACGAAAATAAAATTGCCAAAGATTCCAAAGACAACCACAAGGCATTCTATAGTTATGTCAAGAATCTAAATGGCAATGCTCAGATCTGCTCTGAGCTACAACAGAATGACATTAAATATACTGATCCCAAGGATATTGCCAATATCCTGGCAGATGGATTTAGTGCCAACTTCACCCCCTCTCACCCCCTAAAGGGCCCATCTCAATACCAAAAGATTGCCAAATTCCAATAATCACAGCCACACAGGTAGAAACAGCACTCTCCAAAGCTAAGAATACAGCATCCATGGGACCAGATGACATCCCAGGCTGTGTACTACATGAACTACAAAATGAACTGGCACCCCCACCTAAGTGTCATGTTTAATCATAGCCTCACCTCAGGCTTTGTGCCCACTGAGTGGCATACAGCTACAGTTATCCTGCTCCACAAGGGAGGATCCACCTTGGATCCCGGGAACTACCGTCCCATCAGTCTGAGAAGCCTGATCTGCAAGGGCATGGAACGCATTATCATGGAACTTATAAACAAAGACAGTGGCAACCTTCAAACACTGGACACCACCTAGTTTGGGTTTGTGAAGGGCCAATCTTGTCTCCTGAACCTGATTGACTTCTTCAAATCGGTCTCCAGAGCTGTGGACGAGGGTAAGGCGGTCCACACAGCCTATCTGGACCCTGCCAAGGCCTTCAACATCATCCCCCACTCTGGAATCATAGATAAACTTACTAAGTTGGGCATAAATCCCTACGTCACTCGATGGGTTGCCAACTGGCTTACTGACAGAACCCAGACTGTAAAAGTAGCCGACTTCAAATCCAGCTCCAGAAAAGTGACAAGTGGAGTACCTCAGAGTTCAGTCCTGGGACCACTCTTGTTTGGCATCTATTTCTCTGAAGTACAGGCCAACACTAAGGGACTCTGGCTAACAAAGTTTGCAGATGACTGCAAACTGGGAGCCATTATTGAATCCCCAAATGATGTGGATATTCTACAAAAGGGCCTTACAGAAACAGATGCCTGGTGCCAGAGTCATGGACTCAAGCTTAATGCCAAGAAATGTATAGTTATCCCCTTTGGAAAAAAACATGTACCCATGAACTACCACATAGGTGGCAGGACATTAAACATCGAAAGTGTGATGAGAGACTTAGGGACACAAGTGGACAGTGGTCTCACTTTAGATAACCACATCGTCATAACAGTCAGGAAATCCTTCCATGTGGCACACCTCATCACTAAGGGCTTTTCATCCAGAAAAAAGGAGGTCATTGTCCCACTGTACTCATCCCTCATTAGACCCATTATAGAGTATAATGCCCCATTTGGTATGTACCTCACAAGACATCTGCAACAGCTGGAAAGGCAAGAGCTGGAAATACCTCACTAAAAGAATCACAGGCCTAAAGCAGATGCCATATGCTGACCGTCTAAAAAAAAAACTCCAGCTTTACTCTGTGGCATATCGTCTACTCAGAGGTGATCTCTGCTTAACATACAAGGCCATGTCAAACCCTGAGCTGTTGGACATGCTCTACTTAAAGAAATCCCAATCCCTCATAGCCACACGCTCCAGGGATCTAAACCTTATCATCACAATGAACAAAACATGCTGGAGGGATAGGTTCCTGACCCAGAGACTCCCCATACTCTGGAATAGACTGCCCATACATGTCAAGCAGAGCGCCTCATTGGCCCTCTTCAAAAGGAACCTTGATGATTGGATGGGAGATAGGAAATTCACCCCAGGGATCATGTCAGCCACCCTGCTAGACAGGGGCCCAGAGAAGTAAATATTGTGGGAAGAAATTTCCAGGGAATTGTTATGGCTAGGCTTGCATAGGCCTTAGGGCCTATAGCCTAGTACCAACCTATGAACCTATGAATCTATGTACTGGTGTGATGGCTTACTGGTTAACTACTGTGACTATAGTGTACAGGGTCCTGCATTCAATACCTGCAAGGGCTGTTTATTTTGTTGCTGGGCAGAACAGTGGCTGTTGGATACAGATTGATTAAGGCACTTTTAAGCAATTCTAAGCGGGTTTGTGTGGGTTTGTGTGAAGTTAAGCAATGCTAACTTCCGGTTAAATATGCTTACAGAGAGTTAGCTTCAGTATTCCTTAACCTGTGTGTGCATATTGCTTACCCCCATGCAAATGGGCTTAAACCCGCTCAATACTGCTTAAATATCCTTACTCCCACTTACTACTGCTTAAAAGTGCTTACTCCCACTTACCCCTGCACTAATTTGTACAAAAATGTAACATGGTTCTTGGGAAGGTGATGGATTTGGACACTCTATGGATTTATCATTCATTACACATTATGCCTTTTATTTGTATCCCTGATTCATGTGTACATAAACTTTATGGGGCACGTGTTTATCTGTGCATTTTACAACATTATTACAATGACACCTCACATCTGCGTTTAATGCAGTACTCCAGTTCACAAATATATGTTATTTAATAGGTGATACAACAACAAGTACTATTGACAAAGTGATTTGACATGGCAAATGGAATGCATTGGAGTGAGACTCAAACCCAGAATGACTGTTCATAAGGCAAATGCTTTGACCACTACACTATTGCAGTACTGCTTTGTTTGCATGTATCTTGATATTTATCTTCTTGTGCCATTTAAGCTACAGTATACGTAGCTAAGCAATGGGCAAACCTGTACACCTATGGTTACATTTAATCTGTTTGATAAAACATTAGTTTATATTATTATATTTTAAATATTGCTCTTATAAACTTGGGGGGTGTTGCTGGGGGTATGCAACCCCCTATGAGTGGTCTCACTCATTGTAAAAACTAAACTGCAGTTCTTGACTGCAGGCACGTTTATATTGTGAGAGCTTTGCTCTCAGACACTCCCTTTGCACTTGTCCACGCTCCATGTCCGTTTAGGAGCTCAGACAGCATGCCTTCATTACTATGCATGGCGTGCTGCCATGCTGCTCCTAAATGGTTGCTTCCGTGCAGGAATAAGCTATTCCTGCACAAAAGTTTACTGAATCCAGGGGTATGAGTGCAGTGACTATTATCACTATAAAGAATATTTCTTACTGATAACATTGCTATTTTTACTGTTTTAATAGCTTTTACTGTTCACAAAATATTTACATTTTTTTCTAATGCTTTGTAAGTTTATTTTTCAGAAAATGTTCAGGAATGCAAGCTGTGTATAGGATGTTAGGGGTGTGACATTTCACATCATATAGATGTTAATGAGTTAACAGCTGCACCTAGTTTAAAATCATCAGAGAACTTATTTAGCCAGAGATCCTTGTTGTCAGCTTTTATTTCAGAGAAATGAATACCAAAAAAGAAGGTGTTGGGTATGGAAACATTCTTTGTTTATCAGCTCTTTTACTTGGGAATGTACAGATGCACAGATCACATTTTCAGTGGAAGCCTGGAATGTGCCCATAGCTGTCTTTCTCAAAATGTCCCAGATTTTGCAGAAAGACTATAATTTGCCTCATATTTGTGTCCTGTCACTCATTAAAGTCTATATCTTCTGATAAATCAATGAGAAATAATGCCAGTCATTACAGTTCTGTCCTTCATATTGTTCAGAAAATACACTCTGTTCAGAGTTTATACAGTTAACAATCAGATAATGTTAAAATAAATAAATTAAAAAGTGTCAGTTTTGCCCCCCCCCCCATATTTATGCCTTTGTCTTGAATTCTTGAAGAAAGCATTTACAGGTAATTTCGTACGATCCTCATGTAAAACGTGTGTTTTTCTGGTGATTTGCTGTGCATTGCAGCCTCTAAATATTGACAGGTATGCGAGTTTCACATGTTCTATACTTCAGAAAATGCTGGCTAATGTAAAGCTTATTATTATAACAACTTCTAAGTATATGCAAAAAGATATTTAAAATCTATTCCTGTTTTTTGGATCTTTGTCTCAGATTCTTGAACTAAGAATTTGAGACTGTAAAGAGATTGCAATGGATTACACTACATGGTTCAGACAGCATTGAGCTGAGTTACTTTGCTTTGTTATTATTTATGCATTTTTTGTTCACTTGACCTCAAGTAGATATTTGATGTGTATACAGTCAATTATTATCAATTGATGGCCACATTTGTGAGTGAGTCTGTGTGTGTATGTGTGTGTGTGTGTGTGTTTGTTTGCCACATTTGTGAGTGAGTCTGTGTGTGTGTGTGTGTGTGTGTGTGTGTGTGTGTGTGTGTGTGTGTGCACACGTGTGTGCGTGTGCATGTGTGTGTGTGCACGCGCGCGTGTTTGCAAATGTGTGTGTGTGAATGCATTTGTATGTGTGTGTGTGTTTATGCAGAGAGTGTATTTCTCATCTGTTCACGATATTGCCTCATATTTCTAGTCCGCTCCTCCTAAAATATGTGTTTTTCTGGCAATTAAATTATGCTAAACATGAGTTTCAGACTTCTTATCTTTCAGAAAATATTTGATAAATCAAAACATGTTATACGTTTAACTTTTTAAGCGCAATATTTAAAGTGTCTTTCTGGTTTTTGGTCTTTGTCTCTGATTCTTGGGCTAAGAGGTCAGACTGATACAGGATAGTGCAATGGGTTCCACAGCATGGTTTTCACAGCAGTGAGATGAAATACATTTCTAGGTTATTATTTATGTATTTATTCATTTATTTGTTCACACGCTAATGCCGGTTATGTATGCAGTCATATGTGGGCTATAATGGTCATATATTTATGTGTGTGTTTGTGTTTGTGTGTTTCCCAAATGATCCTGGTTATTAATTTTACTATTTTTTCTGAGCAGGAATTGCTATTGTTAAATAAATGTTTAAGCTCTGTCTCCTGTTTTTTTTTTTTTCACAACTGCAATGTGTGATCAGGTTGGACAATTTTTTTCAAAATTTAAATATGAAATATTTAAGTACTCAGAGTGAGTCACATGTTGAATATGGTGACCTAGTATATTTTAGTTTTCATAAATCTTAATGTCTCACCCTACCATCTTATAGTAAAGTAATTTGAATATGACATTCTACGTGATTTAGAAAAATAACAGAAGAGTATATTTTAAAAGTACTAGCATAATCTGACATCTATGAAAAAGTCAACCATCAGGTGTCTTAAAGAATGTGTGGATATTGTTATTACAAATGCAGATACGGGGTTGTGGTAGTTATTTGGGTCAAGAACAATATGATTTTGTGGCAAATTAACAACTTGAGAATGATATTTTTACCATCAAATGCATTGTGATCCTGTGTTATTCTTTAAATCCTGAATTGTTGCCTTTTTAGAGTATCCCTTCTTGATGGGTACTGCTACTTCTGATTTTAATTGTGAAGTAAGTAGGTACCTAAATCAGAGTATTTTTATGTACTGCACATCTTTCCAGTTCCTGGAAGCCAGATATTTTCAGAGTGAGGCTATCTCACTGAGCGTATTTCACTTTATTTAGAAAAAAACTATTGAAGCCTTTACTAGGCTTTATGAGGGCATGTGTTAAGTAAACAGCATATTTCTCAGATCTAATGGAAGATGTACATATTGAGATGGACATTCTTATATAAACCCACAGATAGGTTGTGCAGTGGACTGTATTATCACCTCACAGCAAGATGGTCTCCAGTTCAATTCATGGCTGGTGTGCCTACTGTGCAGAGTCTGTATGTCCTCCCTTCATTCATGTTGGTTTCTTGCTGGTGTTCTGGTTTCCTCCCACAAACCAAATACATGTATCTGGAGCACTTCTCTCTGGGCCTCTGCTGAAAATGGGCATTTTCCCAGTAAACAAACATTAAATAAATATTATCCACTAGTATTCCCTACCAAATAGGTAACAGAGTAGTTGAATATTTTTAGAATAATTTGAACTTTAATCAGCTGAATTTAATGCTTTCATTTTGTCACTTTTGAAATCTGTGCTCAATAATGCTTTATGTTATAGAGGGAATATGTACTAACATGTTAAGGAACTATAATGGGGAAAGCTATTGCACATACACATGCAGATTTGTTCAAGTTCATTTTTTAAATTGAACTGGTTTATTACCCTGATTCTAGTAAAGAACATATAAAATTCATGGATATGTGACTATGTCTTCTAGATTATTGCTGGTATCTGTGGAAGGATACAGAGTATCATTTGAGGGAATTTGTAAAATATATTAATCAAAACAATTTGGTTTGACTTTCATACTTTCATGCCATCTTTTTACTATAAGTTTTTAGAAGTGAGTGTTACTAAACTATTTGATGATTATATGCAGTCTTTGATCTGTAAGAAACCCTTTACATTTAATGCTTATTTGTTAGCTTGTAGTTGTCATTACCCCCGCCCCGGAAAGGTGTTCTGTCAGTTTTTAAAGACAGGATGTATATGTAGTAATGAAGGTGATGTAGAGAGGAGAATATAGATAGTTGATCAGTTTGTTTAACAGGGGAATGACAAATTTAACATCACTCGAGCATCTGTAAAAGCCTAGTACAGGGTATGATTACCTCACCTTACATTGCTCTTGTATTTTAACTAAGATATCTGTTGTTCCTGGATTTAAGGTAATTTATGGCATGAATGCACTTTTGATTACGAGGATCATTTAGACATTGGGAGCTATTTACTTCTTAAAATTCTTTATAAACGTGATGTCTGAACAATGTCTGTATTCAAATGGGAAAGGCAAAAATGGTTCAAGGCTGTGAAGAGCACCCCAGCCATACTGGGTTATACCTCCTTCCACATATTCAGACCACAAACTGAAAGGATGAAAACTGAAGAAGACGGTGTATCAATATTCATTAAAGATAAATACACCTCCATATTGGTTACACAGTAGGATTCCCTGGAGAAATTTCAGGTGCCATTAACTGTTGGTAGGACACCTACTCAAGTCATTGCCAGCTACAGGACCCCTTCCATGAATCAGGACACCCACTCTGCCTATTTGGATCTACATGAGTCTATCAAGATATATCCGAATACCATGTTTTTGGGTGACTTTACCCATCCATTGACTGGGTAAATTACTCGTGCTCAAATACACTTGCCCAAAGGTTCCTTGACTTTGTTAACTCCAGTGCCCAGGGACAGCTGGTTGACATGCCCACAAGGGGTGCCAACATCCTGGATCTGATACTTCCAATATAGGGACCACTGCAGCACCCCCACTGTGAGGTGTTCCCTGGTGAGATCTGACCACAAATCAGCCTCACTTGAAGTAAATATCACCCTCCTCCCAAGCAGCAACTAAACTAAAAAGCTTCTCCAAAGCAGATTATAACCTCTTATGGGATGGCATAAATAGCTTCACTGCACCCCCAAGATGAAATTGGCAATTATACTTAGTTCTACACCAATGGTTTATACAAACACCTGCACAACTGCATTGACTCAGCCATACCTGATAGGACCAAAACAAGCTCCTCAAGGAAGAGCAAAACCACTTAGTGGACAACTGCCATTAGCAAGCTTTACAATAAGAGGAAGAAATTGCTGTCTAAGAATAAGAGGGAGTGAGCCCTAAACTAAAAAAACACTCCCTCCTCAGCTAGAACAAGCAAATAAGACTTTTTGTGAAGTCTTCCAAAGCAAACTATGAATCCAAATTAGCTTCCTCAACTAAGGACAACTATAAGGCATTCTTTAGTTACATCCTTAACCTAAAAGGAAAGGCCCAGATATTTGCTGAACTAGTAGTTAATGATGCCACATATACTAAGCCTGTGGACATAGATAGCCTGTTGACCAAACAGGTTCTGTGAAAACTTCACTCCCCTGTCCTCGCCACATGGGGTCAATAGTATGTTATCGAAAAGCCGTTTTATTGAACAGCTTTTCATCGATCCGTAAATGTCAAACTCTTATAATAGCTAACACCTGAATGAGTGAATTCTTTCCCTGGGAAAGAAACCGCTTGGCCATCCTTGTGAGTTTGCCTTTTTCCCACTGTAGTGCGATCTCAGAGTTGGTATATTTAGTAAGGCGATGTGTGGGGGGCTACTTTGTTATGTTTAAAGTAGTGTGTAGTTTGTGATAGGGCTAGCAATTTCTTTCCCAGGGAAAGAATTTACTCATTAAGGTTTTTGCTATTATAAGAGTTCAACTTTTACGGGTCGACGAAAAGCCGTTCAATATAACAGCTTTTGGATAGCATAATATAGACCCCGCCACATGTACCCAATGATATCCCTACCAGCTGTCCCCTACCTTGTATCTCTAAAGAGCAGGTCGTAAACATTTCCTCTAAGGCCAAAAACACAGTATCTATAGGACCTGATAACATCCCAGCCAGTGTCCTACTTGGGTTCCAACAAGAATTAGCAATACCATTGGGTACTCTTTTCAATCATAGTCTAAGCATCAGCTTCTACCCAGCTGAAAGGAAAATGGCCACCATTATTCTCCTTGCACAAAGGCGGTGCTTCCACTGATCCTGGGAACTATAGACCTATTAGCCTGACTGGTCTTATCTGCAAGGCCATGGAGCGAATCATCATGGACCTTATCAACAAAGTTATAGGTAATCTCCAAATATTTGATCCTACTCAGTTTGAATTTGTTAAAGGGAGATCATGCTTGTTAAACCTGGTGGACTTCTTTGAGACAGTCAACAAGGCCCTGGATGAGGCAAAATCTGTGCATACAGCCTATCTAGATGTAGCCAAGGCTTATGAGACTATCTCCCACTGAGGGGAAATCTGTGATCTGTGATCACTATGTCTTTACAGTGGTAAGAAGGGCATTTTGTATTGCTTATCTCATAAGTAAGGGCATTCCATCCAGAAAAAAAAGAAGTTATAACTTCCCTGTACTTGTCCCTTATCATGCCAATATTTTAGTAAAATACCCCTTTTGGTATGTACCTTTACAAGCCACCTGCAGCAACTGAAGAAAATGCAAAGGTTCCTCACAAGGAAAATTCAAACTGTTCAGCATCTTTCCTATGTGGATTGTTTGAAATCACTGTCACTTTATTCTTTTCCACACAGACTACTCAGAGGCAATCTCTGCCTTGCATATAAGGCAATCTCTGACCCTGCTTTATTGGAAATGCTGCATATCCTTAAGTCAAATAGTACAGGGTTATGCACTCTAAAGACCTTAACCTGGTATGCACCTAAGTAATGTCAGTGGCAGAATATCTCTCCTCCTGTACATGTAACGCATCCTTCATTCTAGCCATATTAACTCATTTCTAGCATCTCCCATACAAATAAACACTTTCCCCTGCTCTCCTGCTTCTCTTGCTTTTCACTTAGCCCATCACAGGATTATTCTCAAAACTCTTCAATCTTTGCGCTAAATGAATGGCAGCAATATATCTTTAATTATCTGGTAACCCCTTAGCCACCATCCTTTCCTGCTTCCTGTACTCTTCCTCTAGGGATCCCTCCCATTTTTCCTCTCCACATAAACCTACTGCAGAATATCTGTACATCCTGCAATATATTTTCATTCATACTTATTCACACGTCTCTTACTAAATATATCAAGCCTGCCAGAGTCAGTGATCTAACCATTTAATCCTTTTTCTCAATGGATCATCCTTGCTGGACCACCTAATAATGTTGACATTCTCTCTTTCTCTACCTATTATTTTTTGAAGAAAAATATAGATAGATAGATAGATAGATAGATAGATAGATAGATAGATAGATAGATAGATAGACAGACAGATAGACAGACAGACAGACAGATAGATAGATAGACAGACAGACAGACAGATAGATAGATAGATAGATAGATAGATAGATAGATAGATAGACAGATAGATAGACAGACAGACAGATAGACAGACAGATAGATAGATAGATAGATAGATAGATAGATAGATAGATAGATAGATAGATAGATAGATTGATAGTTATAGCTTAGATAGCTAAAATGTAGATGTACAGTATGTAAAATAACCCTACACAAATTAACGATCCTAATTCATCTTCAAATATATAAATAATGTGCAATATTTCTCTGTCTGCATTCTCTAAAGAAATTTGTACAGTCATTAGCAAAACAACCCGACAAATACTGATACATCCAAAGCCCCCATTTCTCATTCTCATCCTTAATCTCTGCATCAAGCTTTCTGTTTCTATAAGGAATGCCCTGGGGGAGAATATTTAGTCCTGCTTGTTCCTCTGTGTAGGGTGATCCTCTCAGATTGTCCCTTTTTTGCCAGCATCCTCAGTCATTTTTTTTTGTAGAGTACTTGCACTCCATTCAGCCACTTTCAATTTCCCACTACTTTATTCAATAATTGAAACATTCACAGTTTAAACTATCAAAAAATCTTTCTAAAAAAATACAAACAGACATACACACACACACACACACACACACACACACACACACACACACACACATACACACACACACACACACACACACACACGCACACACACACACACGCATGCGCATAGACACACACACACACACACACACACACACACACACACACACACACACACACACACACACACACACACACATACACACACACCAATGTACAGCTAATTACCTGACCTTGCCAAAATATATCTTTCTCTGCTTTTATTTATCAAAGATTATTGCAGCCTCACTACAAAGAGAAATTGCTCTATAATTATTAACATTCCCTTCTTCTCCTGTTATTCAAGAAAATAATGGATGCTTCAAGAATAGAATCTGGCATTATCCCCACAAACAAAATCTTCTCCAAATCCTCGTCTTGTGCTTCTTTGCATGTAGTCTCATTTTCTTATAAAAATCTATTTGGAATCCACTTGGACCATCTGCCTTACCATTGCATTTGCAAACATATTATTTTCTGAAAAACTCTTCCTACCCTTGTATCCACATTCCATAATGCTCTTTGAGTTTGCTGTAAATTCTTGAATTTCTCTTGTCTAGAACGTGTGATTAACATTTCTTAAACTGAAAACAACCACTTATAAACTCCCAAAATGTGTCCCTACTTTCTTCCATCCAATAAATTACCTTCCCATTGTCTCCCTTTATTACCCTCATCCAAACTTTCCTCTTTTAATTCTTTGACTTCTAACATGGTATTTCAGCATCAACCTCCCCTTTCTCTACTGTTTTGATTTTCTTTTAAGCAGTTATATTTTCATTTACAAGTCTTTATTTTCCTTTTACTGTATGGTAAGACTCACTGTATCCCCTTCCATTATGTCATTTTTATCCTTATCCCTTTTATGAAGCCTTTCTAACCTAATCTCCAACTCTCTTACCTGCTTTTCTCCTTCTTGCCTCACGATCACTCTTTGCAACATTATGCTTCCACTCCACTATGTCTTTATACTGCCCCATTCCTTAATATCCATACCTCCCTCCATTAGTCTAATTTTCTTCCATCACTAGCCTCACCACTCCTTGCAGCCACTCTGCATCACTGTTACCCCACAATTGTCCAAGTTTTCATCTCCATCTTGTCTCTGCTTATGATTCTGCAGTCCAGTCAACCATTACCATGCTGTGATCAGGTAACTCCCTCACTTTTATCTTACCATCCATTATTTCCCCTACTATTACATTGTCGACAAGGACTCTTTGTAAAATATTTCCTGAATTTATTCATCTCTTGACAAAGTGAAACCTTCTTCATCTAATGCACTCCAAGCATTCACTAACCTTAATGTTGCTACTCCCCTGCAAGGGATAGCCAAAAAAATATTACTTTGGAGGTACATCACAGGAAATGGTCTGAAATCAAAATGCATCATTAATTCTGCATCTTTTACTGTATATATATATATATATATATATATATATATATATATATATATGTATATATTGTATTCTTGTTTGCCTGACTGGAATTTTTAACTCTAAATGTTTTAGTATGGCAACAGTGGTTTAATGCTGCTACTGATATGTTTACAAAATAAGATGTTGGGTGAGCTACTGATTGGAGGTGACCTACTGATTTCCTGATGGCAAGAACTTTTTGGTTAAATTTGTGTGAGCTGATGTTTATGAAACTTCTGATGTGCAAGAATACAGGAAAAACAGATATTTTATATTTATGGTGGATGATAAATATAGAATAATTGTTAATTATTTAGTATTTTTTTGTTCTTCATAGGGGGTAAGAGTAAATTCTAATTATGACATCTACTCTTGGATTGTTTTCCTTAAGGTGTGTTTTTCAGTCCATGTAAGGAACTCTAATAAGTGTAGGAAGTCTTCATAATAGTCATGTTTTAACAGACTCGCACAGCAATTATCAAACAGTGCATGTTGCCCCAAAGCATAGAGGCAGAAAGCCCTCATTGTGCCCTAAGCAAGCAAGGTTCATTTAATGTCACAGGCACTGGAGGTGTTGCTGGTAAGGAGGCAAGTGAGCAGCCATTGTCAGCTCTCCCATCGTTGGGAAGGGAGGAGATCTAGGCTCATTGCAATGGCAGCATTAAAAGTCTTGTGAGCACTCTGTTAGAGGGTAGCATATGCAATGAAGACTGTACACACTTCAAGAGGGCAGCAATTTTGGAGCTCACATGGCTGCTAAAAGAACTAGGGAGGTAGAGCACACTCCATGGCAGCTGTTTGATTCTGTACCAGTGTTCTGCATCTCCTCACCCTCCCTGTACATGGGTCAGACTGAGCCCAGGGGAGGCAAAGTTTTGTCCTGTGAACGCAGTGAATGAGGAGAACAGCTGGTGGTAGCTGATGGTCAGCTGCAAGGGAAAAATAAATAATCCAACACTTGGTATGGATAATGCTAGATTTACCTATGGCTGGCATGACATGATCAGGAGAGTAAAGCCCAAATGATCAAACAAAGACAGAGTAAAATCCAGTCATACCCTCTTATAAAATTAGATTATTGCTATTATGCAAGGATGTAATTTAAGAAAGAAATTCTTCCACTTTCTGAATGCTGTCATAGTACAAATGGACTTTAATGTTCAGTTGCAGCTTCTGCAATGTAAGGTATGCCTGAGCCATGTAATACAGATGTGTTCAACATGTACATACTGAGACTTGCATGGTACATCACATTTTCAAATGATTTTTTTGTTTGGTTGTTTGTTTGTCTGTTAAGGGAGTCCATGAGTAGTAAGAAATCCAATAAGCCTGCCACAACTTGGTTTCAATCCATTTTTAAGATGTGCACTTCCTTTTTATTTATTGATCTTTTTTCCTTAGTGCCTTGACTTTGGGTTGGGTGCAAGATGTCTGCTGCTGGCTATAGTTTTTCTACTTTATAACTACATCTGGCTGGCCTTCCTCCTGTGGACAACACTATATTGATAGAAGGCGCAATGATTACTCTGCCCAATCAAGGTGCATGTTTTTGTATACTAATAAGATTTCATTGCATAATTTCTGTTTGAAGATTCTATATGAGCCATGCCAATATATCATCTAGAAAAGAAGTTGTTTGTTTGTTTAAGGCGTATAATGATGCAAATCATTTTAATGCATTATATCTTCACTGGCAAGTACTGCTGAAGATTATATACTGTGGACATTGTTTGGTATATAAAGCACAATTTAGGAAATATTTATAAAGAATAACAATTCCTTATATAATTATGAGTTCTATTGTGAATGAGCATTAAGTATCTATTTATGCTGAGTCGTGTATTAATATATAATATATATATATATAATTATATATAATTAATATATGATTTTAACTATGTCTAATTTATTACTAGTATGACTGAGCTGTAAGCTTCTATGAAACAGACAACTTTCTTCCCTTTGTTACCAAAATAAAGATGATTCATTTAGCAACACTTACTATGGGATTGTTATATATCACTTGGGATGAATGAATTGTAGTGGAATAGTCCTGTGTGGTGTTACAATAAGGCAGAGTAGAGAGTCAGGAATTGTTCTTTATTTGTGATGTCATAGGTAAAATACCAAACTTCCAGAATTTAGACTTTTTGAATATTGCAAAATCATGGTATTTTCATACAATTCTGCATTTTAGGCCAGTGAAAGAATGCAGTGCAATAATAATTTATTCTTGCACTTACTGCTTACCACACTGCCCATTTGCTTACTAAGTGTGCTCTGTTTTGAACATGTTGCAATTCTTCACATATAAATGCACTGACATATATTATAATTAAAGTATGTCAACAACCAAAAATTAAAACTAAAAATGACAAGAGAAAAATCCCATTTTTCTCATAAAAATAGAATTTCATTTTTAATTACTATAAATCATTGTACATGCGTATCATAAGAATGGAGACGTAGCATTTCGTACAAAGCATCTGTATGTGTTTAGTTACCATTAATTTGACCATCTGTGTGGTAATGTGCTAAACTGGTAAATGTGCAGGGATAATTTAAGAGTGATGCTGTGCTTTGGTAGAGTAACAGTAATTTCTATGACTGAATTATGTGGCTGAAGTCTTATCCTGGATAAGGTGAAAGACAGGAGTTTGAGTCGGACTGCTGTGCTTGTAAGGTTGACTGGAATGCATACTCTCTAATGGGTATTATTGAGAAATATGAAAACTGCTAAAACAGAAAGTTTATACAAGTATCACATCTGTAGTTTGCTTATGGAGTAGTGGTGTAATGCGTTGGGTATACCTATCAATTGTCCAGATTTTCAGAGTATGTCCAGATTTTGGCTGCATATTTTTGGTCTGCTCTTCATAAAATTTGTGGTTTCTGGCAAATGACTGAGGACTGAAGTCACTAGATAAAATAGATTTGAGTTTCAGACTCCATATCCTTCAGAAAAATGCATGCTGACACAAATTAAGTTATTCTATAAACTTTTTACATTTCTAAGAGCAATTTTTAAAATCTGTCCCTATTTTTGGACCTTTGTCCTCTCCTCCCATCATTTTAGGCTTTGTCCAGATTTCCTGCACTAAGGTTGAGAGGTATCACTGTGCATATGCTTAGTAATAAGTAATACGGAGTTGCTTAGTAGTATTTAGATCATTGCAGAGGAAGAAAATGAGGGACCTTGTTAAAGCTGTGGAAAAGTAGTTACGCAGTGAAAGTAACAAGAATTAATTGTGCAGAGTAACATGAGTGAGGTATTATTAGGCAAGACCAAAGGATGAATGTTGTGTTAGTCTCTGTTGTTTTCAAACAAAACAGTAAGTGCTCTACATGTGCTACAGATACCAATAAGAGCTTTGTAATTCTTGAGTGGGTTGATATTTGATTTAGAATTAGATGTGTACATTTAACTCTTCTACAGAATTGATGATTAATGTGGAGCATGATACAAATGTTTTGTGGGAAGACGTGTCAATTTTAATTTCTGCTGGATTATATGTATCAATTAACATGTCACCATCACTGAGTTCTCTTTCTTTTATTAACATTTCAGCCTGTTATATGGCCAAGAAAATGAGATGTATGTTGTGTTTTAAAATAAATTGTTCAGATAGCACAGGTGTTCATTCAAATCACATGTACTGTTCTTTTGTGTTTTTGTTTCTGGACACTAGGGGGCAGTGTTCTCTATCTCTCATTCTGATTGAGTTGCCACTATTCTGTGCATGGCGTGTTTTTCACAGTGACCTCAGAATTTATTGAGAGGGGAGCACATTTAGAAAAATGATAGTCATGTGGTACTGTACTGGATTATGAGTGTAACACACAATATTCTTAGTTTGGCAAAAGTATTGAAATCCACATATATGTTCAAAATTATACTAAAATATTAATTTTAATTGTAAATGCTGCTGGTCTTTTTTTTCAACTGGGTACATATCACCATATGGACTGATTTTCCAAAACAAAAGTGGATAACAGGTTGTCACCCAGTGTTAGGATGTGTGTGTGTGTGTGTGTGTGTGTTTATTCACATGCGCATGTGTGTGTGTGTGTGTGTGTGTGTGTGTGTGTGTGTGTGTGTGTGTGTTCACCTTTTTGTAAATCAGCATTATCTCAAAGACAGTTGCAATGTCAGAATAATTTATTAAAGACTATTACAAACTGAACATTTTAAGAAGAAGGTGAACAAGTTCTACAAAAAAATCAATTATACGACATCAGTTATATGAGGAAAATACATTTATAGTTGTGCAGTTAAGACATGGATCAGATTACTGCAGTCACAGCAATCATTCAGTCATTTCATCCAGCCTCTGATTATATGCTTTATCCAAAACAAGAACAAATTAATTAACGCCTGGAAATATCTATACTATTTTCATAAAATCTTTAGTTTTAGGAAATCTTTCTCGTTATATGGAAAAGTTCTTAGAATATGAGTAAGGTATTAGCGTGTTCACTTGGCGCATAACATTTAAAACACCAGCAACAAAACTGGAATACTGGAATTGACCTGACCTGCATTAAAATTCAGGGTAGAGGAATATGCCTTTGTGATTGAGGTGTATTTCCCTATTAGTGAGGACACAACAGGAAATCAGATGGAACCAGGAAACACAACTTCAGCACTCCCATTTAGTATCTTACTAAAGCTGTCAGTCAATCCTGAATTTGATATTCCAAAGAGGTTAAGATATTTTTTAAACATTTTAAAACATATGTCCTTCCTATATACAGCCTTTGGTGTGGATCATAGTTTTTTGAATTGTTCATCATTGTAAATATAAATATTTTAGAAAGATGTCATGTTCTTTGTGAGCATCCAGAGTATGTGGATTTTGTAAGCATCGTAAAAATTCTAGAAGGTGATAGATTTTACATAGAAGGTTTTGGGGACGTCAATATTAGGCAAATATACAGTAGCTATAGAAGCAAAGTGATGTATATAGCATAGTTTGTTGAATGATTCTGCTTCTATGTTGGAAAAACTGAAAGAATGTTAAAAGAAAGAATATATCAGCACACATGATAAAATAAAAACAAATGAGGGTGATGCCTTGTTCAAACATATTAAGGCACATAATGGTCACATTTTTAAGTTTTAGATTGTTGATAGTATTGAATATGACATGGGGGCCAGTGGAAGGACAGGTTAGAAATGAAGGAGCCTAAATGGCTGTTAATAACAAATTCCTTGACCAATTTTGGCTTGAATGAAGTAACTTCCATATGTTGTATTATATTGAAAGTAAGGTTGTCCCATTCAGTTAAGGTTTAGTGTTAACATTTGGGAAGTTATGTATAGATTTTATTTTTAAATTTTAATTAAGTTTTTAATGATTATGATTTACTGATTTTTTAAATTTCTGTATATAAACATATTATAAATATTTTGACATAAAAGGGTTAAAGTATGTATGAATTAATTATTAACACTGGTTATATTTTTATTAGTAGGGAGAGTTTCTACTATTGAAGGAGTGATGTCACTAAGTCTGTTATTCTGAAGAAGTCTCACTTCCCCAGGAATGAAATGGCTTAATTTTTTATACCAGGGTTTGCTGATTGTTTGCTCAGCATTGCGCACTTGTGTTTCCTGTCTATTAAAGAAGTGGTGATGTATTTCCGGTTGTCAGCTTTTTTGAATTTAGTGCATGGAGGCATTGTCGGTTCCTGGTTGACATTTCTGCCATTATGTATATATGGATATATGTGTGTGTGTGTGTGTGTGTGTGTGTGTGTGTGTGTGTGTGTGTGTGTGTGTGCGCGTGTGTGCATGTGTGCATGTGTGCGTGTGTGTGTGTAAATAAAGCACTATATTTATTTTATTTATTAGTTTATTTATTGTCTTTTGTTTACTGGTAAAAGATTGGACACAATTTTCAGCAGAAGTCTGGGGATAAAAGTTCCCATAAAATGTATATTTACACTCAATGGCAATAAAAGTTAAAAATATTATGCATTACTTTGCAGTTGGTATTGAGACAAATAGTAAAGGCATTTATCATATAGTTTAGAAGTTATGTTAGTTTACAGATGTCAAAGACATGTTAGCATGTAATAACTGGACATACAAGATAAATGATGATGCACATAGGTTGAGCATATGTATACTGACATTAATGAGGTAGGATGTCACTAGAGCAGGAACAGAAAATAGAGGAAGAGGAAGGGTATAAACAGAAATAATCAAGGAATATGTAAGCAGAAAATGTTCTGATAGCACAAAGGTTGCGATAACATTAGATAGATAAGATGAGGTGGGTAAGGAGGAATTATTAGTAGGTGAGGATTAAGGATATAGGTTAACTGGGGGACCAGTAGTGGGGATGAAAGAGACAGTTATAAGAAAGGTGAAAGAGTCAGGGTGTTTGATAGAGAGATTGGCGATGGAAGAGAAACAGAAAGAAAGGTGGGTTTAGTCAGGATGGGAGCATGAGCATAGCCATGAGGAAGTTAGGTATTGTTTGAGGTTATGTTTGAAAGAGTTGGTAATGTTGTCTTATTTTAGGTTAGGTGTGGTGGAGTTCCAGTGCTTAACAACATTGGTTGAGTAAAGTGATTTGCCTTGTCACCATTGTGGTTACACAAACTCTCTGCATGCATAAATAAGAATTAATAAAACAATGTTATTTCTTGTGATTATATTTTTATGCATTCCTTTATGTATTGCATAGTATGCAATATATGCCATCATTTTTTACCTGACTGAGAGTAATATTAGTGTGTTGTGATCAGTCATATTCAATACCCCCCCCCAAAAAAAAATAGGACTTTCTTTTAGTTTACTTTTGGTGTTTGTTGATAATAGTGCACTCGCCTTCCTCAGTTTCTTAAAATTTGAATGATATGTCTTAATGCTGAAGTTTCTATTTTTCTCTTTCTTTCTTTCTTTCTTTATTTATTTATTTTTTGCAGTAATATGAATAATCATCTGCACTATAATCATGTAGACAATATGTCGTCACTGATCGTAACTAATGTGTTAGTATGAATGTCAAAATTACACTTTGAAAGGGTAATAGAGTAAAGCTTGAAAGGAGAATCTAAACATCCATGTGTAACACATATCTAGTCTGTTATGATCAGAGAAATTTGGTTGTACATCTCTGTAGTACACATATTTTAGATGTCCCAATTTTCTACTATTTACAGAAAAAATAGTTTACGTGCAAATTGTTTTACAGGCTTGAAAGACAGAGAGTCAGAAATGAAGTGTCCATCTCGTGAATGGGTAAGTTTAAAAGTTGTTACACTAAAACATTGTGCCGTAATGAAGTTTTTAACACGTTGGTGCATTAGAGCGTTAAAGGCTTTGTAAATGCCACTGGCACTTTTTTGTTGGTAGCTGTTAGTACTCCACTGCGAGGTAGAGTTCAAGAGTACTGAGAGTAGCTTACCAAAACTTTGTTCAGCACCTTTCCTACATCAGAAATGTGCTTAAGTAGTGTTTTTCCTTAGTTTGGGGCATGGCTATGAAGCGCTTTCCTTCTTCTGATTAGAAGTCATATACCCATGCTAAATGAAACTGTGAACTGAATATAATACAGCATGCTACACTGCTGCTATGAAACAACTAGGCATGCCTTGGTTTAAAATGTAGAATCTCAATCTCGCTATTAGATTTCTTGTCTATAAATTCCAGTAATTATCCATAGACGCTCAGATATACAATGTTCTTATGATGAACAGTCATTCCATATGGTGTTCACATAGATCAAGGCTGAATTTGTCACATCGTATTACATACCATTTGCAGTGTTTTGGTCATGACATATTTCAGCTGACAAAAACAGCTGGCTTTTTACATGAATGTAAATTATTTTCACTTTTGATGTAATAGAAATTTCTCATCAATCTATTCTGTTCATGACATGTATTTCCCAGCTTCATTCAAAAGTCATATACCCATGCAAAAGAAATGAAATCTAATGCTATAGGCCAGATTTGAGAACCTGATTAAATTACAAGAACAATAACTGATAGATTAGAGTAGCTGAACTGAAAGACCAAATGTGATAAAATATACATTAAATTTTATGCAGCAATAAATTAGAATTTTACCTCTCCTTTGAGATACAGAAATCTTGGTGTTATGATATTACCATCCACTGAGGAAAATCACTGTGTGGTTTCAGTGTAATTTATTTTCAGTGGTTTTGTGCAGTGGAGGTTATTTACAGTGCTGCCATGCCATTTTAACCTCATTATACATGGTACTCATGGTTCATTTCTGGTTACTGACTCACAGTTCAACTCAGGTAAATGATTTACTTAATAAATCCTTTCCTCTCCGAGAGGAAATGTCTCTGGTACTCAGTCTGTTACATATGCAGGAGCCTGTAGAGTGTATTTCCTCTCTATGCAACAGATGCTTACATGTCTCCCTCTGTCTGTCTGTCTGTCTGACTGTCTCTTTATGAAATCCTCACTTTTATAAGATGATGTGACTGCTTCACTCAGGGCAGGTGTCTTCCATTCAGATTGCCCCAAACCTGTAGCTTCACAAAGCCTTGTGCACTACATTGCATGATCCCCTCAGCTTAGAACTTTGGAGAATTGGCTGGCCAAAAATTCCTTGTAGTATAGTTTGTAACATTGCAGAATGGGCATTATTTGTTGATACATCTCACTTTGGAACAGACATAGCAATGTCATCACCTAATGCCATGCATCTTTCTTGGAGCCAGGAACTCTTCCCCTGTGCTCATCAGTTCATTTGCTCACTCTATGGAATGAATACTTTGCTTTCTCCTTGTTAATTGGACACAGTTTGCTACCTTATTCCTTTTGCTGAGCTTAAATTTATCTTTGGTGTTTTATAACTTCTTCTCATTGTCTCCCTCTCACTCATGTTCATGCTTGGTCTCACTTTCTGCATCTGGGAGTTCAATGCAAGTCTTTCTGTTTACTGGACTTTGTATTTAGTTATGCATTTGTTTCCTTAGACTGGCATGCTCTGGCAGTAGTTTTGATTTTTCTCTCCCCAGTTCACCATATTTTTGATTAATCATTTAAATCTATCTTTTTTGTTGTGTTATATTGTGCTAAAGGGCTATCATTCTGGTTTATTGAATTGTCTACTTGGTGATTATATGTTATATATTCCACTATGTTTCCTGTGACATCATACTATTTATAACTCTTTTAGTTTCTTCATTGAGCCATGTCATAATCACTTACTCATTTTATATCTGAGTTTACATCTAGAAAGAGACTTTCTTTTCCTTGAATCAGCTAGGAAGCATGCTGTCCACCCATTTTGCCAGTTAGCATTATCCTTCCTTTCTGTAGCACATTCCAAAAGCTTTCATTATTTTTGCATTTGTGTTCTTCATTTGGGATGTGTTGATCAATCCACTGAAGTTACCAACATCCCTCTTCTGTATTTCTCTGTATATAATGTCATTGAGCTCCCAGGACTAGATCCCCCTGCCACTCTGCAGCTAAACTGCAACACCAAACACCCTACAGCAGTTACTAGGGTCAATATATCACATTATTTAAAAGTATATGTATATCTTTAAACATAATATATATGTATGTATAGTATATATATATATATATATATATTTATATATATACACACACACACACACACACACACACACACACACACACACACACACACACACACACACACACATATATATATATATATATATATATATATATATATATATATATATATATATATATATATATGTTTTCTATCAAAATTGCAAATGGCAAAACAAATTCCAATCACAATTTTGAAGTAATACACTGAAAACAGAATCATTACCACATTATAATATAGAATCAGCTGATCGATGCAGCAGATTTGAATTGTCTCTGAAAATATCACATGATATCCGAATAGGAGTTCATGTAAATGAAACTCCTATACCACATATCACATTTTCGCAGGGGTCAAGCCCCCCTGCATCCCTCTGTGGGGGGCTGTGCCCACCACACCTCCTGCTAAGAACATAGTCCAACTCTGAGATCACACCACAGTGAGGATGTGGATGAATTTCCAAACCGCACTATACTGCGATCTCCTTACAGTACGTCAAACTCTTAAAGACGAATGCACTATTGCATTTGCATAAGTCTGTTTGACATTTCAATTCATTTGACATATAGTAGACAACAATCTGATATTTGGAATCATAACAGATGTCCGACTGACGCTCAAAAAAATGATAGTAAACCTATGTACTTCAAAAACCTTTTGAATAAAAATAGAAGAAACTTTCTGAATAAAGTAATAATCTACTTTTAATAAGCGATCACTAAGTGAATACAAGAAATTGAGTAACTTTTAATTAAGATTTAAATGCTAAAAGCATTCTTAGATGGAAGAGATAGCATCTATCACTAATATATTAATTAGCATTGTTTGATTTTGAAGCCAGTAGATTCTTTAGCCATAATTCTGATGAAGTTCATTGTTAAACATTATACAAAAGAAAGCGCTAAATTTCTTGTATGTACTTAGTGATCACTTATTAAAAGTAGATTAAAATTTTATTCGCAATGTTTCTTCCATTTTTGTCTTATGGTTTTTGAAGTGTATTTAGTCACAGAATTATTGGCAGTTGGATAGTTTATTAGTGTTTATGTACATTTCTCTCTCTCTTTATGTGTGTATATATATATATATATATATATATATATATATATATATATATATATATATATATATATATATATGCACATACATACATACCCATACACATATTCATACACATATACATATATATAGATAAGGTCTACTTTGTTTTAGTGAAGTTTCAAAACTTTGAAACCCATATGGCCGAGACCATATGATCGAAGTTTTGAAACTTTGAACACTTTGCATTGAGATCAATGTACAGTGTGGAACTGGAGAGTTACTATTTTCCTTGCTGTAGTGTGATCTTGGAGTTGATATATCTAATCGGCAGGTAGTATAGGGTGGTGCAGGAGGCTTGCCACCCTGCAGAAATGTGAAGGTAACCTTTTTTGTGTTCTTTTACTGTTTTTATTGTAGTTTTGAAGTTTCACAACTTTGATCATATGGTCTCGGCCATATGGGTTTTGAAGTTTTGAAACTTCGATAAAACAAAATAGACCAATAGATAGATATATTTTTCAAGGGGCTTTGGAGAACTTACTCAAATTAGGGTACGGGGGAAAATGGGCTTTGGAGAACTTATCTCAAATTATGGTACAAGGAAAAATTCTCCATGTCAAAACCACTTCAGATGTGTAACAGGAATTTTTGGAATGCACTTCTTTGAATCAGACTTTATTTCTGTAAGTGTCAGGACTTGGTGAGTCACATCTTCCACTTCTGATAGGAAGCTGTTGAAATGTGATAGCAAAATGCCTGCAAATCCCTGCAACTGTTTATAAAGAGTATAGATCAGTTGCTCTTTAAGTGTTCTTTATAAATCTTCCAAGCAATTACAATATATTACTCAGTTATAGTATTTTCTTAGTAGAGTCAGTCCGAAAGTTCCATTCATTACAAAAACATTGTTATTCTGTATTTGTAAAGACTTTTTTCCAGATAATTATATATAATTTTATTAACTTCTGATTTAATGGCAATGCAATAAAGATACATCCCAAGCAAGTGATTCAATCCCTATATTAAGGATATGCCAGCTACCTCAGTGAAATGTACATGGAGCTTTACAGTCGGTACTCAGATATAAATTCCATATATGTCATCCTTTCATACTTCAAATCAAAACATGTGTTGGAATTTTAGCAGGATATTTACCTATACAGCATACCTTGACTGCCATCCTAACCCTGTAGGTTTCTACCTTTGTGCACAAGAAATTTTGATCATGCCAAGTCTCCATTCTCTTGAGAAACATATAGGACTTTTTTTTTTAACTTTTGAAATTAGGATATCAAACAATGATGTATTAAAGACATCATTTATAAATAAGTCATAAATTAAAACCTAATGTAAAGAAAGGATAATGTGTCTTGGCAGGCTGTCACATTTTAATCACCATGTAGGCCTTTTGAGGAGCTCACCAATAGAGTGCTATATTTTATTTATTTATTTTATTTATTTTTATTTTACATATGTTGACCGGGATAATCCGACTGGATGCATGCCCATTTTCAATGGAGGCCCGGGGAGAAAAGCTCCAAGGTAAATAGATACAACATAACATATTACAAATAGAATATTTACAGTGATTACATAAGCAAACAATATAAACAAGTTCCACAGGTTAGAGCTATGTCTTTGAAAAGTTTGGCATTTTCCACTAAAATTCTTTGTTCAGAAAATATGAGGATTCTCTTACTAACTGCACAGAGTAACAGATATATGCCTTCAGCTATATGTTAAATCTCTTAGTGCAATACTTGGCATTTTTTTTTTCACTTTCCATGTTAACATTTCAAATACCAGAAGCAACTATTCAAGGATAAGTAATAGAGGTTTTAGTTATTTTAAAAACAAAATATATTTAAGATTTTATTATGTGTTTAACTCTCTCAAAGAAAGTAAAACATGTGAACATTTGCAGTGAAATGTAACATTTTTGGTGAAAGTGAAATAAATTATGGCCACAGTTATATATTTCATGTTATTGCTGTTAACTACATTTAACTACTCCACTAGCCATGGCAGTAATGATTTAATAGTGATTATGGAATTGCCTTTTACATTTGTACTCATCGGATCTCACCTTACATAGCTACCTTCTTTGTATATCTCAGAAGTCTGTTTGTGATGAAAGGGAAATACATAATGGACAAATAAATATATTTCAACATGACGCTGTCAGGCCCAGAGTTACAAATAGACTGATCCCAGCAAGCTCCGTCAGTGATCATTATAACACTAAGCATTCAATTGCTCTTTAATTTCACACACAGCCTGCCCCCAAAAGATGACAACTTTAAATGTATACTTCTGATGTGTAATTATGATTAAAGTAAAGGAAATGACCACTATATTTTTTTAATGTGTTCTTCTCAGATACAAAAAACATCTTCTTGACAGGTTATATTAATGATTCTGAAAGAGTGACCATGTCATCACCCTTTACTTTCATGCATGGCTTGTCACCTCCAAAAGATATGTAAATATATATATATATATATATATATATATATATATATATATATATATATATATATATATATTCAGATGTTTTTGAAGAAAATGAAAAATAATGGCTGTAGGTAGAATATTTGGGTCTATATCAGATTGTTGAATGCTGATACCTTCAAAGCTTCAAACTTCGAACTGGAAAGTTCGAAGTTTAAAAATGTTGAATGTCAAAAAAAAAAATAAAAACGCTCAAAACCCAAAACAAAAAAAAAACCGCTCTGTGCAGGGAGGTAAGCCCCCCTGCACCCCAACACCCCCACTACTTAAATATACCAACGTTGAGATCGTACTACAGTGCAGTAAAGGGAAATCTTCCCTTCCCACACTCTATGGTGAGCTCCGTTATATGTTTCGACGTTTTTACACTTCGAAATTTAGTGCTTCGAACTTGTCAGCATTCGACATTATGATATAGACCCAAATATTTCAACATGCTTCTTAGATATACAGCCTTCTTCCATCAAGCTTTATCAGTAATTGGTTAACAGTGGTCATGTAATTGTCACTTGCTTTCACCCATTACTTTTCCACAATACAGCTATTTTCTCTTTGTATTATTCTAAAGCATAATTGTTATGAGAAATGAAAAAATAATAGCCAAAGTAATGTTTTTCATTTTGCCAGTGTCATACATGTACTCTTCCCTCCACAAGCCATATCAATGATTTTTCAACAGTGATCAGTTAATGTCCATTTGTTCTGTCATAATCATCCTTCCCACATTTTTGCTGAAGAATTAGGACCACATATTAACTGTTTGCTCCTTATATCTTTGTCTTATCAAAGTGAAAAATAATGACCCTGGTAAAGCATTTTGACTTACCTTTCTCATACAAATGTATATGACCTTCCTTGCATGCAGTATCAATGACTATCTAAAACTTGTCATGTAATTTGCTCTTTCTTCATATGCAATCTGTCTCACGATGTCTAACCCTAGGTGGCATCTCAAATATTTGATCGTGCTGAAAAATGAAAGAAATAATTACCACAGTAATATGCACACACATACATGGAGACACACACACACACACACACACACACACACACACACACACACACATATATATATATATATATATATATATATATATATGTGTATATATAGATATATATATATATATATATATATATATATATATATATATATATATATATATATATATATATATATATATATATATATATATATATATATATATATATATATATATATATATATGAATGCATATATATGAACTATATATATATATATACATATATATATATATATATATATATATATATATATATATATATATATATATATATACATAAAAAGTAAAGGAAGCAACAGACCACAGCTGTAAAGAATGCAATATAGTTTAATCCACAACAAACATGTAATGGTGAGCATTTTCGTGGACCAAGCCACTTCATCAGACTGAGAAGCAGAAATTAAAATAGAAATTAAAACTAAGCCTGATGCTCACAAACACTTGGGTGCTTGCAAAATAGTTCAAATATCATTCAGCCAAAGGGTAAAAAGCCATACATACAAAGAATTCAGTAAAAAATGCAAGAATGTTTGGGGATAATTTGCAAGCACCCAAATGTTTATGGACATCAGCCTTAGTTTCTAATGTATATCCAAACAATCCACTTATTCTACATGGCTCTGACTTGTAGGGATAAAGTGAGTCCCAAATATTAATAAATAGGAAAGCAAAATAACATATTTATTTATTCATATGTATTCCTTAGTAATCATTATTATTACTTAGCTGTATTTATTATTAATTTAATTAATTTATAAGATGACATGGTGTCTCATCACACTCCACTACAATGCAGGGTTCAATTCTTCCAGTAGTAGCTACCTGTGTGTCGTATGCTGCTCTTCCTCCATCAGCAAAGGCTTTATTCAGATGTCCTGCCACCATCCAAAAATACATTTTTCTCAGTTGCTACAGTAAATTAGCCATTTTTATTTATTATATTCACCATTGGCCTTTTGTTATAAGTCATAGTCGAAAAGGTTCCATGAATCTGGTTAACAGATGTTAGATAAAACTAAAAAAAAATTAATTTGTTGAATACTGATAGTAATGGGAGATTTGATAGCTGAGTAAAGGATATGTCATTCATTTAAAAGTTTGGAATCCTGGAAATGTGCATTCTAAAAGTATTTTCAAAGGAGTAAAAACATGAAAGTCAAGCACTTACTTTTTTGAAAAGGCCTTGCTTGTTTGTTTTCATTGTAAGAGAGAATGTTTTATTTTATCAAAGAAGGATTGATTCATCAGATTAATAAGTGAACAGGTATGCAGATAGCAACCAGCATTAGTATGAACTCATATCATTACTCAAGAATAAAGGTTCTGTCTGATATGAATGTGATATAGCTCCAAGTATTTCTAAATACTTCTTTTTCATAGTTTGAAATAATCCCTCTGCTAGTTTGTGCCATACAGCAGTCGTTTTAACTTTTCACATAAATGTTTATGTTTTGAATAACTGTCATTTCCGTATGCACAGATAAAGTCATAGATACCATTTTTTTGTGAGGTTGAAGACAATGAGAACATATGTACAGTTTAGCAGCATGCTGGATCATGGATAAAGAATTATTACTTCTAACACTTGCGAATGTGTGTGTGTGTGTGTGTGTGTGTGTCTCTGCGTGCACATGTGCTTGTGTGTTATAAGTGCGCATGCACTTTATGTGTCTGTGCGCGTGTGTGTGTGTGTGTGTGTGTGTGTGTGTGTGTGTGTGTGTGTGTGTGTGTGTGTGCACTTATGTGTGTATGTGAATGTATATTTCAGTGAGTACATGCACTAAGAAATTCACCTAGCATTTTACCAGGTTTTCCTCAGGCAATATTTTTCCTTCCACTTTCTAAAACATGCTGCTTGATTGCTTTAAACTGTCCATACACCTTAAATTAACTCTTGCCTTTGAGAAAAGTCTCCATAAATATTAATTTCCTTAAGCAACAGACATAAGATAACAGACTGCACAACTGCATTCCCTTTTTTTTTTTCAAATGAAGAAGTTTTTGTGTATTATATTTACCATATGTTTTTTGTTTTCATCTGTGAATCCAGTAAGCCCACTCAACTTCATTTCCCTTTTCAGGTGCAAGCCAAGAGTATCGTCAGGGTAAGTGACTTACTCAGAGACACAAGTAAGACAAAGAGACACAAAGTAACAAACCCAGTACTTTTGACTGCAGTACACTCACTTATGGAACGTCAAAATATGTATTTCAAGACATACAATTAGCAATTATATAATATTCATTAAAAAGCCTGGTGCCTCTTAAATAGTCATGATTTTACTTCAGTAACATCTTCCACTTTTCCAGTACGAAAACAATTACTCCTCAAACAATGACCTATGTGTGTAAAATTCATAGTGTTACAATTAATGTAATGTCATAAATTAAATGTACTACACCTTGAAAGATGTATTACCACTGTAAGACTTGTAATTATATCAGAAATGTGTGGTTTGGGATATAATTCTCATTTCTGTTCAAATTATTAACAAAATTTATTATCAATAAATTGTTAAGGGTTTACACCTTCTGTTCAAAATATTCTTGAATTTGATTTCTTCTTCTATTAAATCCCATAGCTGCCCTAAGAATGACAGAAACTACTAGTTCAGGAGTTAGAAAGTAATAAATTCTATATGGCATTATGGTTTTATTACTATTGTTAAAGCAGATGCGATGCAAAGGGATTGCTCAGTATTTATGATTAAGTCATCTGACATGCTTTTAGTATCTTAACAAGAGAGTACTTCTTAATTTTATTCCAGTTGTGAACTAGTAATTAGATATCATGAACAAATAAAATGCATCTCAGTATAGTACTAATACAGAATGTCAGTCTAGTATACATATGTAAACATAAGAATCCTGTACTGTTAAAATAGAATGAATCAATGTGATATTTGAAGTTCTTGTATATAAAACGTGATTAACAGATTATTCTTTATTTCTCTACCCTAAGTTTCAATCATGAGGTGGTTAAAATTGTGGTAAGTCTGTCTGGATTAATTAAAGTAAGCAGTGACTACCAAGTTAAAATTCTGAAGCATTCATGATTTTTCTATGAGAAGGCAAAGGTGTATGACTATAGGCATGTTTTCTTATAGCAGTTAAGTCTACTACTGGTCCTTTACATGACATAGTACAGAAAGGTTAATGTAGTCTACAAATGACGAATGCATATTTACATCTGTGTGTCTGACAGACTGTACCATTGCACTTATTTTAAAATGGTACCATATGATTGGGTATTGTTTTTAAACAAAAAAAAATATCATTATTAAATTCACATAGGCAATTATACATTTATATAAAAGAAAACAAACCACATTGGCATAATATTAGTTGCAAGCATTATATATTACAAAACATATTGACATAATTTTAATTGCAAATATTATACATTACCTACAATCTGCCCAATCATTGTTAGTCAAACATTGCATAGCTCATTCAAATCTTGCCTTCCATTAAACCTCATTCCTCCCCATATGCATTGTTCCCACAATTCCCATTTTATCTATGTCATTTGCGCCTACTCTTTTCTAAAGAACCCAGTTCCAGTTATCTCATTGCTATATTCACTACTTCCAGTACAGTTGTTTAAGACTTTGATTTCCATTTTCTAGTAAATGCTTTTTTTTGGAAGCCACCATAATTTTACTCAACAAGGCCTTACTAGGTCTAGACAATTCCAACTCTGAATCATAGCTCAGAAAATAATTTCCCTAGATACATCAATTTGCTCTCCCAGTATCTCTGATAGAGTAGTCTGCAGGGAATCTTTAAAGTGTGGCAACTCATTACACTCTCAGAAAATATGTTCCCAGTTACCTCTTTATACTCCACCATACCTCCATTATATGCTGTCTACCTGAGGAAACGTTCTCTGTAGTCTACTTGGGGTTGGGTATTAGATGTTACCAGCAATTGTGTGTGTGTGTGTGTGTGTGTGTGTGTGTGTGTGTGTGTATGTGTGTGTGTGTGTGTGTGTGTGTGTGTGTGTGTGTGTGTGTGTGTGTGTGTGTGTGTGTGTGTGTGTGTGTGTGTGTGTGTGTGTTTGTGGTGAGAGAGAGAGAGAGACAAGAGAGGTGAGATCCACAAGAGTAAATTACTCTTTAGTAAGAGTTGGGCAAACTGCCAGCATATTGTCTGGACAGACACAGAAATTGAAACATGTGTTGAGGATGTACAGGGTATACCAAGCTGATGGTTTTTACCACCATTAACTATTAACTCAGCCTACTTCCAGAAGAGCTTCTAGTATATACCTGTGGAGGTCAGGAAAGAACATGTAGTCTGAATGGATATTATTCTAAACCTCAGTAGTCAGGAAGATAGCAAAAACCTGCAGCTAAATGATGACTACTTTCTGTCATGGCAGTAGCTCTAGGGCATTCTGATGGACAAAATTCAAGAAAATAATGAGCCAGCAACTGTATGCTGTAACAAATATAAAGATATATTTATTAAGTTACATGAAAAAAAAAACAAAAAAGAACAGACCGGTTTTGGCTAGAATAATTTCATAGCCTTCATCAATGTCCATGTATGGGAGCAGCTTGAGCAAGCCATGGTTAGTGGCTTTTAGACAGCCTCAAATAGATTTTTCCAAACTCCTTGGTGAATCTAAGCAGCAGTTCAGGATATTTCCCAGACAATTCCCAGCAAAGTCATTGAAATACTAGCAACATTACTGTTTGTGAAAGTATTACTTTGAAGAATCCCTTAAACTGATGGACAAGCATTTGTTTCAAGATTTGGTGCCATAAACAAGAGGGGGTACAAGATCTAATTCAGTAGATGAGGTCACTGCAATAAGAGTCAACATTTCTACTGTAAAAGACATTTAAAATACAAATGAAATCTGGTCAGAAATGGTAAAGGCACTGGACATTGTTGGACTTTCATAGAATACACATTTCAAATGTTATGGGGAATAGCAAGTAATTACCTCCCAACTGGCCTACTGAGTATTGGTCAATAATCTCAGACATGGGGATAGTAGTTTGTATTACAATTATAGAGGGTTCACAATTATCAGTTACAGAAATTTCACATTCCTAAACCCCTCAAAAAAAGCATATGCCAAGACACTGGAACAGGGATTTTAACTGGTGATTAATCCTTTTATTAACGATGACCAATACAGATTCTACCCTAGTCATAAAATGACTGCATCAACTCTTTGTCTTTGCACAGTCATTGGAGAGGTCATGAAAACTTGCTGATCATGTCTGCATGTCTTTTTGAACTTGGGGAAGACATATATCTGTGTGCCTTGATGTGTCTGGTGGGGAATGTTACACAAGTGTGGAGTATCAGCATTGCTTCTGTATTTCATTGTGCCCTTTTTTAATAATTAGGTCTGCATTATCAGACTTATGTCAAACATTCTGATGGTAGGTATAGGAATCTGACAAGAGTATGACCTTGTATTTTATTCTGTTTATGATTTCCATGGACAAGATATCAAGTTCCAGATAAGGTTTGGAGAACATCAAAAGTCAGGGCATGAGGGTTCATCCTTGTTCTATGCTACTACTGATGTCCTCTTAGCTTTATGTGACTGTGATCTCCAGTATACAGTGGGGCAATTCACTGCTGTGTGTGAAGGAGATATTATGAAGATCAGAACTTCCAAATCAGAGGTGCAGGTACTTTCCCCAAATGGAGTAGATTGCTCTCTGCAGGTGAGTAGGGAACAGATAACTCAAGTGGAGAAGTTTAAATACTTTAAGTCTAGTCATTTAGACTTAGAGAAGGTAGACAGTATATGGAATTTAGAAGCCCCTCTTTTTCTAGGCCGTGCCAAGGCCTTTGACACTATCCGCCTTGCTGGAATTATTGACAACTCTCCTAACTCAACATCAACTCATACATAATTTGACGGACAAGTAATTAGCTGCCTGCAGAACCCATACAATTTGAGTTGCAGTACTTGCTACAGACAAAAAAATCACTACTAGTATTCCACAACACTCTGCACTGGGTCACCTTCTTCTTTGATATATATTTCTATGACATAAAAGCTGATATGAAGGGACTTTGGCTAGCCAAACTTGCTGATGATTGTAAACTCTAGGTAGTCATCAAATTCCATTGTGATACTTAAATTATCTAGTAATGGTTGGAACAAGCAATTGCTTAGAGAATTAATCACGGGCTTACCTTTCACACCAAGAATTGCAATATAGTTTCATTTGGAAAATCTGGCATCTTTACTGGTTTCCATATAGATAACATTCCACTTAAATTTGACACAGTCATCGGGGACTTGAGTGCAAATGTTGATAACAGATTCTTCTTTGACCGCCATATCTTGGTGAATGTTATAAAATCCCTCTACCTTGCACAGCTTATCCTTTGTGGTGTCTCCTCAAGGTCCAAAGAAGTTATAATCCCACTTAATCCATCCTTATTAGACTTGTTATTGAATGTAATGAACTCTTTGGCATGTACCTATCCAAGCACCTAAACCAGCTTGGAAGACATCAATGTTGCCTCACCAAAAGGATATAAAAGTCTCCATAGTTACTTTGATGTAACTCTTCTCGGTGTAATACAGCCTCCTGAGGGGTTATCTCAGCTTAGCTTCCCATGTTATGAATGACCTCAGCATTCTTTGAACTCCTTCATCTAATCCAAATAAGGGCTAAATCATACATGTGTTCTAGAGACCCAAACCTATACTGTGATGACAGCAAGACCAGCTGACATGATAGATACCTAACACAATGTATACCCTGTTTCTGGAATAGGCTGCCTTTACCTATCAATCAAAGGATATCCCTAGCAACATTTAAAACCAGTCTGGATGATTGGATGGGTAACTGTAAATTTTCACCGGAATATGTGGAGAAAGTCTATTAATGGTGGGCATTGCAATTTTCCCACCAATATGGGTGATGTGGTTGAACTTCTTGATGGCATCTTTTATCTGTAAGTTTAGTAAGAGCCTATTAGCCTAAGAAACAGTGGATAGATAGTATACTACATACATTATTCCAGATTGTGAAGTGAGAACTGAGTCATAAGATAAACTTGTCAATTTACCATTCAGTCTGTGACCTCATCTGCGTTTCTAAGCTTTGAAAAGTGTCTGAAAGAATGAGACTGCGATTACAAACAGCATACATGAGGGTATTTTACTGGGTAGCAAGGTTCATTATCTGTGAAAGAGCGAGGAGTTCAGCATGGCAGAAGGATCTCAGGGTGAAGCCACTGCTCCGTGAGTTGGGAGAAGTCTTTTGAGGTGGTTTCAGCAGCTTTTTAAGATGTATACAATTTATCCTATGTGGAAGGTGCGCAAAGCATGTCCCACTGGCAGAAAACCTTGAGGCATTTTGGAAGGATTATACCCTGTGCTTTTCAGGAAATGACTAGAATTCTCACTGGATAAAATTGTTATTCATACTGAGATTAAGAAGGTCTTATCTATCCTACATGACGTCCTACAACTGAGAGTCCCAAGAAAGTAAGTAGATTAGAAAATGAAAGAATAAAAAGAGTGACAGCAAAAAAGAGAGAAGGTGATAAAGGTATTTATAATTGTAGAGTATTCCAAAATAGCATCATCATTACAGATAATGCCTGCTGTACCACACCTACCTTCCACACTATGTAGCTGTCACTATGAATCATAAAGGCCTTTGATACACCATTCTAGTGTATGCTTACTCCACGAGAAACAACGTTCACGAATCCCACCCTGAAAGACATCTAAAGCAGTAATCACTGCCTCATAATTAACACTGCCAAATGATCATTATTATTGCTTCTCCTCAAATTTCTCAGTAAAATTATATGTAGCGCCCTCTTTGTCTTTGATAAATTGAATCCAGGAAATTAATAGTTCACTGATTATTAGAGCAAATCAGGTTATTGCCTGAGATTGCTGTGTAGTGTTTTGCTGAGTTCTTCTTGCTCCCAATGTTATGTGTCCACTGGGGTGGGATACATACATTTGGTGGCTGTGGTGGGGGGTTGGGGTATTCCCAATATGAAGGGTAGAGAACGGCATAACTCCTGCAGAAAACCTTTGTTTCAAGCTGAATTTATTTGTTGTGTGTAATTAACAGCTTTTGATGATATGCAAAAGAGGAAATACAACCTTAGTAATCATGCCTTGCTTGTCTGTAATAGAAGCTTGTTATCCTTATAATTACAATGATTGTTTCAAAGAACAAATTCATTCTTATCAAACTACTGCATCTCTGCCGTCATTACTGTTTACTGCTAGTATTTCAGCTATCTGATAACAGCATTTTCTTGATTCCAAAGAATAGTGGAGATGCAGTTTATTTTTATTCATGTTTCTAACCACTCTTCATAAATTAGATGGGATTTTTTTTTCCTGGTTAAGTGCCTTTAAACTATGCAAAGCCATGCTTGAATCTTATATTGTCAAAAGGATTCACTAAATAAACAAGTGATTTGGCAAAAGAGAAGGTGATGTCAAAATAATCCCAAAGAGAAAGTGTGTGTAGAACTTTTAGCAGTGTCAGTTATAAACCTCTTGAGGGATCAGTACCTAATAAGAAAACACAGTTTACAGCTTGAGCCGTTTTCCAAGTGCTGGCATTCTTCTGGAGTCATGTTCGTTTGTCACTGTAATATTGCTTTAATTCTCTAGAGTTTTCTGCCTCTCAGTTTCCGTCTCTTTCTCTGAGCTAAAACTCATTTTAGTATTGCTGAAAGGAAGTACAGTACCTTCTGTAAGAGTCTAAAACAAATGTCAAACTAGATAATGCAGTTTGTATTGTCAGCAAGACATATGGTGGATGTGCAAAACTTTCCATGTGAAAAGGACAAACGTTTTCTCTGCATTGTTAGTAGATATAACTCTGGAAATTTTCAGACCCAAAAGGTCCACAAATGACCATACCATTCCCATTTAAACATTTTTATTTGTCTTTTGCATTGACTAGTATTACTATATGATTTCTTAGGCTCCTTTTTTAATACATCAGAAACACAATGTTGCTTGCAACTTTTTTTTTTTGTCTTCATATTTTGCATTAAAAAAGTACCAGGTTCCTCCAAAATGTGATGCACTCATCTTGAACAGTATGCAGAGTCACTCAATTACCAATCAAATATTCCTTTATGACAGCACAGAACTCCTTTTTTTAAAAAAAAATTGTAGTGGCTATGTAAGTTCAAGAAAAATGATTGCCCTCTTAGCCAAAGATATCATAGGCTGATTTCATTATGGTATGAGTATATTAAAAAAAAATAATAAAAACAAACATAATTTCTTTTACCCATGAGCTACTATATAGCAACACAGAGCTCATTAACTTTGTGGTATTATGCAACAAACAGTACAACTGCAAGATGTGAGTTAAGCGGCTGTATTTCATGCTTTTCCCTTTGCAGAGGATAGGATATTATAGAAATAGCAAAATGCACTCACTTGTGCATACACAGACACACACATACTTTCACACTCTCATGCCTTTTGTTTCATTCTAAAATATCAAATTACAATATCCTTTACACCTAAACATTATATAAAGTTGTTCTCTAACAAGATCTCAAGCAAGATCTCTAACAACGTTTGTAACTAGATCCTCTTATTCATGTGAGAATCACACAGTGCAATAGGAAACTTTGCACTAAGAAATCATTCAGCTGCTGAAAATTATAGATAAGGTAAACTGTGGGAATATGTAGTAGAATAACCTGTCTAATGTGAAATGATGAATATATGTCTGTTGTATATGTTATTGTATGTATGTATGTATGTATGTATATGACTTCTCAATTCGAGCCTGACAGATGCAGTTTCATTTAGACTGCACTTGTGTAGGCTGGATGATAATACAGTTTACACTGACTTTGACTTTCTCTTAAACTGATTACAATGACTATCTCAAAGTATTCTTTTATAAGGAATGTATTTATTATTTTGAAATGAAGTACTTGAATTATGGAATTTGCACTATGCCCTGGAAATGGTTGTCTATTATATTTTTCTAGAAAATGGAACAACAAATAAATGTGTGTGTGCATATATCTATCTATATATATATATATATATATATATATATATATATATATATATATATATATATGGAGAGAGAGAGAGAGAGAGAGATGTACATATGTATATCTATATCAATCTATCTATAGCTACACACACACATGAACACACACAATATAAATATATATATATATATATATATATATATATATATATATATAAAGATAGATAGATATAGATTTAGATATAGATATAGACACTTTTTTTAAAAAGTATTTATCTTTCTGCTAAGTAATGGTTACAGCACAGAGGTATATGTAAAAGTGTAGTAGATAACGCTTCAGACTGGAGAGACTTGGCCCAAAGAGAAAACTAGATTTTGGACAACTGTGCATTCTTGATCTTTGGATCACAATTGGGTACTCCCCCTCACTTTAACCTGACACATTATGTTGCTAAAAACCCTTTCCCTAATAGTGCCACTACAAAAAAGGCACTTAATCACTGTTTAGCTGGGATTTACTGATTTTTATGTATTTATTTATTTATTTATTTTTGCTGGAAGAGAAGTATTCAAGGTTTTATGATTCACTCTTATTACAGCTAGTGTTTCATGATTCTGTTTTTATTGTTCTACCATTTGTGATTCTCTCTTTTGAGTTATCAACCTTTCATAGCAGAATCATGTGTGTTTGTGTCCCCGGGATTCACGAATGGCCGGTTTCCATGCAGGAACAGTGTAGGAGCACCTGCATAGGAAATGGCCACCGAGCGATCCAGGAAAGTGCCGTTTTCATGTGCATGAGTGGTCCTACACTGCTCCTGCATGGAAAACTGTGCAGGATGCAAATCACCTCATTTGCTGGTAAAAACCATGGAAATGAGGTGATTTTGTGATCCACAAAGCTGGCTGGACTCCATGCAAGAACAGTGTCAGAGCAGAAATGTATTCAATTAGTAACTGAATACATTACTGCATCTGAAAAACCAGAGGCAGGACAGCTTGTGCAAAGCATGAATTACAGTCAAACATACATGCCAATGGCCAAATATAAGGCCATTGGCATTAATAATAGTTTATTTTTTTATGAAATTAAACTTTTTTTTTTGGCCGATCATGACCGTTTAAGCTTAGGGCAGTGGCTTGCAAATGGGATCATGCCGAAAATAAAAAAAAAAAATGAGAAAAGTCAATTTTTAAGATAATTCTGCATTTTGCCATAATAGTCAGTTACATGCAGAATGTAAACAATACCAGGAAGCACTGGTTGTCAAGGTGGGAAGGTACATCTAAGTGCAGTAACTAATGACTTACACACTGGGGTTTGCAAATGAGGGGAGTTATACTGAATCACAGATTTTCTAAAAGTGTCAGCTTACAATAGTGCAAGTATAAGAGCTAAATGACTACATAAGGGAGTGTGTCATGCTTGCTGTAAGCTCATTGGAGCTCTGTGGCCCCTGTTTGCCCTTAGCTAAGCACAGCTAAGGAAGGGTGTGTGCCAGATGTGCCTGAGCAGTGTATACATAGCTTAAATGGGTGTGCGCGCCGCACACCAGGTTTAAAAAAAAAAAAAAAATAGAGGAAATGGCAGCACTGTTTACATTTGAGCACTGGGTATGTGCACCGTGCCTTAGGGCTTAAATAGGGAGGAACTGGGATGGGGAAACAGCAGTACGAAGGCAATCAAGGAGAACTAGCATAGCTGGCAGGTGGAATGTATCAGAATCTGCCAATTACACATGCAGCAGCCCAGCACACTATGCAAACACCCTAAAGACTGTTTTTTCCCCACAAACTCTACATCACCGGTGTACACAGATGGGGGATTTCTAACTGGCAAAACTAACTAAAAATGTTAGAGGCTGTTGCTGCTTTACTCCATCAATATGTGCTAGAGACTGAGGGTTGTGAGGAGGATGATGCTGACAACTGACCCACAGTGAGGAGGAGGAGAAGAGTGTACAGACCCAGGGTAACCTACCACGGCCTACATGAGCTGGAGATAGTAGAGCACTATAGAGTGGACAGGGACATTCTACAGTAAATCATTGAGCTGTGCCAGCCACGCCTTACGCACAGAACTAATAGAGGGGAACCCATCCCAGTGAAACATAGATATGTCTTGGCTTAAGAATACTAGTCACAGTTACCTTCCAAAGACCAACTGGGGATATCAAGGGGGTCTCACATGCATCAGGATCCAGGGTACTCCACCAGTTCCTGGATGCCATGACACAACATGCCAATGAGCACATATATTTCCCCACCACCCATGAGGCTGTAATCACATGTATACTTCTCTTCTACCATATAGTAGGGGTGTGTGTATTGTAAGAGCACTGCTCTCAGACATACCCCCTGCACTTGTACGCAGAACCATGTCTCTATTACAGCACGGCAGCATGTCTTCATTAATATGCATGGTGCGCTGCTGTGCTGCACAGGAATGGTCTCTTCCTTGCAGGAATAAGCTACTCCCCCATGGAAGTTTACTGACTGTGGGGCGCGCGCACGTGTGTGCACATGTGTGTGTGCTCATGTGTGTGTGCATGTGCACATGTGTGCATGTGTGTGCATGTGCACGTGTGCACATGTGTGTGCATGCACGTGAATGTGTGCGTGCGCATGCACGCGTGTGCGTGTGCGTGCACGTGCACACATGCATGTGTGTGTGTGTGTGTGTGTGTGTGTGTGTGTGTATATATATATATATATATATATATATATATATATATATATATATATATATATAAAATATATCAAATTAAAATAAATAAATAAATACATTTTTATTTTAGATGGCACAATGGTGTAGTGGTAACATTGTCGCCTCCCCGCAAGAGCTTCTCCGGTTTGATTCTCAGCTGCAGTACCTTCGGTGTGGAGTCTACATGTCCTCCCTGCGTTTGTGTGGGTTTTCTCTGGGTACTCTGGTTTCCTCCCATGTTACAAAGACATGTGGCTGGAGCATTTTCCCTTGCCTCTGCTGAAAATTGGCTTCATTCCAAGTTGGACTTTCCCGTTAAATAAAATATATATTTATATAAATATACACAGACACACACATGCTGATGTAGTTTCTACATTTAATTGTATTTATCTAATGTGAATATTTTTTATCTTTCATAAATTAATTAAGGTTTTGAAATACATAATTTTTAAACTCTCTAGAGAACTGGCTGTCCACATTTTACAAACACTAAATTGGGGAAAGGGCAGGTTCTGTTAAATCTTAGTTACTGGTAAGCTAGTAGTAGATCTTGGTCCTTTTAAGTTGGCCAGCTATGGCCATCCCATGACTTTATATTTGATGACATCCCTGTTCATTAAAAGTGCTGTTCATCACTAAAGTTCGATGTACAGCCATTTGATTAAATATTTTTGATCGTTGAAGAATGACCCACAGTATACACCTCCAGAGTTTGATCTGGATCATGAAAAAATTAGGGTCTAAGCAAGTTAATGAATCAGACCCTCACGTACCACACCAATATCCCATTACTTGGCTGTCTCTCCTGAGTTACCATAAACACTCCTCAAGCCTCTAAAATTCATATTATTTTCTTCTTGACTTTTATAATGATCTCAAATATTTAGATTTCATTTAAAAATGTATCTTATATTTTACAAAAAAAAAAAAAAAACACAGACAGGCATTTTCTAGTCAAAATAAAACCCTCACAATGAAAAAAACTTGATATGCAAAACATTTAGTGAATATGCATTTAGTAACCAAAGTCATATTGTGAGGTATTAATTAGCATCTATGTGAAGGATGCATAAATTCTAATGACAAATGTGTAGTGAACTTGCTAACAACCTATGACAGCTCACTTGATACAAGTGTCCCTTTTCAGCTGCAGCCCAGGAGTGCTGTCTGTTGAAGCAACTTGCCAGAGACACACAGAAGACAAATGAAAGCTGAAGGAACCAAACCACTCATTAACAGCTTATAACCAACTCCTGTAGCCCAACACAGGACATTTCATAGTTAGTTGTGTGCCTAAAAGAAAAAAAAAACAAGCTAAATTGAACATTTTTCATAGCTAAAGTACTAACAGTAAACTCAGACTTCATGCTGCCCCATTTATTCACAGCTAAATAATAAACACACTGTCAACAGTCAAAAAAACAAGGAAATGAAGGATCAGATACAAAGGACACAGATCAAACGATGACGGATCAGATCCAAAGGACACGGATCAAACGATGACGGATCAGATCCAAAGGACACGGATCAAACAATGATGGATCAGATACGAAGGACACGGATCAAACGATGAAGGATCAGATACAAAGGACACGGATCAAACGATGACGGATCAGATACAAAGGACATGGATCAAACGATGAAGGATCAGATACAAAGGACACGGATCAAACGATGACGGATCAGATCCAAAGGGCATGGATCAAACGATGACGGATCAGATCCAAAGGACACAGATCAAACGATGACGGATCAGATCCAAAGGACACGGATCAAATGATGAAGGATCAGATACAAAGGACACGGATCAAACGATGACAGATCAGATCCAAAGGACACGGATCAAATGATGACGGATCAGATCCAAAGGACACGGATCAAACGATGACACTCATACTGTGCTCCTCCTGTTTACTACAATCAATTTCCATCCATTACACAATAACTACTACTTTAGTTCATAGGTAGTAATTAGGCTTGCAGTCTAAGGCACCATTGAGATGGCTAGCCCAGATTTCCAGTTGTCCCAGTGTATTGTCTGGTTAAGTGACTTGCTCAACGACAGGATATTAATAGGAGGCAAAATCAGAGATGTTCTTCAAAACTAGAAATAGACATTCTACTCTAAATCACTTAAAAAGTAAACAGAACAAGTTTTGCACAAAGATGTATCATGAGCCACAAGATCTATGAAATTCTAATAACTGGCTGTAACCCCTAGAGATATGGCAAAGAAAGCACAAAAAAAAGTGTCAACAAAACTTTGGCAATTGGTGTGAAGAATTAAGGTTCTTGCTTCTGGTAGCAAAGATACAGGGTTTGACTCTGACAATGTTAACTTAACTAGACTACATATGACTGAGGAATTACCCCCCCCCCCCGCCCCACACACACATCAAAACTGTTTATGCTGAAACCAGTTTCCCACCGTGTCTCCAATAGCTGGACTATGCTGCTGAAACAGAAAGCAAACACATAATTCCTGCATGCTGCAGCAAAAGAAAATAAGTGCATTGTACCTGAATGTGATTTGTCTTACTGACAATGCTGCTACACACACCTTTCATCTCCCATTGCATTGCTGTTAATGCTGACTTGCCCCACTAGTGCTGATTTGCTCTTGATCTCCCTTTACCATCAGTGCTGATATGTCTTGCTGCTGCAAAAAAAGATCTCTTCTGTAGCTGAGTAGCTGAGCTATGTAAGCAGATTGTACATATTGAGTCAATGTATAATGTTCCATCATGCTTGATTAAACAATTCTGTCAATTCTTTGAAGTATCTTATTCATTTTGCATCCAATGTGGGACATAGAGGCAATGAAAGAGACCCCATGTTGGGAAGCTAGACATCTTAAAGAGCCCAGCAGAAAATTTGGTTGAGATTCTTTTTTTTTTAAATATTTTCAACTCTTTTTTTTTTTAACCTTATTGGATCTAGCCGAGCTTCCCAGCCAGCACCGGGCCCTAGGTTGCCTTGTACTAGATCCGGCCCTGGGGGTGAAACGCATAAAATCAGTGACACTTTTTAAACAATACTCTGATTCAGCTAAAAAAAAAAAAAAAAGATAACATTACAACAAGTTTTGCATCCGCTGCATTTTCTGAACAATAGACCATATGAAACTCCATCTGACACTATCAGCTGACAGCAATCTTCTGAGATTAACCAGAAAATCAAATACTTTATGCGGTACAGCACAAAAATATGAGGTCAATGTCTAGGACATAAACAAGGGACAATGAAGAGGTATGCAGGCTACTGTGTTCCAGAAAGTTCTTTCCTTGTGAAAGAAATCCCCACATGGCTGACCGTAGGACCCCCTGCACCTATGTGGCAGAAATGTGCAAGCCAAAGACCCATATGAGCTGGGGAATACTGGAATAAGTCTCAGTTGTGGGCTTTCCCTTTGGTTAACTTAGAGGTTAGCAACAAGCAATCAATCTTTTATCTGAAGCATTCACTACCTGCTACTGAAAAAAAGTATAATTTTTACTTGGTCTGCAGTTCTTGCATTGTATTTTACCGTGTGTTGGAATTTTTGAACTGTATTTTACTGTATTTTTTTTTTTTTTTTTTTTTTTTTGCTGTTTCCTACACTTTTAGCCTAGCATAGACTTGGTTCAGATTTTCTGGACCCAGTCTGTTTTTACAGTTTCTGAGCACTAATCCAGCTTTTCTTCAGAAAAGAGGGCCGTCTCTTACACCCTAGTGAAAGCAGAGTATAACTAAGAAGATATCTGAGTGGTGATTGTTGGCCTAGAGCCCAGTCTAGTGTGCTACTATTTGTCAGAATGGTTGAAATTAGTTTAATTTCTTTGCTACTTGTTGCCTGCGTTAGACTGGGCTTGTGTGTTGCGCACCACACACATAACCATGCTGTGGAGGATACCATTGGCGGTAATAGATGCAAACTCTTAGATAGATAATTTTCCCTTAGTCAACTGCTTGTGCATCATCAGAGGTTTCTCACTGTTGTGCTTCACTGGTCAATAAGACACTCAGCTGAGCCTCTGAGGTTCCTTCACAAGTCTTACCCATTAAGCCCCTTGCAGTTTAAAACATTTTCTTGTCCCTAAGCCATACCTGGTCCTTCTAGTCCCTTCCCTGTTACTGACCGCAGTACTTCACCTAGCATCATGAATGGACAGTTTCCCACCATTTCTCCAGCCACCCTGATCGACATGGGGATCCCAAGGCAATGTAGCAATTGCCTCATGTACCCTGACAAGTCACTTCTCTTAATTCACACAAATTCAATATGTGAGAGATGCATCTATGTTAAGAATCTAGATTCTAGGCCCTCTAACTCACAACTCAGTATAAGAGATATTAAGCAGGCTGTCAGCTCACACACTTCACTTCCTGCACTATCCACACATACGACATCTAAACCTACATATAGGTTCATAGGTTCATAGGTTAGTACTAGGCTATCAGCCCTAGGGCCTATACAAGCCTAGCCATAACAATTCCCTGAATATTTCTTCCCACATTATTTACTTTCCTGGACCCCTGTCAAGCAGATCCCTGGGGTGAATTTCCTTTCTCCCATCCAATCGTCAAGGTTCATCTTGAAGAGGTCCAAAGAGGCACTCTGCTTGACATGTATGGGCAATCTATTCCAGAGTCTGGGGAGTCTTTGGGTCAGGAACCTATCCCTCCAACATGTTTTGTTTATTGTGATGACAAGGTTTAGATCCCTGGGCGTGTAGCTCTGAGGGATTGGGATTCTTTAAGTGTAGCATGTCCAACAGCTCTGGGTTTGACATGGCCTTGTATGTTAAGCAGAGATCGCCTCTGAGTAGTATAGCTGGAGTTTTTAAGCAGCATAGGGCATCTGCTTTAGGCCTGTGATTCTTTTAGTGAGGTATTTTGAGGCCTTTCCAGTTGTTGCAGATGTCTTGAGAGGTACATACCAAATGGGGCATTGTATTCTATAATGGGTCTAATGAGGGATGAGTACAGTGGGACAATGACCTCCTTTTTCTGGATGAAAAGCCCTTCGTGATGAGGTGTGCCACATAGAAGGATTTCCTGACTGTTGTGTGAGACCACTGTCCACCTGTGTCCCTAAGTCTCTTATCACACTTTCTGTGTTTAGTGTACTGCCACCTATATGGTAATTCATGGATACATGTTTTTCCCAAAGGGGATAACAATACATTTCTTGGCATTGAGCTTGAGCCCATGGCTCTGGCACCAAGCATCTGTTTCTGTAAGGCCCTTTTGTAGAGTATCCACATCATTTTGGGATTCAATAATGGCTCCCAGTTTGCAGTCATCTGCAAACTTTGTTAAGTCCCTTAGTGTTGACCTGTACTTCAGAGAAGTAGATGCCAAAACAAGGCCCCCAGGACTGAACCCTGAGGTACTCCACTTGTCACTTGTCTGGAGCTGGATTTGGAGTTGTCTACTTTTACAGTGTGGGTTCTATCAGTAAGCCATTTAGCAACCCATTGGGTGACATAGGGATTAATGCCCAACTTAGTAAGTTTATCTATGATTCCAGAGTGGGGGATGGTGTCAAAGGCCTTGGCAAGGTCTAGATAGGCTGTGTTGTCCATGGCTCTGAAGACTGATTCAAAGAAGTCAATCAGGTTCAGGAGACAAGATCCAAACTGGGTGGGGTCCAGTGTTTGAAGGTTGCCAATGTCTTTGTTTATAAGTTCCATGATCATGGCCTTGCAGATAAGGCTTGTCAGACTGATTATCCGGGATCCAAGGTGGATCCCCGCCACTCAGTGGGCATGAAACCTGAGGTGAGGCTATGATTAAACATGACACTTAGGTGAGGTGCCAGTTCATATTGTAGTTCATGTAGTACACAGCCCGGGATGTCATCTGGTCCCATGGATGCTGTATTCTTGGCTTTAGAGAGTGCATTTTGTACCTGTGTGGCCGATTACTGGAATTTGGCAATCTTCGGTATTGAGATGGGCCATTTAGGGGTGAGAGTTGGGTGAAGTTGGCACTGAATCGATCTGCCAGGATATTGGCAATATCCTTCGGATCAGTATATTTAATGCCATTCTGTTTTAGCTCAGAGCAGATCTGAGCATTGCCATTTAGATTCTTGACATAATTATAGAATGCTTTGTGGTTGTCTTTGGAATCTTTGGCAATTTTATTTTCGTAACTAGCTTTGGAGGATTTTATGAGGCATCTCAGTTTCTTACTGTTTTGCATCCTGGGATTTTCCTTTTTCTGCAAAAGTTTCTTCCTTTTGGATGAGAGCATTTTGATTCTATTTGGGATGGCATGATTCATGCATGAGTGGATGTTTCAGCAGTTGAACTTTCAGTTCATGGGTGTCATGAAGTTTGTCACTTCTGACTTGAGTAGCATGAAGTTGGCTTTAGAAGTTTTTATGGTGGTTTCTTTACTGGGGGTGGGGGTGGGATGTGGATGTTAAGGGTGATTAGCTTATGGTCAGACCTGACTAACGAGGTGACCATAGGTATGGAGCATTGATTTCCCCATGTTGTAATGACCAGGTCTAGGATATTGGAGCCCCTGGTTGGACTATGGATTAAACCGTTACAAAGGTCTTGGGACATGAGTAGTTTTCCCAGTTAATGGTAGGGTAGTTAAAATCACCCAGTATTAGGGTGTTTGGTTCTATCTTAATATTTTCCAGTATGTTTAGAAAGGTGTAGTGAGAATGTTGGGGTATGGTGGGGGTTCTGTGCAAGCTACAAAATTTGATTGCAGTCTTACCTAGTGTTAGTTGCACTTGGAGAATTTCAGACACATTGTGTTGGCCAACTAGCCTGGTGGTGTGAATATCCTTGGTGAATATTGACACTCCTCCACCTTTAGTGTTTTGGTCCTGGTTTGGTGAGGGTGCTCTCTGGAGCCTTGAACCAGGTCTCAGTTACTGCACAGATATCGATGTTCTCCATTTTTAGGAGTGCCTCGAGAGAGTGCATTTTGAGATTTAAACTTCTAGCATTGAGTAGCATTACCTTCAGATTTTGCATGCTTGTACCTGCAGATTTTGCATGCTTGTACCTGCAGAGGTTCTCACTAGAAGCCTACCTAAAGATCAGAGACCTCACAAACATAAGCACATTTCACTTAATACATTTCCAGCAAATCACAGTACACATACAAATGCACACACCAATGTCTCACCAACCATGCCTCTAAGGCAAAACACAAAATCAAATGTTTTAGTCATAGGTGACTCCATTATGAGACACTCAGATGTCCTACTCTAGGCTGGTTAAGGAAAAGATCACAGTCAGTTGTCTGTCAGGTGCCAGGATCCACCACATCACAAATGTACTCAAGTCTTTCAACAACAGGCACTGTTATGACTCTGTCATAGTCCATGTTGGTATGAACAGCTTGAGACATACCTCACTGGACTATATGAAGAGAGACATGACTGAGCTCTCGGATTATGTGTCCCAGGCAGGTAGTCCCTAGCCTTAAGTAACCTTCTACCTTCACCTAGGATGAGAAAAAAATATTGATTTCAACAACTGGCTTACTTCCTGGTGTCATTTTAAGGAGATCCAGCCTAGGATGATATGATTGATAGACCACAATGCTTTGCCAGAGATGGTCTCCACCTGTTACCTCTGGTCTTTTAGCTGCTGCTAGTGGTTAAGGCTCGTGCCTCCCTCATAGTGCATTTTTAGGCAATGTCACAATAACAACTTTATTGGGATACAAAAGTATCCTCAAAAAACAACCTTAGGGTTATGCTGCTAAATGCTAGGAGTATAAATCTGAAACTGCACTCATTGAAAGCACTCCTCACCTTGGAAGATGCGGACACCTATGCAGTCACAAGAAACCTGGTTCAAGGCCACAAAGAGCACCCTGGCCATACTGGAATATAATGCCTTCCACACATTCAGACCACAAAATTAACACATGAAAACTAAAGGAGGAGGAATATCAATATTCATCAAAGATAAATACACCTCAAGATTGGTTAAACGTAATGATTCCCTAAAGTTACTCCATGTGCAAGTAACTGTAGGAAAGACCTTCCCTCCAAGTTATCACCAGCTATAGATCCTCCTCCACAGACCATGATACCCACACTGTCTACATAGATCTACTTAAGTCACTCAAAATGCAACAAAACACCCTGGATATGGGTGACTTTAACAACCCACTCATAGATTGGGTAAATTATATGTGTACAAATACACTCGCCAACAGTTCTTGGACTTTGTTAACTCAAATGCTTTGGAGCAGATAGTTGGCACCCCCACAAGAGGCCCAAACATTCTAGACTTGATACTCACCAACATGGTAGAACAGTGAGCCACCATAAGTGTGCGGCCCTCCCTGGTGAAGTCTGATCATAAATCAGTCTCTTTCAAAGTAACAGTAACATCAGAGCCCCCTCAAAAGAAATTAGGAAATTAAAACAGCGTATATATGAACATGTATATGACATTAATAGACAATCCGAAAACAATGCACTTTATAGACATCTTGTCCAGTATCCCACTCATAAATTTAAATTTGTAGTACTTGAACAGGTGGTTCCATCTCCGAGGAAAGGCCCTTGGAAAATAATTTTAGAATCTAAAGAGTATTGGTGGCAAGTTTTTCTTAATGCCACACATACCCCAGGAATAAATTATTCTATATCTATTTCTAGTACATTAAAGTTGAGGGCTTTAAATAGGTAAATAAATACATCATGTAATGTATCAATACCCACATAGAGTAAGGTGTTTATAAAAAGTTTTGATGTCTCAAGCATTACTCATGCTGTATCTAATCAATGGCTATATCGCGTAACTTAATAGATAGAAAATTTCATTAGTCATGGTTCTATAATGATATTTATTGTATGTTTGTTCAATTGTGGTTTATATTATATTATGTGTATTTTATTGGCATGCACATTTTATGCAAATTGAGATTTTATTAGATGCAATAAGATCTATTAATTGAATTATTTATTAATTGGTTAATTAAGCACATAATATATGACTAATGTCAGTGTGGTTCACTTTGTCTGATGAAGGCTGAGTTTATACAGCCGAAAGCGCTTACCAACTGTACGTGTATCTCAATAAACTAGAGGACGAATTTTACAACTTTGTATTGCCGTTTTTAGCTATAGTGCTTCTGGACTTATCAGAAAAATACAGAGTGTAAAGAACTGATTATGGGTGAACATAAGGTCTGAATTATGAAAGACTATTCTGCTGTTCTTTACACAAATAGACAATGGCAAGATTACATTCCAAGCACATTAAAGCAGGAAGGGGCAATGGCCAGGCTAAAGTAGCTATGCAGTCATTCCCAAGGTAATGTAGAGTGAGGACAGGTGGGTATTTAAAGCGCTAAGCAAAACAGTGCAATTGTATTACAGTGGAGTAATGGTGGAAGGGGTGAGGGGGGAATAACAATGTTAGCAAATGAATGTGCTAAGGGAAGAGGCGTAAGCAACATAAGAATGGAGTCAGCAGTCATCAGTAAGAAAGCAAGAACATAAGTAAGAGGATATGGAAACAGCAGCCAATAAAGTAAGGCCCACTCAGAGGAAGTAAAGACTACGGGCCAATAAGGAAAAGTAGGGCATAGTACTGAGGAGCAGAGAGAATGAGGGTCTGAGCAAAACTGGGGACTCTGGCTGAGTCTAGTCCAGAGACAAGTGTGCCTGTAAGTAGTAGAACATGATGGATAAAAAAAAAATGCATAACAGATGGCCAGAAGCACAGTGCTGAAATCAAGAAGAGTTTTAAATTAGTAGTAAACTGAAGGAGCATCCTGAGGCAATGTAGAAATTGTCTCATGTTTACTGACAACCAGTTAATTCTCAAACAAACTGATACGGTATGTGAGAGATGTATTTACACGTCACTGGAGGCAAAGCTCTCACAAAAAAGTACTCCTAATGTCAATAAGGTTGTCAGTAGTACACACACCGCACCCATCATGCACAATTCAAAGCTGACATATAAACCCACATATGCTGGGGCACTTACATGTAACCTTCCTAAACCACAAAAGCCTCCTAGATGAAGTGCACATAACAAATACTCTCAGCAGCCCCAAATGCACTCTTTCAAAACAACATCCACATCAACACATAAAGCTACATCTCATGGAACCTCTACCTCTACACCCATAAGGCAAATCAACACACAATCCAACATTCTAGTCATTGCAGACTCCATCGTGAGACACACTAATGTCCCTCTCACCCAGCTGAGTAAGGAGAAAGTTACAGTCATTTGCTTAGGGGCTGGGATCCACCACATTATGCATGCACTCACGTCATTGGACCACAATTACCAATATGACTCAGTCATAGTCAGTGTTTGAGGAAATTACCTGAGATGTACCTCCCTAGACTATATGAAGAGAGACATCATGGAACTCTTAGAATATGTGTCTCAGGCTGGTATGAGCCTAGCATTAAGCAGCATTTTACCTTCTCCAAGGATGATTCCACAATATGAACAAAAGAGGATTGACTTTAATAATTGGCTTAGTATCTGGTGTCATTCTAAGGGGGTGCAATCTTTGTCAGCATGGAAGGAGATGGTCAACAGACCACGCTGCTTTGCCATGGATGGTCAACACCTCTCCTCTCTAGGCTTTCAAACATTGTCTTCCCCCATAGTGTCATTTTTAGGCAATGACAAACTGAAAGTACTTCCAACATAGCAAATCAAATTCAAGCAAATCTAAGGGTGTCACTGCTCAATGCTTGGAGTCTAAACAAAAAACTCCACTACCCTAGAAGCTCTCTTTACCTAGAGAATGCTGATGTCTATGCAGTCACTGAGACATGGTTTAAAGCCATGGACAGCACAACAACAGTACAAGGTTATAATGCCTTCCATACATTTAGGCCATCTACTTCACAGGCAGGGATTAAAGATGGAGGTGTTTCTATTTACATAAAAATATATATACTTCAAGGCTGGTCCAACAGGACAATGTACTTGAGCTTCTCCATGTTCAAATCACCATAGCTAAAATACAATACCAGTTCCTTTCAAGCTATAGGCCCCCCTGTATGACCCAGGAAACCCATATCATGTATTTGAACTTATTAGAAACATTAACAATCCAACTCAACACCATATTTATGGGTGACTTTAATTACCCCACTATTAACCGGGAATCCTATATGACACCAAACATACATGCACAGAGATTCCTGGATTTTGTAAACACAAACTCCCTGGACCAAATAATCAATACACCAACAAGGGGTGCAACCATAATGGATCTTGTCCTCACTAATATGGGAGAATGCTGCACATCCCCTACTGTGATGCCTTCCCTGGTAAAGTCAGACAACAAAATGGTCTCCTTTTATGTAAAAATAAAACCTGGACCCCTAGCTAAACTTGGAATATTCAGGAACTATTCTAAGGCTCACCTACTCCTATTAAGTGAGAACCTGTTAACATTTCAAGCCCCCATAAACCCTAAGAGCACTTCTGCAAATGCAGTACTGTTCAGAGAAACCCTGTACAAGCATGTTAATAGCTGCATAGAGGTAGCTGTACCCACCAGGAAGAAGTGCAGAGCTAACTCAAAAAACAAGCCACCCTGGTGGAATCACAAAATCAGTCATCTGTATAACAGGAAGAAGAAAATCATGGCAAAAATTAGGAGGTGCAGCTCCCAGCAGGATAAAAGAACTCTCATCAAACTAAACAAACAACTCAGAGGATAAATTAAGTCTACCAAAGTCAAATTTGAGGTAAGTTTATCCTCCTAGGCCAAGGACAGCCACAAAGCAGTCTTTAGCTATGTCCACAAGCTCAAAGGCAATAAACAGTTGTGTGCAGAGCTCACTGTAAATGGAGCCACCTATACTGAGCAAGAAGATATAGCAAACCTCCTGGCTGATAAGTACAGCTCAAACTTTACTCCTCTGTCCCCCTCAAACTTTCCTCAGGAAATATCATTAAATATAACCCACTTACTATCACTAGGAAACGGGTCCTTAATGCTCTCTCTAAGACCAAGAACACTGCATCAATGGGCCCAGACAATATCCCAGGATGCCTTCTAAATAGCATGAAACATGACCTATCAGGGCTTCTGGAATTACTATTTAACTCTAGTCTCCAAACAGGCTTAATGCCTCATGAATGGAGAAAGACCAACAATCATTCATCTGCACAAAGGTGGGCCATCTACAGACCCTGGAAACTACAGACCCATAAGTCTCACTAGTCTTATATGTAAAGCCATGGAATTAATTATCATGGAGATGATAAACAGAGATAAAGTAAACCTCCAGACACTGGACCCAATCCAGTTTGGATCTGTCAAGGTCAGATCATGCCTACTCAACCTGGTGGACTTCTTTGAGAAGGTCACCAAAGCAATGGATGAAGGCAAAATCATTGACTCTGCCTACCTTGACCTGGCCAAGGCATTTGACACAATACCCTACTCAGGCATTTTTGACAGACTCAAGACATTACGTGCAAACCCATATGTCACAAAGTGGATAGCCAACTGGCTCACAGACAGGACCCAGGGAGTTAGAATTGGGGAGTCCACCTCTACAAAGAGGCCAGTCACAAGTGGAATCCCTCAGGGTTCAGTCCTTGGACTGCTCCTTTTTGGTATTTATTTCTCAGAAGTCAAGGCCAATGTCAGTGATCTCTGATTGACTAAATTTGCAGATGATTGCAAATTAGGAGCTGTCATTGAATCTCACACTGACATTAATGTTCTCCAGGAGGGTCTGACACAGACAAACAACTGTTGTCAGAGACATTTATTTATTTATTTTATTTTATTTTACATTTGTTGACCGGGCTAGTCTAACTAGATATATGTCCATTTTCAGTAGATGCCCGGGGAGATAAGCTCCAAGACAGATAAATGAAAAACTTAGTAAACAATAACCAAAAATGACTAAATAAAAACATTTATAATAAACAATGCAGATTCCAGGTTACAACAGAAAAAAATGACTAAATAGCAACATTCATTATATACAATGCATATTCCAGGTTACAACAGAAAATTCTGTGAGGACAAAAAAGAAGTACTTATAGTGCAAGAATGCATATACTATACAACATACAGGTATAATACATAAAAAGAAGGACTAAAGTCAAAAGAAAAGACAGGTTAATTATATAAAAATAAAAAAAATCCTCAGTTGGAAGTATTTACACAGATTGGACACAGTGTAGTTTAGGAGGGAATCTGTATTTATAGTTAAAGGAATATATAACAGTTCATGAGTAGTCTGGGATAGGCAGAGCTAAGTTTAAACAGATGGATAGATGCCTAGTCAGGTTTAGTACAGGGGCACAACCAGTGTGTTCTAAGGTAGAGTTTCAGTCTGTTTTTGAAGAGTGATAGAGGGAAGAGAGGAAAGGTCACTGGGGAGAAGATTTCAGGTTTTTCCGACAGCATTAGAGAAGAGAGATTCCCCAGCCTTGCTGTTAGGTTTAGAGGTGTGTATAAGATTTTTGTGTGAGGAACATAGGGATTTCAGATTTGTATATGGGGTGATGAGGGTAGATAGAATAGGAGTACTGGAAGGTTTATAAAGAGTTTTATGGGCAATGGTTAGTTGATGGAATTTAATCATGTTTTGTAGTTCCAGCCATCCAAACTGCTTTATATTTATGCAATGGTGGGTTCTGTAAGGGTTATCTGTTGCAAATCTAGCGATGTTATGTAGGAAGGTTCCAGTTTGCTGAGGTTATTTTTAGATAGGTTAGTAAAAATGGGTGAGGCATAGAGGAGTGTACAGATTAGTTGAGTGTGAGCTTTGGTTGTTTTAGCTGTGGGGGAAAGGTAGGGTTTAATCCTATAGAGGGAGTCAAGTTTTTTGTTAACAGTTTTTATAGTATTGTTGATATGGACGTCAAAGTTCAGATTGTTATCAATGGTGATACCCAGTAGTTTGGTGGTTGGGTCTGGTGATATAATGGTTCCACTGGTGGATGTAACTGAGAAATCAAACAGAGAGGACTTGTGAGTAGGATTAAAGAGGAGGAGTGTAGTTTTTTGGGGGTTCAAAAGAAGGCAACGCTGTGTAAACCATTGTTCAACTGTGTTAAATGCCTTCTGGGTAACAGAGAGAAGTTCAGACGTGGATTTGGCTGAGCATATAAGCTTGAAGTCATCAGCATATTGTATGCATGTGGCTTGGGGGATGGCTAGATGAAGGTCATTAATAAATATTGAGAAGAGGAGAGGTCCTAGTATGGACCCTTGAGGGTACTTAGGGTAACCGGTTGGAGGGTAGAAAGAGTCTTATGCCAAATTACTGCCTGTTGTCTTTTATCTAGGTACTATTCAATGATACTATTCAATACGATATGCTGAGAATATACAATAGTATTGAACAGTATATCAGCAAACTGAAGAGTGGGAAAATGAATAAATTGGAAAGAGACATTAACCAATATGCTAATGGACTAGCATATCCTAGGACTCTAGGTGGAGAAAATAGAAGAAATAAAAATTATGCTTACAATAACAATAAGAAAATAAATATTGCTGTACATGACCGTAATGACATTGAACAGCATAATGACTTGGCCTATAATGAAGAATTTCCTGAATTAAGGTGCTCTGAAAGACTTAAAAACAAACCCCCCTATCCAAGTTATCAAGCAGCGGGGTTTCAAGGTGCCAGGCCAAAAGACAAACAATGGAGAACATAGACTGTAATGGGTTGGTTGACTTGCATAGAGATACCAACCAATTAGAGCCACAAACTTGTTATTATGGACTAACTGAAAATGCATTGAAACATATTATTGTGAATGATACTGGGGACTTTAAAGTGTTCATTTTTTCTAATATTGAAGTGAATGTGGCAAATTTATTATCAAAGAGGTACACTTTTGTCCCATCAAATGCATTTGATTTCACATCTGTTATGATAGATATGAAGTTGTTTTTAAGGAAAAATTTATTTTTCTTTGATTTCTCAAGATACTATTTATAATGAGACACGAAAGTTTAATATTACCAGCACCTTTAACCCTCCCTTGCATCCTAAGTTAATATTATATGAGAAGATGTGTGAAAACCAGTTAAAGAATTTAGACAAACGGAATAAAAGAATAGAATATCCTTCAAAGTTAAGTGCAGATGTAAAAAAGATTTTAAAGGCTTTACAAAAAGAAAACATCAGAATCATGAAGCCAGATAAGAGAGGGGGTGCTGTGATTATGAATAATGACATGTATAATCAAAAAATGGAAACAATCTTAAAAACTGATACATATGAACAAGTATCATTAAATGAACCAAATTCTGCTTATAAGAAAATTTATATACAAATTAATGATATGTTTTTGGAAAGGCGGTTAGATATAGATTTATATAATTATTTAAATATTATAATGCCTAGAATTCCAGTTTTTTTTGGAAATCCAAAAATTCATAAAAATTTTTTTGATCCTCCCATGCGCCCGTTGGTAGATGGAAGAGATTCCATAACTTCAGCATGTGCGAAGTATGTTGATTATGAGTTAAAAAAGATTGTTAAGAAAGAAAAATATATTTGTAAAGACTCATGGACATTCTTAGAACACATGAATGACATAGAATTTGATAATCAGGATATTTTGGTTACTATAGACATATGTGTCCTCTACACGGTGATCCCTCAAAATATAGGTCTTGATTGGATAGGTGACATTTTATTTCTATATTCTATTAAACAAGAATTAATTAATTTAATTATTGAACTTTTAGAATTGATTTTAAATAATAATTATATTATTTTTAATAATAAATATTACATCCAGAGAGAAGGAATAGCCATGGGGTCGCCGTGTGGAGGCACATACGCAAATTTAGTTATGGCGTTTTGGGAGAAAAAGTACATTTTTAATAGTAAATATCATGTATTTATTAAATCTTATCACCGCTTACAAGATGATATCAGCCTTATTTGGAAAAGTAATTTAGATATTTTAAACAAATTTTTAGCTTATATTAATGAAACCACTTCATTTTTTAAGTTTACATGGAATATAAATAATAATAATATTAATTATTTGGATATTAATTTGATCAAAGATTACGAAAATAGAACTTACATTTCATTAATCCATAGAAAAGAATAATATTCTAATAGTTTTCTCCATTATAGTAGTGCATATCCAGAATATCAGAAAAAATCTGTTATAAAAGGGCAACTTGTAAGAGCTGCCCGAATGATTACTAAGTTTGAAGAATTTCAAATTGAGTACAACTTTTTACTAAGTATGTTTATTAATAAAAATTATCCACCTGTATTAATAGATAAACTGATTACTGAAGTAACTCAAAAGAGAATAAATGTTCATTTTTGCCCAATTTTTAAAAGGGCCTAATATGACTTTTAATACCATTGATAATGGAGATTTAAATACAATAACTTCTGTTAAAGAAGATTCTATAGAAAACTCTATATCCATTAATAGTTTAAGAATGCAAAATGAAAATGATGGCCAATTTACAAAAGCATTGGTCATCACTTTCACGCAGGAATTTCAAATTATAAGAGAAATATTCATGAATAACTGGGGGATTTTAATGGATGACCCCCAGTGTAAAAAACATTTAAATGAGTTCCCTAAAATTGTATATAGAAAAGGGAAAAGTTTTAAAGATTTATTAAGATCAAATACCCAAAAAACAAATAATAAAAAAGCAGTGGATGGAATGTATAAGTGTGGTGCTTGTAACTGGTGCCATAAAATTTATTTAGGACAGAGTTTTAATATAAGAAATAAAAAATATTTTTTAAAAAATAAATATAATTGTAAGTCAAAAGCCGTAGTTTATTTAGCCATATGTGATTCATGTGCCTCATTTTATGTAGGCAAAACTGAAAGAGCTTTATCGCAAAGAATCTATTAATATGAATATGCAGTAAAGAAAAGTAAAACGAATAATGCTTTAGCGAAGCATATTATTGAATACAGTAATCACCAGTTTTATTTTATTGTCATAGATCAAGTAGAGATAAAAGACAAGACTCCATGGAATTTAATACTTGAATGAAGAGAATTACAATGGCAAATTAAGCTACAGGCAGACACATGGCCTGGTATTAATGAAAAGTTCTATAGCACCAATATTTAAATTAAAAGCATTGAATAGAGACAAAATTAAAAATTAAGTAGTGAATTATATAAATCTCCATAACAATGGGTATTATAAAATTTAAATATCTTAGTTAACACCAGTAATAATATACATAGAAATATATATATATATATATATATATATATATATATATATATATATATATATATATATATATACATATATATATATATATATATATATATATATTATTTAAAATAGGTGTTTTTTAGATAATTGATGACAACTAAAGGAAATAGCGAAATATATTTAATATATAATATAAATATATGGATATTGATTTAATATTATTTAATATGTCTTATGGATTATGTGAATGGTAAGATAATTTATTTAAAATTATATATTTATAATTTTTCATGAAATGAAAGTTAATATTTTAATTAATAATTTAAGAGGGTTTATAATAGTTTAGGACAATTAAATGAAATAGAGGTGTATATTAAATGTATTTATTATTTTCTTTCCAAGTAGGCTGAAATCATATGGTATATTAATAGCATTTAAAATTACTGGTTTTATATTTATTTATATTGTTTTTTATAATATTGAAATAAGAATTTAAAATAATTTATTTAATAGTAATATTAATAGTATCAGTTATTTTAAGTATGTATATATGGTTAAAAGAAGAATTATAATTCTTAATGCAATATAAGAACCTATAATAATAATATATATGTGAGAAAACTAAAATAGTTTCAAGCAGTCACTTTTTCACTACTGGGCATGCCCGAGTTGTATGAGTTATGCGAGCGGGATTTTTTTGAAAAATGAGAAGGTTATATAAGGAAGTGATGTATTCTAACTGATTATCTGATGAATTTAAAACTTTTTAAACAAAAGCGCTTATGGATTATCGTTTGTGTAGGTGAAGTTATCTGATTGTTTATTCTAAGTTTGTTCAGTTACAAGTTCATTGTTTCGAATAAAATAATTTGCGTTTTATATCCGGCTTGTGGCTTTTCGCTTTTTCTATTTTTTATCTAGGTAGGACTGGAACCATTTTATGGAAGGTGCATCTAATGATAGGGATTCGAGTATGTTGATGAGAATCTGATGATTAACCATGTCAAATGCTTTGGACAGGTCAATAAATAGTGCTGAGGAAAGGTTATTAAGGTTGTGGTTTTTGTTTATGCAATCTGTAAAGGAAAGGAGGGCAGTGGTAGTGCTGTGTGAGGGTCTGAAACCATGTTGACAGCTGGAAAGTAAGTTATTTTGGGTTAAGTGGTCAAGAAATTTCCTGTGGATGCATTTCTCCATGATCTTTGCCAAAGGAGAAAGAAGGGCAATGGGGCGGTAGTTGGAAAGCTCAATGGAGTGTCTGCCTTTATGGAGGGATATAATATGAGAGACGTTCTATAAACTAGGTATGTGACCTTCAATAATAGCCCTATTGATCAGAATGGAAATGGGATATGCTATAGCTTTGGCTGATAGCTGAAGAAAGAGCATGGTTTTAGTTTTTGTATGAGGGTTAGAATATATGTTGTTGGGACACGTTGCAAATGAAAAGGAGGGGGGGAGGTAGAGTTATAGGAAGGTAAAGTGAAACTATTAGGTGATAGCTGACTAGCTAGTGTTTGGATAGTATTAGAAAAGAAGGCATTGGATGTATTGGATGTATTCATGGGATTATTATGGTCAGTATTTTGAGGGTTAGGTCTGGTGGTTTGACCTGGGTGTAGTAATTGGTTAATGCTAGTCCAGAATGTTTGTGAATTGTTTTGGTTAGTTTGTTGAAGTTGTAGGTAGTAATTTCTTTTATCAGAGAGTATAGCTTTCTTAGTGTAATTTCTTAACTGTCTAAAGGTTTGTTGGTCAACATGGTTTTTAGTCGTTCTCCATTTGGACCAATGTTTATTTCTAAGGTGCATTTTGTGTTTGGTTACTTTTGAAAGCCATGGGGCAGACTTGGTTTTAATTCTAATTAATCTGGTTGGAACATGTTGGTTGAGAATGGCAAGGAAGTTAAGTTAAAGTAATTGATGGCTTCTTCTAAAGGGAGGTGTTTTAAGAGAGACCAATTGCAAGCCCTTAGTTCTTTTTCAAATAGCTCAGGGTTAAAGTTCTTTTTGGATCTGATATTTCTGACAGATGTTGGATTGGGAGTATGGGTTTTATGTCTGATAATATAGGCAAGTGAGTGGTCACTTATATCATCAGGGAGGGTTCCAGAATCATAATTGTGAGGGTGATGGTTTATGAGAATCCAGTCTAATATGCTTGCTTTCTGGCTAGCATTATTGATCCTGGTGGGGGGTGTAATGGTTTGAGAAAAAACATATAGGTTAATGTGGGTTGTAGGGAGGTTGCTACAATAGCAGTTCCAATCAATTTTTATATCTCCTAGGATTATGGTTTCTTGGGGCAGGTGTTGGGATAGCCAGCAAAGAATATTTTCCATGGTGGCAATGTTATTACCAGGAGGAAGATACATACAAATGATATAAATGGATTTGGCATTGTTAATATGAAGTTTGGAGATGAGAATTTCTGCATTGCAATGAAGAGGTATTTTACAGTTGTAGGTGGTTAACTGTAAGCCTGATTTAAATAGAATAGCTACCCCTCCTCCTTTCTTGGCTACTTGGTCGAGTCTTAGTATGTTATATCCAGGTGGAAGGATTTCATTGTTTTTAGTAGCAGGTTTTAACCATGTTTCTGTTAAGCAGAGGATATCAAAGGAATATACTTCTACTAGAGCTTGGAGTTGAGATACTTTGTTGTTTATGCTACGTATATTAAGATGGGCTACTTGGAGGGAGATGGATGTTTTACTAAGGGAATCAATAGGGTAGTGATTTTGACTATGGAGAGTACTAGGAGTTTTTGTTGGGCCTGGGTTAGGGTGGATGTCACCATCTTTTAATGAGAGTAGCAATCCTATATAGCTTGGGTTAGGGAATTTGTTGTATAGAAGTAGATTTTTCCTGAGATTGTGTGTTATATTTAATATGTAGTATTCTATGATACTTTGCAAGTAGGTAGTTGGGTAAAGATATTATATTAGCATGGTTAAAAAGGAGTGGTAGGGATAGAGCATTGGTTTCCTTATTAGGATTGTGATGGTCTGGATGTAGTGGGTATTCATAGGAGGTGAGTAAGTAGGCAAAGGTTAGAGGAAGAAGTAGTAACAGTGTGAATAAAAGTAGGACATATAATGGGGTGGGTGGTTTATACATTGTACACATTTACTATTGGATGTGTGTAGGTAGAATTTGGAAGTATAAAGGGTGAGGATGGAGAAGTGTGAAGGTTGTGGTAAGATAGAAGGGAGTGTTAAGAGAAGGTAGATGTGAGAGAAGATGAAAAGTGGTAAAGTGTTCAGAGAGTAATGGGAAGCTGAAGAGATGTGGCTAGTAATTTCTAAATGTAGTTGGAAGAGGAAGAGGTGCGGTTAAGTAAGTATAAGAGTAGGACCCCTGGGGGTGTGTGGGAATTGGGGGTAGGGAGGAGAGCAGAGTGAGCCTGCAGGCTAAACAGAGTGGGTTTAGATAGATACAGATGCAGTTATGAAAAACAATCAGCAGGACTGACTCCAGAAGGTAAGTTTGAAAAGACAGATGTGGGAAAAGGATAGTGAGAATTGAGCCTAGAAAAGGTGGATGTGGACAGTAGAAGTAGAGGGTAAAATGAGAGGACTGAATAGCAGTTAATGAACAGCAGGAGAAATTAATGTAAGTATCTGGGCATAAGAGATAAAAAGAGAGAATGGCTGGGGTAAGGGCGCCACCTAGTTGACAGGTTTGATATTGCAAGGCTTATAAGAGAGGGTGTTAGAGTACAACAAGGAAAAAAGTTGCTATACAAAGGGAGTTTTAAAAAGAGGATGGGGGAGAGAGTGTGTGAGGTACAGCAGGGGGGGGGTAGAGGCTGCTGGCTGTCCTAGCTCAGGACTTTCTCTAACCCTGTAGTATAGGTACAATAGAAGAAAGTCTTTCTGGCAGGAATTATTCCACAAACATACTTTTACTGGTGTCCTTGAGAGAAGGATTGTGGGGTAGTTATTCAGTGAGGTGAGCCACCAATAATTGGAGAGAATCCTTTATGCTCCTATAGACTAGTGCAGGAAGCACACGATGAGTAACTTAAGGAGGCAAGAGAGAGAAGGTAGGGATGAGAAACAGTAGTTATCACATAGCAAGGTAAGCTTGCTCATGCATTACACTAATCAATCACAGACACATACATTTATAGCAAGTTACATTTCCAAAAACCCAAACTTTACAAAATGGGCTAATCATTCACAGAAACAATATCAATAGATAGCAGGTATGACTTTCCAAAACCTTGTTAGCAACAATGTATTACTCTATAGTGCTATAGTTCAGTATCCTTTTGTAGTAGCAGTGACATGGACTAAAACTAAATGCCAAGAAATGCATAATAGTATTCTTTGAGAAGTCATCCATCCCTGATAACTGTCATATTGACAACACACCCCTTAGAGATGACACATTAATCAGAGACTTAGGGACACACATAGATAGTAATCTAGCCATTTGATCATCGCGTGTCTACAGTGGTGAGGAAATCATTCAATGTTGTGCAACTTATAAACAAAGATATGTCATCTAATTCCAAGGAAGTCATTGTTCCACTGTATGCAGCATTCATCAGACCTGTCATTGAGTAAAATGCCCCCTTTGGTATGTACCTAACCAGGCATATACAACAACTGGAATGTCCACAGAGGTTCCCCACTAAAAAAATGCAGGGCATAAATAATATGTCCTATGCAGACCACCTCAAGGCTCTATCCCTGTATTCTGTCTCCTACAAGCTTTTGAGGGGAGATCTATGCCTGGCATACAGGGCATTGTCAGACCCCACTCTGATGGACCTCCTGCATATCCAGAAAGCAAACAACACCAGAATTACCCATTCTAAAGACTTAAACCTTTGTCTGTGATATAAATAGGACCTGCTGGAGAGATAGGTATGTATCCCAGAGACTACCCCATCTATGAAACAAGCTCCTCATCCATGTGAAGCAGAGTTCCTCCCTATCCCAATTCAAGTGCAACTTGGACCATTGGATGGGAAACTGGAAATTCATCCCTGATTTGGCACCTATGTCTCTAATGGACACAGATAACCTGTAAATGGTTCATCTCCCAGGCCCATGCTTACACTTATCAAGGGTAGCAGAACTTGTTACAGAATCGGGATGCATGGCTAGGCTTAAAAAGGCCCTTGTGGTTGTTAGCCTAGTAAACACCTAAGAACCTATAAACCTATGAAAACACCTCTATGGCACAAGCTTTACTAATATTGTATCAAATAAATACTGTTCTCCTTGGTAAGATTTTATTATGCGTGACTTAAATATGATATTAAAAAATAATAACTTTTTTTTACAATTCAGGGCAAATATAGTAAATAAAAGTGATCTATGCATAGCCTGCCACATAATGCCAAACTGTACATGTGACAAATAAGTTATATGGCCAGTGTTAGCTTTGGAATGGTGGTTGGGAAGTTAGAGTAACTTTAAGACAAGCAAATGGCACTATCACACATATTCCAAGTGTAGTTAATATCAACGGATATCATGCATATGTCATGTATAAGGGGCAGCTAAGTCAAATGGCACTATCACACATATTCCAAGTGTAGTTAATATCAATGGATACCATGCATATGTCATGTATAAGGGGCAGCTAAGTCAAATGGCACTATCACACATATTCCAAGTGTAGTTAATATCAATGGATACCATGCATATGTCATGTATAAGGGGCAGCTAAGTCAAATAGCACTATCACACATATTCCAAGTGTAGTTAATATCAATGGATATCATGCATATGTCATGTATAAGGGGCAGCTAAGTCAAATGGCACTATCACACATATTCCAAGTGTAGTTAATATCAATGGATATCATGCATATGTCATGTATAAGGGGCAGTTAAGTCAAATGGCACTATCACACATATTCTAAGTGTAGTTAATATCAATGGATATCATGCATATGTCATGTATAAGGGGCAGCTAAGTCCTGCTTTTTTGTGATTAATATCAGCATCTCATTAATCATTGTAATTAAGGAAAGTGTACACAATATGAGGAGGTTGGCCACATTGTTATTTTTTTAATTCTTAAGTGTGAGGAGTTACGGTTAGGTTGTCATATTGACCCCATATATTGGAGACGGACTTTGAAAACTGAAATAGATTATTTTGCCCTAACAGAATATTTTACTATTATTTAGTCACAACATAGGGTCATAGGTTCATAGGTGTGTACTAGGCTAATGGCCCTGGAACCTTTACAATCCTAGACCATAGAAGTGTCCTGGCATAGTGCCACCTGATGTTATTTCCCAGTGCCTCTATCACGTAGAGCTACTGGAGTGATGCCTGGGGTGAACTTTCTATTTCCCATCCACTCATCAACATTTCTCTTGAAGAGGGCCAGTGAGGTGTTCTGCTTAACATACATGGGAAGTCTATTCCAGAGCAATGACGGTCTCTGGGCTATGAACGTGTCCCTCCAGCATGTTCTGTTGATTGTGGTATTGAGGTTGAGGTCTCAGGAGCAGGTGGTGGGGAGGGATTGGGATTTCTTTAGATGTATCATTCTTAACAGGGCTGGGGCAGACATGGCTTTGTATGTCAAGCAGAGATCGCCTATTAGTAGATGATATGAGACAGAGAATAGCTGGAGTTTTTTTGAGTCTGTCCATATAGGACATGTGTTTAAGGCCTAGGATCCTATTTGTGAGGTACTTTGTGGCCTCTCCAGATGTTGCAAGTGTCTAGTGAGGTACATGCTAAATGGGGCATTATACTCTATGATTGGTCTAATGAGGGAAGAGTAGAGAGAAATGATGACCTCTTTCTTCCTGAATGCTAACCCTTGGTAATGAGATGTGCAACATACAAGGACTTTCTGACCACAGTGACAATGTGGTGGTCGAAGGAGAGGTTGCTGTCAAACTGTGTACCCAGATCTCTTATAACGCCTTTAGTGTTCAGTGGGCTCCCAGTAATGTGGTAATTAGTGGGAATTGAGTTTTTCCCAAAGGGGATGATGACACATTTTTTGGCATTAAGATTAAAGCCATGGTTTTGACACCAGTCACTGGTCTCAGTGAGGTCTTTCTATAGGATGTCTGCATCACTTAGGGAGTTAATAATGGCTCCCAGCTTGCAGTTGTCTGTGAACTTGATCAGCCAGAGTCCCTTTGTGTTGTTCTGGACTTCTGAGAAGTAGATGCCAAACAGGAGAGGACCCAGGACTGATCTCTGTGGGACTCGACTCGTGACTGGTCAGCAGTCTGACTTGGAGTCTGCTACTTTCACACTGTGGGTTCTATCCATGAGCCAGTTTACAACCCACCTAATGATATAGGGGTTGATGCCTAGTTTGGTGAGTTTATCAATAATTCCTGAGTGAGGAATGGTATCAAAGGCCTTGGCTAGATCGAGGTAGGCTGTATGAACTGCCTTACCCTCATCCACACCTCTGGTGACTGACTCAAAGAAGTCAACCAGGTTGAGTAGGCATGACCTTTTCACAAAACCAAATTGCGTGGGATCTAGAGATTGGAGATTCCCTATATCCTTGTTAATTAGGTCCGTGATGAAGCACTTCATAGCTTTACATATCAGACTCATCAGACTAATGGGGCAGTAATGTCCAGGGTCTATAGTCACTCCTCCTTTATGGAGAGGGATGACTGTAGCAGTGTGCCATTTGGAAAGGGGCAAAGCCTGAGGTGAGGCTGTGAGTGAACAGGGCATACAGATGTGGTACCAGTTCACTTTGTAATTCATGTAGAACACAGCCAGGGATATTGCTGGGTCCCATGGAAGCCATATTCTTGGCCTTGGACAATGCAGCTTTAACCTGTGCTGCAGTAATGCTGGGTGCCTGGCATTCTTCCAGTATTGAGATTGGTCCTTTGTGGAGGGGGAGGGGTAAAGTTGGTAATTAATCTGTTGGCCAGTATGTTGGTAATATCTCTTTGCTCAGTATAGGAGGTACCATTGTGCAGTAACTCAGAGCAAATCTGGGTATTGTTGTGGAGATTCTTGATATAACTATAGAAGGCTTTGTGGCTGTTTTTAGAGTCTGTCACAATTCTGCCTTCATAGCTGGCTTTGGAGGTTTTGATGAGGGATCTCAACTTCTTGTTGTTGATATGGCTTTACATTTCACAATTTATTATATTATATTGTTTGAGCTTGGATTGGATATTACTTTTATTAAGGAAGGCAAGGACATAAAAAGATTAAATGCTTGAGTATTAACTACTAGTATGCGGAGAGTTGAGTCTGAAAGATTTTGGAAAGAATATCCTTCAGTGTGTCCTTTTAATAGTTCAAAATGCTGAGTAACATTTAAATATAAATTGAAGACAATATTTTGTGATGTTGAAAAATGTATCTTTCCATAACATAAGCAGAAGAGTGCTTCTGCATTCCTATAATCAGTCCCTCATTCAGAATAATGATTCTGCTAGATATCATTTTGAGAGGATTTTAAAATCTACTAATGGGGAACATTGGATAGGAAGCCTAAAAATCATTTAATCAAAAGACAAGAATGATTCAAGCATATACCGGAGATGTAAGATATTTTACAGAGGTTATTCTTAAGAAAATTGCCCTTGAAAAGACAGATGAAGTATAAAGCTGTCCAAAATGGCTATGTCAGTCATTTGGTATAGAAGAAGTTACTGATTATAATTTACTCTGTTGGCAAGAGTTATACTTATAGGTTCATAGGTTCATAGGTAGGTAGTAGGCTATTGGCCCAAGGGCCTACGTAAGCCTAGCCAACAAGCTTTCCTGGCTTATGCCACACAAGAAAGTTATTTTCCTGTGCCACTGTCAAGCAGAGACACAGAAGTGATCCCCGGGGTGCATTTTCTATTTGATTTACATAACATCAAACCTATGACAATCAGCATGTCGATGGATGAGAAGGATCATTTTGATAAAACAATCTTTAGTGCAGTATGGATTATATGGATCAGATAATGTGAATATTTTGTATAATAAATTATGGGATTGTAATCTAATTATGGGGACATTAAAAAGATGGTTGCTGAAAAATGTTGTGGAAATGACAATGATGTTTAATTCATTACATAGTGCATTTTTTTTTTGTTTTTATTTAATTTCCTAACAGTTCACATTATATATTAACCTCTGTTTATAATTTGCTGTTTTCATTAATATGAATATGTGAAATTCCTGATTGTTCTTAATAGAGCACTCCTACTCTTTTTTTAATATATGCCATGGAATCTTTTACATCCACCTCAACTACCACCAGCTCAAGTAGATGACACCACTATTCTGAAGGATAGTACACTCTGGATAGATGACAGCACTATTCTGAAGGATAGTACACTCTGGAGTACAGCACAACCCTTATTCTGTACTGCAGTGTTAGTACTGCAAAATTAATTCAAGTACTTAGTGTAGGTATAGAACCAATACCCTTTATGTGCCAAAGCCAGGTGTGCTACCTGTTCAGCCACTGCCAAATAATTATCTCATTGTCATTCAGAATGTAATCAGTTTAGAATGTAGATACTCAAAAAGGCAGTATCAGAATGTAGACATGTAAGAACAAAAACAGTTAAAAAATATAGACTGAGGAAAGAGGACTGATATTATGGCTGGTAATATGTTTGTGAAAGGGTTGGTTGGTAAGGGTAAGGGTTAAGTAAGGGATAGCTTTAGTGTTATGCATGTTTGTTGGTGCATTTGTCTGTGTCTGAGCCTGTCTTGTGAAGTTGTACTGTTGAAGAAAGGACTTTTGCAAGGTAACATGCAAGGTTAGTGTTAAAAGCAGGGACTGGGTTAATAAGCACAGCTTTATAATGCCATCCAGCCTTCATAATGAAAACAAATGTCTTATAGACCTTACAACACAATAAAACAAATGGTACTTGAAACTAGTAAGAAAACTAGGATACCCCACAAAATTAAAGTTAAAATGCAATACTGTTTCAAACTGGTTCTGAAGCAATACATTAGTAATGAACATAGAAGACTGCTACAGTGTTATTTTCTGGAAAAAAAAAACAAACAAACAAAAAAGCAGCATAGTTTGCAAAGACCAGAACAGACTAGTCATTAGCCACTGTTGGACAGAATATTATCAACAATTTTTCTTATGGACCCTTATTTCTTCACAAAGTAGGGTTTTCACATTTTTCTGAGGACACTACATTGGTGTATTCAAGCTACACATACTCAGCCAGGCAACATTTATATTAACATAAACAAAGAAATGTTAGAAAGGGGTTCATCCTGCCCAAATTTTATTACAACACAAATGTTAAATGAGATACAATAGTGACTTATCATTTTCCTTTGGCCAAAGAAACAGTATTATCACCAAAACAAATACAGTGAACAGTGCTACCCATGGAACTTGTTAATATGCTAAATGCATTTACATCAAATGCCATTTGTAAGAAGAGAAACAGACAAAAAAAAAAACACTTTTAGCAATCCTTGAAGTTGAACTTTTCACCGCTGTTGTTTAACCTAGGAGTTTATACACATTAGTTGGGGGTGAGTCTTCCTCCACTTGGGGTTGCAGGGATAGCATCATTTTGAGCTCACCACAATTAGTTTCCAGCTATTTTTTCCACAGAATCACATTTGATGTAAATATGTCCCACAGAGTCGTATAAGTCTGCTATCCAAACCAATCATGTGTTTCTTAAAGTATCATATCTGCTTCTGCTCAAAGAATTAAAGCTTAAAAGTAGAGAACCTTTTACCACTCTTCAAAATGAAAATCTAGAATTGCCTGTTCACTAATTTGTAAGAAACAAACAAAAAAGTACTTCCCAAAATACACAAACACACACACACACACACACTCAGACACACACACACACACACACACACACACACACACACACACACACACACACACACACACACACACACACACACACACACACACACACACACACACACACACACACACACACACATGCACACACACAAGTTCACATGCACACACACACACACACACACACACACACACACACACACACACACACACACACACACACACATGCACATATCTGTGCAAAAACCATGAATTGCAAAACAACTATAAACACATATTAAAGGAACAACTTCAAATTTTTGATTAAATCAGAGAGTGCAATCTAAGATAAATGAATGCAAAAACAGCTTAGATTGTATACGCATTAAAATGCAAAAAAAAAAAAAAACAACAATTCATAGGAGGGAGAACACTTTTTCAAACCTTAAACTCAGGATGGGTGTTTGAGAAAAACAAAAACATCAAAAACAACAATAGCCGGATAAAGCTGCATATACCACAAAGGACATAATTTTACTTGCTGCTTTTCTTAATCTGTGCCATATGTCTGAATGATCTCTTAAAAGGGCATATATGTAATATATATATATATATATGATGAACATACAGGAAAAGTTCTTCAAAACACATGTCCAAGTTATAGTACAGTCAAAATGATTTAAATCCTTAAAGGGTTATCAAAGCAAACCATCAATTGTTCAAATTTATAGGGTTATTGAAGCTAACCCCCAACGTTTATAAATCATGGTGTGATTGGCTACTCCTATAGAAAGTCGAAAACAATAAATAAATAAATAACTACTGTTTTTTTCTTTTATTTTATTCCTTTCAGAGGTTCCACTAAATTACTTTGTCTAATTTTTTTTTTTTTGACCTGAGTTACAAGAATCTTTCTAGTTAAATGCATCTTGGTTCCTCAGACTCAATTTTTCTGTTACTTCAGCAATTGACTACACGGTATGATCCTCTCCCTTATGCAGAAGCCACAGCTTATTTGTTTATTAACGTATTTATTTTTAATGTAGAACTTCATTTATTTATCGTCAGCAGCCTCAACAGAGGACCACAGTTTTTTGGAGACTTCAGCAGAATAAGTATTGATAGACTCAATGAACATCCCATTTTTTTAATTTATCTAATTTTTTTTTTTTTTTTTTGGTTTTAATATCATGACAAAAATAGTCCCAATTCATCACTCAGAGTGTGAGTAAAGTTTATGACATTAGTATAGCTTTGGTCTTTAATATCTACCAACGAGAACTTAAGTTTTAACAATGACTGCTGTGTAACCATATCTTTTTCCCTAAATAATGAAAATGTTACACTAACTATATAATGGATGACTTAATGGATGAATAACTTGGGAGTATGATGCCCCTGTTCCCTATACAGGGTAGATGGAGTCCCCAGGACAAGCCTCTTAGATAGCCAGTGCAGAATGAAAAACTTCATACTCCCTCCTTCTATGTATTCTTACAATCTGAAAATATGCAAGTTCTTCCTTTAACCACAGTTCTCTATATAAATAACAAAGCATTGTGCATCAATAAAAACTCAGCACAGTGCTCTGTCTTGTTCATGTGATTATCAACATCACCCAGACTGATATTCTAAGAGCACAGCTTCTATTTCAGATTCTAAAATAGTGGCATACAGTTCTACAAAGTATGATGCTTACTAAATACATGGGAGTGCAGCTATCACATTTAATATTTCAGCAGTTATATTTTCAAACCAGTTAAATCATTGTTGCCAGGTAACAGATGACCAACCTTGGCATTACTGTTGGCTGGTGTGCTTGAAGCTGATCATCCAGTCCAATAGATGCAACAAAGCCCTTGATTTACCGTCAGGAACTCCTGAACATGTGGAAGTACATGTTTTAAATATTCAGTTTTGTCTTGAAGTAGTGCTATCATTAGTAGTAAAATTAGCCACAACAGAGGAAGAAAACATATGAATGTTTAATGCCCCTAGTATATGGTTCACCACATCAGATTTCCAGTCATGACTGGATGGAGATTACTCTGATGGTTCTACTCGTGATATTGCATTTTTTCCTTCCTTTCCAGTTTCCAAGATATTAATGTTTATTAAAACTCACTTTTTTACGCAAATTGGTCTCTTTTCCATTTAATTCTCAATTTACATTTTGTGATATTCCACATGGCATGATGTTTATGTCATGCATTTGCTTTTTCTCTATACAAGTTATATGAATTTTAACAAATCTATTGCTGCTCACAGTTCTTTGTTTTAAAGAAGCATGTTCACTTTTCTAATATTTTACATGTACTAGAACAGCCATTCTTCCACTTGAAAGTAGAGAGGAGATAGATACTCCTGAATGATTCGTCAAATTCACTAGTCAGAGAATAGTTGTATTGATGATGTCTGCATTGTTACTAATTATGGCATCATTAGCTAACTGCCTTACTGAAAAAATGCTGTGGAAGTGAGAGTTCAGTCACAGAAATGCCGATGTTTCTGCTGTTTTTCCTCTGTGTGACATATGCACTTATTTGTGTGTGTGTGTGTGTGTGTGTGTGTGTGTGTGTGTGTGTGTGTATACACATGTATACAAATACATGTATTTGTATCTTTCACAAACAGACGCAAACACACACACACACACACACACACACACACACACACATACACGCACACACACACGCACACACACACGCACACACACACACACACACACACACACACACACACACACACACACACACACACACACACACACACACACACACACTCACATGCAAACAGATTAATAAACTCACTGACGTGCACATTAATATTGGCCTGAAGTCTCCAAGTATTGTCATCACAGAGGATAATATTAAACTTGTCTAGAGCATGTAGGTAATAAGAATGCAAGTCTTCTGCATAGAAAACCTCAAATCTGACTTTATTTCTTCATCCTTTACACAGAAGAAGAAACTGTGTTTCAAAATATATTAATAAAGCTATTTGAATGAATATTTTTATTTAATTAATACATATTCCTGAAAGGCTACCATTTGCATTATATGCAGAATAGTGCAATCCATCATTTTAATTATCTCCTGATTCCTTAACAATATCTGAAGTCAGTAATTGATCACTTATGGTGCCTAGATTAATTTATTAAGCCCTAAAATGCTGAGGCTAGAAATAAAAGCTTATGTTATGTTATAAAACATATGCATCACAAGGAGAATTATATGTTTAATAATGGGTTCCATGCTGTTTCAGCATGTAGGTTACAAGCAATGTACCACATTTGCTATAAAATTAATACAAACCTGATATTACACATATATTAGAGTAGTCAGTGTCTCGGCATAATTTGTCACATGTGATCTGTTAAACTAAAATGTTTTTTTTCTGATATGTGGAGATTTATGGAATGCTTTCTAGTTTTACTTGGCCTGTATATTTTTAACATAGTTAATCAACACAGTTATATATATTTCATATATATATTTCATAAAACATGCAGATAAGACTTGTTAATAATTAACTCTCCTGCAGTCAATACAGTAATATATTTTGTACAGCATATGGACTGTAGATAAATAAGCGATCAGAAAATTATAATTACTGACACAAATAGCAGTTTTTTTACCTTATTACTGTAGTAGTTCCTTTGCATGCTATAAATCACAGAGGATACAGTGATTCACTTGGTAAAGAAAAAATAGTTACCTTCCTAATGCATTTTTTATGCATTGATTCAGTACCGTCAAGTGCTTATCTGCAGGTACTAGTGCCTACTGCAGCTGTTTTGTCCATGTAGTTCGTACGGAGTGGAGTACTCCAGTCAGTAAGTAGGACTCTTCTCCATGTTCCTCCCAAATTGAGTTTTTGTCATCCTCTTCTGTTTGGTGTTCCTCCTCTTGTCACCTTTTAATCCCTCAATAAACACATACATACTTTCAATGGCTCATAGTCCCTGATGCACCACACTGCAGATCTGTTGGTCTACTTACTTCTACTTCTATTTTCATCTGAATCCTAGTTGTAATTTACACATTTGTGCACAAAGTTACTTTAGTGATTGACTTCTCCCTTTGCATAATTATTAATAAAGCCAGCAATAAAATAGTTTATTAGTGCATTTTGTTTTTCTTGATTTATTTCTGGGATATGCATTTCAGGCTGTAAGCTTTATTAGAGTATTAAATGTAAACATTGTTTTGGTTAGAATAGCAGTTAAAGCCATTACTGATCTAACAGTACATCAGTATAGTTTCAGCAGCTTTCATATCCACCTTGAAGTAATATTGAAGTTGTCACCAATATATTTTCAATAAACTTTTCTCAAAATCTCCCAGATGGATTGAGAAAACTGTCATTAACACCACTAGCATTCTTAACTCTTCTAGTGCTAAACCAGTTCTGCATCAGAAGCACTGGTGTCAGTAACAAGGTATGCTGTCAGTGTTTCTACCTTTGGTAGGACAGTGGGCAGCATTTCCAAGTACTTTGACAAACTACAAAAAATATTAATGCATTTAACTTACCCACTTGTTTACTGGGTAAATGGATTGGTCATCATGGATCTTTTCAGCCATGACCCGGGTCAAAAGGGCAGTGGTAAATGGGATATATATATCTATGTTTGATATATATATATATATATATATATATATATATATATATATATATATATATATATATACACACACACACACACACACACACACATATATATATATATACACACACACACACATATATATATATATATATATATATATATATATATATATATATATATATAGAGAGAGAGAGAGAGAGGTACTTTAGAGTAGCCAGTTGACTAGCATGTTTATGTAAGGAAACCATATCACCTGGAAAAAAACCCAAGCATGCATTGGGATGCAGATCTGAGATCAGGAGTGAATCATTGACTCTGATGCTATGATGCACAGATTTTAAACAATAATCCAGCATTCACAAGAGCTGTGGGAAAATGAGAGATGTCACTAAATATTTCTCCAAAATAATCCAATGTTTATACATTGTATTTCTGCAGTTTGTTGCTGAGCTTTTGAACCACATCAAGCAGTTTTGCTCATCATTCATAGACATCTTTTTTCATTTTCTTGTTATGATATGAATGCTAAGCATCTCATCAGTGATTTATTTGTCAAAGATGTTATCCATATATGGTCTGCAGGTTGCTATGCCTTATCAGGTGTCCTTATGCTCAGTAACTTCCATGTATACCTGAAATAAAAAGGAAAGCAAGCAATATATATCAAATCATAGGGAAAAAGAAAAAAAAGAGGGTAAAAAACATCATTCCTTTCCTTCTAATGAGTTGTCAGTATCCAAACTGAAGTAAAACATATAACAGCTGTTAATTACACTGAAGTTTGCATACAAACACATACACACGCACACACACATATGCACCCACACACATCCATATACATACTTCTTTTACTGGCTATATTTAGAAAGGGGCATCTAATAACACATCATCTCTGGCAGCATATGTACCATACGAAAAGAAAGCTAGTATGATAGTCAGCAAAGGGGTCCAAGAATGAAACTAGATTTAGGAGAATGACTTATTCATATCTAGACAGAAAATACTAAATGAATGATCAGTGAGGTAGAGTATTTATTTATCATTTGTTTGCAGGGCTAATCCCATTAGGCTAATATGTTGGGTCTATATTATAACATCGAAGTCTTAAAATTTCGAATGTTATAATATCAACCCCAATTCAGTGAATGCTTGAAATAGTGAAACTGCAGAACACCAAATACTTTCCTAGGGAAAGTATTCGGTGGGCCATTTCTGCGGCTTCGCTATTTCCTCGACTGTGGTGCAAAGGTGACGTACCGGGTTAAGGTAAGTGTGTGAACGGACCGAGGTAAGGTGAGTGTGCGATAGTTAAGGACCTTAGGGTTAGGGAGCAGGTAAGGTGAGTGTGCGATAGTTAGGGACCTCAGGGTTAGTGTTGGGTTAAGGTAAGTGGATAGCTAGTAGTGTATATACAGTTTAGTGTAGGGTTCTGTGAAGTGTGTATGTGTGGATTATGTATTTTGGTGTGCTTGTGCTCTGTGTGTGTGTGTGTGTATTCTCGGAACAGCAAATTTTTTCCCTTGGAAAAATTCACTGTTCTGAGCGTTCGAGTATATCACATTTCGAGATTCCAAGGTCGAGCTTATGGTGTTCGACATTTTGAAATTTCGATAATGTGATATAGACCCAATATTTCAGTGGCATTTTTCCTTATTTATGTATAGCTCAAATCATTTCCATCTAATTTCACTGTGAAAGATATTAAACACATTAAGAATTAGAAGACTTTAGACAAAAATATTGCAAGAATATTTCAGCAAAAATGCATTTCAGAAGCAGATCGGTTTCACAGCACTGTAAAGGTCAGACAGATTATGAGCATTTCAGACCAGGACAAGAAAAGTTTAATAGCTCCCAAGCCACTCACTACTAGATTATTCAGTTTGACAGCAAGTATTTTGAGTACAATAGTAAAAAATGCTTCTGCTGGTTCTGTGTGAATTGACGTATATGTCAAGGACACCAAACTTCTGTCACATAGCATAAAAATTCTGAAGAAGGTAATTGATAAATGGATATTGTTAAATGAAAAATACTGTAATAAAAAGATCAATGCACAGGAGGTTCAGGTTCAGGTTCTTTACTAGTGTACACCAGGAGGCAAAAAACGTACAAGTACAGAATTTTGTCTGAATGAAACAGGAAGAACACAACTTTTATAGTATTTCTTGCTAGTATTAACCCACCAGGCTGACGTAGTCAGTCACAAGGGGTTTTACATCACTTTAGCTTACAATATTCTATTCATCTAAAATGCTGATACTACATTTTGCTTAAAAAGTTTTTCTGGTAAACAACGTGGCCTTGCTAGCCACCTGGTTAGTTACAATACCCTTTTACAAAAGTTTCCACTCAAGGTTCTAAATTAATTCGAACATAATAGTAGATACAGTTCTCAATACATTTCTCTTGTTACATGTTATCACATCTTCCTTGCAGCCGGTGCATTATCTAGCAACATATACAAGGTTGATTGCTCAAGCGGAAAAGAGCAGAAGATTCTCATTATTTCACACATTTAATTTCCTGACCCAGCAGATAATCACTTGTGAGAAGCATAAACATTAATTCTTGCTGAGCTAGCAGCTGCTGGGGTCAGAGGCCAACTTGCAAAAAGGCACACTGCAGTTTCCAAAAGCTTCTTGCAGTTTCATATGAATTCATTTTTCTTGTCATAACATTAATAGAATAAAATGCATTATATCTTTCTTATTTCTTAATAAGCACTAAACATATACATTAATACATATTTTTCTAACATTTTCCCCCTGTTAATACTTTTTATTCTATTCTCAGAAGTGAAAACAGTCTTATGTCTTCTCCTAACCTCTTCCACTTAGGATTTGCAGTTAAGAGAGTCATTCAGTTTAGACTTCAAGGAGAATTTCATTTGGAACCAATTCCTCAAGTTCAATATCTTGATACAAGGTTTCAGAGACAGACATATCTATAAAATCTTTAATTAATCTTTTCATGCAGGGGATTCTACAACAAACACATGCTCCTAATAGGAGTAAACCCACAGAAATGGCAATCAGAATATTCATTAGGATGGAACCCCACCCCCCAAACAGATTCTGAAAAAAATCCGTCAGAGGGTTTGGGCCTGGTTTGGTCATGGCCGACACTTGCTGAATCACCTCCAGATGGTTATTAATTTCATGCTTATTATCTGGAATATATGCACAGCATTCTTCTTTGATAAGCACGCATGTACCACCTCTCGCCACTAGGGTGAAGTCAAGAGCCATCTGATTTTGCAACACAACAGTTCTCATGGCATTCAGTTCATCAGTCACTAATTCAAGAGCAGAAAAAGTTGCATTACTCATTACTTCGAGAAGTTTTGACAGTTTTCTCAGCTCCCAAATCGATTTGACTGCACCATACGCTGGGATTATACCTGCCCAAGATATAACACTGTCACTCAAGTCCATATGAATCAATTTGTCTTTGTCCTTCACGGAATTATGGTCTTTCCAACCTGCTTCAACTCGCCCTACTGAATTCACAGGTTTCTCGATTGGATCTTTGGTTTTCTTGGAAACATCTCTCACGTTCCGTATTTTACCCAGAGGTAATTCCGCAGTGTGTCATATGGCCGGAACCAGGTAGCCCAAAAAACAACTGCTGGACCAATTCTCAGGTAGCCATTTGTATGCCTTTTTCCCACACACAAAATAACAGTTTTCAACTTTAGTGCTAATATGCACCAACCCTGCATGAAACATTTTCTTATCTATGATTGACAATTGTTTAATCAAAACAGGATTTCTTTGTATCTCATTCAACGTTGTTTTCATTGAGTTCAAGTATGAATCATAGTTAGTATTGCAAACAGTACCCCCACTTTTAGTCTTAATATAACATTTATAAGATATTGTTATGTTACAGTTACTCCAGCCCACCTGGAGAGTATCATTCTTAAAAAAACACACAATCCCTTTTTGTGTAACAGGTAAATACAATGCTATTTTATCCTGTGATCTCACAGTTCCTGTATCAAAAAGCAAATTCTCCCAAATCTCATTGATCCCTAAAGGAACAGCGGACATTAGTAGTCCTCCATATGCTGTTGGTATAGCTGTACAAACCCAGCAGTTTGAAATGTTCATAGTCTCAGCATATACATGTTTAATTGCTAGGTATGTGTTAAAGTTTGGATACCAGTCTATGGATGATTCATCACGTTTATCCAACTTTACTTGTGTGGTTGAAGAAAGGAAGAACCACAACAAAAAGAAAATCATCACAAGTACAGTTAATAAGTGCACACTCAATAAGATGATTATACAACATTTCTGAGGTTGGTCTGTATTTCTATTCTTGGCCATTTTGTTCTTGTTGCATAACAGTTACAATGTTCTTATCAAGTTGAAAGTTCTTTACCGGTTTACAGTGTGTCCAATGGATCCAAGATGACCTTTCGGCGATTTTGACTGCAGTAGGCATGGCCAGCAGTACCTGGTATGGTCCTTCCCACTTCGGGCTTGCCCAATTCTTCCTCTTTGTTACCTTCACCCAGATCCAGTACCCCGGGGCTAGAATCGCTTCCAATGGTCTGGTCTGTTCTTTATCTGAAAAAGAGTTAAATTGCAAGAGAGATTTATTTGTTAACAGTTTCCTCATATAACTAGCTAGTGAACTATCAGCCTCCTGGTCTGCAGGCATGAGAGCTTTCCACTGAGGTACATAATATGCCCTCCCAAACACCATTTCAAAAGGAGTTAAACCCTTTGCATTTGGAACTGTTCGCATACTCAGTAGCGCCAGAGGCAGACAGTGCACCCAGTTCTTTTGGGTTTCATTGACTAACTTTCTAAGTTTGTTCTTGAGGACTCCATTGTGCCTCTCCACCAGTCCTGCAGACTGAGGGTGATAAGCACAATGGTTCTTAAGGGAAATCCCAAAGAATCGTCCCGACTGTTGTATGGTTTGAGTCACAAAATGTATACCATTGTCACTATAAATTCTTTCCGGTATGCCAAATCTAGGAATAATCTCCTTTATGAGGGCTTTTGCCACTGTTGTTGCATCCAGATTCTTGGTCGGAAAAGCTTCCACCCATCTAGAAAACATATCTACAATGACAAGGCAGTACTTTTTGTTATCGCATTTGTTCAGTTCTATAAAATCCATACAAATAGTATGGAACGAATATGGCGGTGTAGGAAAACTTCCTTGTTTAGGTTTAAATGCCCCTTGTGCATGATGTTTGTTACAAATACGACATGCCGCACAAAATTATTTTGTGTAATTTGTGAATCCATATGTTTGGAATATTCGGTTTACTAACTGTACCATCCCCCCTGTTGAGACATGGCACTGCCCATGGCTCAACAAAGCTGCATATCTAAACAAATTAGACGGCAAAATTGTTTTTTTCTCTTTGGAGATGTACAGCCCGTTTTCAAGGATTGCTCCTCGTTTTTCCCATTTTTGTTTCTCTGCTTTTGTAGTAAGCGTCTGCATTGTTTTTAACATTTCTAGGTCTAAAATTTCAGAGGGTTATAATTCCTCGTCTAAAAGTAAAGTTTCTGAGTCTGAAGCTGCTTGCTTCGCAGCTGCATCAGCTCGCATTACCTTTTGAAATTCTGTGCGGCTAATTGGTATGAGCTACGCATTTGCAAATAGCTACTTTAGTAGGTAACTGAATAGATTCTAACAATTCTAAAATAAATTGCGCATGATTAATTGGTTTACCACTAGATGTTATCATCCCTCTATTTTTCCACTGCTGTGCAAAAACATGTACAGTAGAAAAAGCATACTGACTGTCAGTATATATGTATACACATTTGTCTTTTGCTAAGGTACAAGCTCGTGTTAAGTCAATCAATTCTGCTGCTTGTGCAGACAAGTTATGTGGTAAGGATTGGGCTTCTAAGGTTTCAGTGTCTGTAACTATTTCATACCCCACTAGATTTTTCCCTGTAGGGCCCCTTCTGCATGAGCCGTCCACGTAATATGTCACCTCGGCCTTATCCAAGGGAATATCCGTGAGATCTTGTCTGGGTAATGTTTTCTGCTCAATTTCCTGCAGGCAACTGTGTGGTGTGCCATCCACAGGAGTTGGGAGCAAAGTTGATGGATTTAATGTCGTGCATCGTTCAATTGTCATATGAGGTTGGATCAACAGTATAGTCATACAGGAAAGGTGCCTAGCAGGAGAAAGATAAGCTACCTTTTCTTGCAGTAAAATTATCGCAACCGCATGAGGCACTCTCAATGTGAGAGGGTGGAATAACACCACTGAGGCTGAAGCCTGTACTGCCATTGCAGCTGCAACCACTGCTTGCACACAGTGGGGCAAGGATCGCTCCTTTCTCAAAGGATATTGTCTCTTCTGTGGTCTGAATGCTGACTTTGGTGTAATAGTAACTTGTCCTGCTGTTCGAATAAGTCCTGCATCTGACTTGCCTGTTGACCAAAGAATCTTTGGTATGTTACATAAGGCTTTCTCCTCTTCTTCTAATAAGAATGCTAATCAGTTGTCCTCGCTAGACTGCAAGTGTACAGCTGGGTGTGCTTGTGTTAACCAATTCAGTTTTTGTTTCTGTATTCCCCTGCTCTGATAATTCTAAATCAGTTTGTTTCTCCCATCTCGTTACCTTTTCTCCTAGGTCTGCCCATTTTACATTTTTGTTCTTAGTTAAACTGACATGTGGTAATCGATTATATTTGTATAGTGCAAGGAATTCTTGAGGTAATGAACAGCTAACAACACTGTTTCCCTCAGTATCCCAGTACAGATTACGTAACACTAATCTGCACGATTTTTGAACAATTCTTGCTCATATTCCTTATCAGGTCCTGGTGTGCTACAGTAATACAGAGTGCAATGCAACAAATGCTGTCTGTCAGTGTCAAGGGAGGGGGATTTACTGATGGCTATGTTCATCAGTTCCTCGGTCACTGCCCCTGGACCAGTCGTAACTAAGTCCTGGCTGTACCAGTAAAAAGTCTCACCCTCCGATCGCACCACAAAAGTATCCATTTGTAGCTGTGCCTGCATACTCTGCATAGTCGGAACTACTGCTATGCCAAATATCTGCATAAGGTCCCTACCTAATAGATTCACTGGACATTTTGCAGAAACAACAATTTTACTCCTTTGAGTCATCACTGAAACAGGGTCAGTTATTGCTATATCATGGGAAAGTGGTTCCCGGTATAGCTGTCCATTTGCAGCTTTCACTAATATATAATCAGGTGATTCTGAATGTTCCGGTAACTTGGAGGGGTGTATCAGAGTCCGTGACACTCCTGAATCACACAGGAATTTAACTTCATTCCCCTCCACCAGAAGTGTAACTTCCGGTTTTGTGTCTGCTAGGTAGAGCTCTAGGCTCAATAATGCTAAATCTAAAATCTCATTTTCTTCATCCTCCATGTCTACTTGCACTTCCTCTACTCCTTCTATCACATTTACATGTGTCCTCTCTTTATTGTCTTTTCCCGATGATTTCTGACCCTCGTATTGTGTATCTTCACCATCATATAGAAAGTACTCATCTCCCTTATCCTCTGTGGTTGCCTTCTTATTTTGTTTGCAATCCCTAGCTAGATGCCCTTTCTTCCCGCACTTAAAGCATTCACCTCTCTTTTTCCTTTCTTCAAAGTCCTCTGACCATTTGTCAGACTGTTTATTTTCCTGTGCATTTTTCTTACCCTTTTTACCAGACTGTAATACATAAACTTCAGCTCCGTCTTCAGCAGTGAAGACTTGTGCTTTCTTTTTCTTTTTGCTATTAAAATGTCTTTCAGCATGTCTAGCATATTCAAGTAAGGCTTGTAACCTACTTGTTCGATGATCTATCATATGCTTCATAATGAAGCTACTAATAGGTGCAATGCAACCTTTTAAAAATGCATTTTTCAATTGTTGTTCATACAGGGAATCATTTGTCTGATTTTCGGGAACTGTCATACCGCTATGGTTATTAAAACATTCTAATAATCTGGCATAGTACCCATCTACTGTTTCATTTTCTTGTTGTATGTATTGATTAATACAAGTCCAGTCTGCTCTAGGTTTCCATTTCTCAGAGATTCGGTCTGTAAGGCCTTTTACTCTATTGTCAAGTTCTGCGTCACTATGTGGAAGTGGCTTAAATTCTGCATTACGAGGATTCCAGGTGCCACTAATCATGTGCCAATCTGGACCTACAATTTGTCTAACTACTTTTTCTACTTCTTCCCCATTTAAGTGGTAACTTAACCTCATGCCTTGTAAATCTTCTAGGAATTTTGTAAAATTAACTTTTGGATGGGGAATTCCCTCAGTAGCCTTCCAGATATCCTCCGGTGTCCACGGCCTATATACCAAGAGGGTTGGGTCCTGTCCAACCTGTCCTGCCTGAGGATTTGGTACCTCTATAAGTGGACATATTTCTTCCTCACTCTCAGCTTGTAAATTTCTCTCCATTTGATACGATTCTATGCCCCCCTGTGTTTTACGTGTTTGGGACCTAGTTTCAATGGGATCTCTAACAAACAATTTCGGTTTCACTGAGACATCAGGATACTGCGGAGGTGGACCAGCTTGCCCACCCGCTTCACATCCTGAAAAAGGGAGTGGGGGGGGGGCTTTTGCTACTACTACATTATTATCTTCTTTGTCTAAAAACAATGCCTTTGAATTATTACTCTTTTGTTCCCTACGGTTTGCTTCCTCAATTCACCTGTGTGCCTGAGGAATGCCTAATTGTCATTGTTTTCTTGCCTAACCTTTTGTATCACTTTTAAGCTGTTTAAGAAGTTAAACAAGCGAAGATTTGTCTAATTTCCCATCAAATTCATTTTTGTTAACCCATTTTGCATAATACCTAACATTATCTGCACGTTGTAGTTGCATATATGTTGCGTCTTCGGTTAGGGGCGGGTCTCGTGATGTTTTAGTGCACTGATTTCCCATGTTAATAAATGTTACGTAACACTTTTACCACGTGGTACCACAACTTCAGTTCCTTTCACAGTTTATCTAGAATAACTGCCTACCTTATTCTGTTGCCCTGATCTATGACCAAATAAACAGTAACGTTTCTTGTCCCTGATCTGTATGACAAATCTGACAAAAAAATCAATATTTACTGTAACCTAATCCCTGATCTAAAACAGAAAAAAGGCAAAAAGTCTCCCTACCTGAGCCTCCAGTATTGAGCAGTCATGGTTCGAAGTGGAGATCCGCTCTTCAGTCACAGATCAGAAAGTGGCCAGCCTCTTTAAACGACAATTCAGTCGGAGGTCTTTTCACTCAAGAAGAACCATTTCGGTATCTTCTCCTGCATGCAAACTTCGACCACCGCTATGCTCTGATCCGCAGCTTCTGAGGGATTCTGGTACGCAAAGGACTAATCTATTAAATGAAAAATACTGTAATAAAAAGATCAATACACAGGAGGTTCAGGTTCAGGTTCTTTACTAGTGTACACCAGGAGGCAAAAAACGTACAAGTACAGAATTTTGTCTGAATGAAACAGGAAGAACACAACTTTTATAGTATTTCTTACTAGTATTAACCTACCAGGCTGACGTAGTCAGTCACAAGGGGTTTTTCATCACTTTAGCTTACAATATTCTATTCATCTAAAATGCTGATACTGCATTTTGCTTAAAAAGTTTTTCTGGTAAACAACATGGCCTTGCTAGCCACCTGGTTAGTTACAATACCCTTTTACAAAAGTTTCCACTCAAGGTTCTAAATTAATTCGAACATAATAGTAGATACAGTTCTCAATACATTTCTCTTGTTACATGTTATCACTTCTTCCTTGCAGCCGGTGCGTTATCTAGTAACATATACAAGGTCAATTGCTCAAGCGGAAAAGAGCAGAAGATTCTCATTATTTCACACATTTAATTTCTTGACCCAGCAGATAATCACTTGTAAGAAGCATAAACATTAATTCTTGCTGAGCTAGCAGCTGCTGGGGTCAGAGGCCAACTTGCAAAAAGGCACACTGCAGTTTCCAAAAGCTTCTTGCAGTTTCATATGAATTCATTTTTCTTGTCATATCATTAATAGAATAAAATGCATTATATCTTTCTTATTTCTTAATAAGCACTAAACATATACATTAATACATATTTTTCTAACAGATATGCAGAGGAGTAGAAAGCAAGATGAGAGATGGGCAGTTTAGATTCAGATTAGGATGCAGCTCAATTAATCTAAAGTCTGCAGTGGGACAGATAGGTGGGAAGAAGCTAGAGATGAGGAACGAGTCCATTTGGACATTCCTAAACTTGAAGAAAGCATATGACAAGGTCCCAAGAAACCTGATTTGAGTGGTCCTGTAGTGGCTCAAAGTCCCATAAACTTTATTAGAACTATTGCAAGCTATGTACAAGAACCCAATGACTCAAGTCAGAATCATGTTCAGTCTCACAGAGGGATTTCCTGTGGAAGTGGGTGTGCATCAGGATTCAGCTCTGAGTCCACTACTGTTCATACTGGTGATGGACTACATTAGCAGACAGGTGGTTTATGTAGATGATGTGGCATTACAGGCAGACTCTGAGCATGAACTTCAGCAAGGATGGGGGAATGGAATGCAAAACTGAAAGCACATGTGATGAAACTGAGTACAGATAAAACAGCGGTAATAGCAACAAAGGGGGGAATCAGAAGAAGATACAAATTAAAAAAGAAATGAAGATAGTGGAATGGGTTAACAGTTTCAAGTATCTGGGAAGGGTGGATGAGTAGAAGGGAAGTCTGAATGAAGAGATCAAAGCTAGAATCAGAGGGGCTGCAGCCAACTGGCATAGAATATTAGGTGTAGTGTATAATAGAAGAATGCCAAAGAAGCTGAAAAGTAAGATGTACAGAACAATGGTGCAACTATTACTACTGTATGGTACAGAGACCTGGGCATTAAAGGGAGAGCAGTTAATGAAGCTAGAGGTGACAAAACTGTCTGAGGTGGGTAGTTGGATACATACTGTGGGACAGTTGAAGAAATGAGGACAAAAGAGCAGAAGCCAAAGTAGCTTCATTGCAGAAAACATCAAAGAGAACAGATTACAGTGGTTCAGGCACATGTGCAGAAAAGCAGAAGACAATCCGGTGAAGAAGGTTTTGGATAGATGGGAAGAAGGCAAGAGGAAATGAGGGCATTCAGCAAAAAGGTGGATGGATTGTGTGAGAGAAGATCTCTGTCAGTCAGGCATGACTGTGGAAGAAGGCAGGAGTGTGACGCTGAATTAAGGGAGATGTACAAAATTGGAAAAAGGGGAGTTGATGATGATGATGATCAAAACTACAAAGGGTTAGGTGCTATCACTGTACTATAACACCATAATACATATTACACCGACACAAACAAAGTCATGGCAGTACACATTCATCTGTGGGATGGCTTCATATTTACTAACTCTTTATGATATGTAAATGTCTAGATGCTTCTACATAGATTTTCATTGTCATTTGGCATTGAAATTATGGGTTATCTGCATTAGTTTACAAATGTACATGGTCTAATTATACTTCAAGCCATTTCCTCCAAGTCTTGATCAAGGAGGCTGTGGATAGAGCAGTTTTCATTTTAACTATTTTATACTATGAAATACTCACCTGAGATTCATCTGCTCACAACTTATCTTGATGTTTACGTCACACATTTGCCAATATGCAACCACACAGTTTGGTCTACCTTACTGCAATGGTAGTCACTTTGTTGGACAGGAAACCCTGTTATTAAGAGATGCCAGAAAGCCTTCTGTGATGTCCAAAAACTACATCCAGTTGCAAAGTTTAAATAAATAAATAAATAAATAAATAAATAATGATCAAAGTTTATCTGCTAGATTCTGGTGAGCTGTACATCGCCAACCAGATTAAAGAATGTTCTTAAGCATGGTGTTAATGTACAGGTAATGCCCACTGAAAAGGCATATTAAGCTGCTGTGAAGCTTCAGCTTGGACAATTAAAATGCAAATGGCCACCATTTTTATGCCCACTAAGCATTTTGCTGTTTACAAAATGTAAATTAAGACAGAAAATAAATTTAAAACAATGTAAAACAAAAGTGTGTTTGCATGTGAATGCATGTGTGTTTATGTTTCTGTGTGTATATGAATGTAAAGCTTTGAAAGAAGAAATTAAAACTAAAATATAACTAGCCACTAGGTGGCATCGGGTATCTTTCCAAGATAGAATTTAACATGTTTTTTTAAAATGGTTTATAAGGTTTATATAATTAAGAAAAATGAATGTTTTTAAATAAAAATGTTTATTATTAAGTGAATATAAATGGTTTTAACTAGAAAGATTATTTTAAACTTATTAATAAGTGATAACAAACATCAAATTTTAACACAATATGGATGTATTAATTTAATTGTTTTTAAACAAAACAGCGGGAAATTAATCAGATAAAGAATTTCACTGGTTAGAATATTAAGGACTTAAACTATATAATATGTGGAGGAGATGAAGTTTGTGTTCTTACATTTATCTGATGAAGTCAATGAATAGGGCATGAAGGATTTACAAAGCGTTCATGTCTTACAGTTTTGTATTGTTTCCGTGTATGTGGTCAAATAAACGCTTGGATTATACTTCTGGTGTCTACATCCTCGTATTTCTGCACCTATTCTGGATTTATATGAATGTATGCTTACTTGCTTGCATCAAAGTGAAAGTGAGATGGAGAGGAAGAGACTGAACACTGACTGCAATAAGCAGTCCATTAGCACAGTTTTGTTAAATATTAAAACTTTGTTTCTGTTCCAAAATGTTTGTTTGTGCCGCCAGTTTCAAAGGAACAATGCAATTAAATTTCATAAAGCATGTATTAGACATTCACAAGGCTCACCACATCAGTGACTGGCTCAAAGCTGAAAATCAGTCTTGCTACAAACTTTCTCCAGAGCATACAGAGCTAATACTAACTGAAGTGTGTTTTCTGCATTAAGAAGAGTTTGACTGCTGTTCTAGTGGCAGTAGTAAAGTAGCCTGGTCAGTACTATTTGGAAAACACACAGGAAGGCATAAAGTTTGAGCTGCTTGCTGTAGCTAGTTGTTTTATTTTTTGGATACCTTTACACTTTTTGCTAACCAAAATATATTTTTATATTAAGAAGACTGGGACTGCAATTCTAGTCACAGTAATAAAGTAACCTGGTCAGTGTGAGTTGGAAAACACACAGGGAGGCTTAAAGTGAGAATTACTTTTTGTAGCTAGTTATTTGATTAGTTTCCAATTCCTTTTGACTTTTGTCTAACTAATATGTGTTTCTAAATTATGAAGACTGGGACTGCCATTCTAATGGGAATATGAAGGTTGCCTGGTCTGTCCAAGTTGGAAAATACACAAGGGGACTTAAAGTGGCAATTATTTGTTGTAGCTCATTAGTGCCTTTTCACTTTTGGCTAACCAAAGCTTGTTTTTGCATTAAGAAGACTGGGACTGCTATTCAAGTCGCAGTAGTAAAGTAGCCTGGTCTGTTTGAGTTGGGAAACACATGAGAAGGTTTAAAGTGTGGTTGGTTCAGCACCCAGAGGGCTTTCTTGGTGTTAATCTGCACTTGAGAGCTACTTTTGCTGTGCTTTTACAGGATCATCCAGTTTGTGGCAGTATGTGTTTACTTGGTGTATCTGAGTTGGGAAGTATTCCAGGGAGCTCAAAGTATAGTTGTTTAGTGGCCAGAGGGTACAGAAGTTAGTTTTCAACCTTTTTGTCTATTATAAATTAGGTGCTTTTTCATGGAGCTTTTCACCATGCAGAGGTGGTTAGCAGTACCATGAATAGTAGCAATACCTATAAAAGTAACACAGAAAGACTACACAAAACTAAGCTTAGGTCAGCTAGTTAGTGCATCACGCAGTGCTAATATTAGATCATAACACTATTTAATATCTAGCCTTAACCTCAGACACCATTCAGCTAGCCCTTGTAAAAAAAACAAGTCCCTAAACCATAATAGCCCAACCCTAGTACAGGTCCTGACAAAATGGATTTGCAAATTCCTAATGTCTCTGTTATAAGACTGGTAGATATAAGCATCCTAAGACAATATAACAATTATCTCAAACACTCAGGCAACATCTTAGTCCTTAAAGAAGCTAACACAGTATACGATAAATGGGGTCTATATCATAATGTCGAATGCTGACAAGTTCAAAGCACTAAACTTCAAACTTGAAAGTTCGAAGTGTAAAAATGTCAAAACGTATAACAGAGATCACCATAGAGTGCGGGAAGGTAAGATTTCCCTTTACTGCACTGTAGTGCGATCTCAAAGTTGGTATATTTAAGTAGCCGGGGTGTGTGGGGGTGCTGGGTGGCTTGCCCCCCTTGCGTAGAGAGGTTTTTTTTATTGTTTTGGGTTTTGAGGGTTTTTTTTTTTTACATCTGACGTTTTTAAACTACGAACTTTCAAGCTCGAAGTTTGACGCTTCAAAGTTGTCAGCATTTGACAATCTGATATAGATCGGATAAATGTACATGCATAACTTCCTTGGAGATAAAGACACACTACATCCTTCACACATACCTCTCACCACATGTATAGACCTTCCCATGATGAGGATCATAAAAAAAAACTCCATACCTGAAAGATCTTCTAAGCCACTAAAATGGCAACACCTATCCTTAGCAACCACTAAAGCACATACCAAAAGCAATACCAAACAGCAAACATAAGTTTACATCCAATGATCATCCAAGATTAATGTCCATAAGACAAGCAAATACTTTACTGTGTACTCTTGTCATAGGAGGTTCTGTTTTACAATACACAGATGTTGCTCTCACCAGGCAGGATGAGCAGATGATAATGTTTAGTTGCCTGTCTTGAGCAAGGACCTGCAATATCACTCACACAGTCAAGTCCCTGCACCACAGGTACCAATATGATCCTATCATAGTCCATGTGGCTGTAAATGACCTGAGACATAACTAATTGTACTATATGAAAAGAGGCATTATGGATCTCTCTGAATATGGGTTAAAAGCATGCACATGCCTTGCGCTGAGCAGCATTTTACCTTCAACAAGGATGATGCCACAGTATGCATAGAAAATGATTGATTTTTATAATTGGCTTACTTGTCAGTGTTACTCCAGGGGAATGCAATATCTATCAGAATGGGAGGGCATGGTTAACAGACCACGTTGCTTTGCCAATATTGGATATTGATTAAAACTTTATACAATCCCTCACAGCCTTTTTTAAGCAATGTTAAAGCAACAAAACTACTGGCATAGCAAAAAAATAAATAAAAAAAAATCAAAGCAAGCGTAAGGAGTTAGTACTCAATGCTCAGAGTCAAAACAAAAAACTCCATACTCTACAATCTCTCATTACTCAGGAGAATGTAGACTTCTGTGTTGTCACTGAAACTTGGTTTAAAGCCACAGAAAGTTCCAATACTGGAAGGCTACAGTGCCCTCCACACATTTAGACAAATAGTGAAGACAGGGGTTAAAGGTTGAGGTATCTCCAAGTCTCCAAAGACACATTTCCTTATCATGTGCTGGCCAGCTACATGTCACCCTTTATGAACAATGAAGATAACAACTCTTGCCTAGACATACTGTAGGTGCTCAACATCCAACCAAATATTCTATTCATTTGAGACTTTAACTACCCCTCTATAGACTTGGAAACATATGCTCCCTCTAACTCACTGGCACTTTTCCCAGACTTTATCAGCACAAACACCCTGGACCAGATAGTGTCCACTCCAACCACAGGATCAAACATATTGGACTTAGTATTCACCAACATAAGAGAGCATTGCCCCATGTCACATCCTCATTGGCGAGGTTGGGCCACAAAGCTTTCAACCGCAAAATAAAAAATGACCCGGAAACCCAACTAAACCCATAACAGTTAGGGACTATTCAAAGCAAGCTATATCCTATTAAGTAACAATTTGTCAAAATTCACAGCTCCTCCAAATTTCTGGAACACCTACCTATGCAGAATTATTTCTGTACAAACATATAAATAGCTGCATTGGGGCTGTTGCACATACCAGAAGTAAGCCCAGATCTAACACCAAAAATAACCCCACTGGTGTAAGCTTTACCTTAACAGGGTATATAACAAAAGAAAAAAAGTCACAGCCAAAATCAGACAGAGCAACTAAGCAATTACAAAGTCAGCCTCCCAGGCTAAGGAAAATCACAAGGTCTTCTTTGACTATATCGGGAACCTTAAAGGTAACACTCAGCAGTGAGTACCATTACTGGTAAATTCCACAACCTTCACTTATGAGGGTGAGATATCAGATGTACTGGCTGATAAATTTAGGTCTTACTTCAACCCTCCACCAACTCCTCATCAACGCACCCCTGAAATCCCTAGCATATCCCCCCAACTATCAACAAGGAGTAGGCCCTGGTGGCACAACTAAGATCAAAAATATTGCCTCAATGGCCCTAGCAATATCCTGAGTGCCTTATAAATATCCTATAACATGACCTAGCAGGACCACTTGAGGCAGTCTTCAAATAGAGCCTCAAGATAGGTGATATTCTAGGTGAACGGTGGGCCAGAACGCTCATCACTCTTCATAAGAGTGGACCATCAACTGACCCCTGGAACTACAGACCCATCACTCTTGTAATTCTGATATGCAAAGCCATGGAATAAATTGTCATGGAAATGATTATTAAGGACATTGGCAACTTACAGACAGGTCTATGTTCAGTCATTAAATGGAAAAAGCATTGAACAGCATGTTTCATTGAACATGCTGTTTATCAAGCCATTTGAGTAAGATCACATTTTGGTAGGAATCAGGAAATGTGTGTTTTCCCCACTGCAGTGGGATCTCGAGGTCGGTATATATAATTAGTGGGAGGTATGGAGGGTGTAGCCCCCCACATGAGAAGTTTTGCTGAACGGCATTTTCAATGCAATCTCGTTTGGTGATTTTTCCATTTAATCACTTAACATAGACCCCCTACAGACACTGGGCCCATCCCAGTTTGGCTTTATTAAAGGGAGGTATTGCCTGCTCAGCCTGGTAGACATCTTTGAGAGGATCATCAAGGCTGTGGATGAGGGGAAAACAGTACATAATGACTCCCTTGACCTGGCCAACCTGTTTAGAGGCTAGTGGCAAGAAGAAATTTTGGGCTGGTCAACTGAAACTATCAAACAATTGTTAAAGGAGAGTTGTAACTATGTCTTCCCTCCAGGGTGAACATCCTGAGAGGTCAGCTGGTTACGATCATCGTCCAGGTAATTTGGATGAGGAGCATTATAACTCTGCAACGAATTAATGAATGAAGGTAACTGAATCCATCAATTCCCCATTTATCAAAGTTGATGATGTCATGCAATTGGCATCCGCTGAAGCTGCTGTGAGTATGCATAGTTGCAAGTGTTTAGGAGACAGTGTACATATTCTCAGAATGGTTTGGATGTCAACATTTTAGATGTGGCAATGTGGAAGCCCAAGCAGGGTGAGTTTGTCTTTCAGAAAATGGTTGATGCATCCTGCAATATGGCACTTATTTGTGATCACTACAGAAAAAAATGTAATTGATCTAGCCAAGGCTATGATATGGCTTATGGACTGCATGTATTTAACATGTGGACATCATTGTGGACAGTTTTATAGTTTACATGATTTTACTGGAGTGTGTGTGTGGCATTACATGAAAATTCCACTTCTGTTTGTCCTTATGTGATGTAAATCATTAAGAACATCTGCTGTGGCACTGGGTGTTTGAACTGTTCAGTAGGTTTGATGTGGTGCCTTGAATATGATTTGTCCTGTGTGATTGTGAGACAGCCACTATAAAAGTTTGGAAAAAAATGGGCAGTTAACCAATGTAAAGGAAGTTTCTTTTATTTTGCTAGACAACTTCTGGTGATAGTTCCAACATTTGGGGATTTCTGTTTTATACAGTACCAATATGCAGTTTCACATGAGTCTGAAGGAGTTGGTATTGTTAGATTTCCTACCTGAAAGAGAAGTAGCTGGTGCATATTGGGAATTAGCATCTAACTTTACACACAAACTACAGCCCTTTCTGTGCTGCTTTGAGGAGGTTCATCTATACTTGGAAAGAAAAGAAAGTTTGCCACAAGAGGAAAGGTAACCACTACATTCCCTTTCTTATTCCTGAGCTTTTTCTGGAATATCTCTGACTTCAACAACCACTGTGTCCCGTGTACCCAGAACTGTATTGAAGCTTGTCACAAGCGGGAGATATGTTCACTTAGAAGAGGATGGTGGATCTGAGATGTATCATGGATGTTCAGGTGCAGCAACAGAACAAGACAAAAGAAATACATGATAGAGTGATGGCAGGTATGGTTTCTTCTCCAATCTGTCTGCATTTATTCCGATATGAGGACTAGTGTAAGCACATTATTGGAACAGAGGCACTTATATATCACCAATCAGTTCCTGACAGAAATAGTTTATAACCTGAAAATCTAACGTGCACTGTCTTTTGGATACTCACTATGTAAATACTTAATTTAGCTTCACTTTTCATTTTTGTTGCTGCGATATGCTGTGGTAGACAGCAGGATAGTGGGAATACTATAAAACATACCATGTATGGGACTTCAGTTACACAACATCTGCTTTTTTGCTGGAATTTCACAGTAGTTGTACCTGGTTGTGGATTTCAGTTTGATGTGCTTGTGTACTACGAGACTAGAGTGCCAGAATGTGAGACTTTTTGCAGTCTGCCTTGATCGTCGTTGCTCGGTCTTGCACTTATGTACTTTGGTGGTGGGTATGTAGGGGTCTGCAGCTTCATTCGTTTCACTCATTTTTGATATTTATATTTTGCTGAATTACTAGGTCAAGAAAACAGCTGTTCAACCACTTTATTTTGACTGACTGCTTTTCACTTAAATGGTATGTCAACTGATACATGCATATCGATGAGTGCATGTCAGTTTTGAACACTGCATAAAAACTGACACTCAAGTGATAAATGCCAGCATTTTGAAAATGAACACAATTAAAAAAATCACAAAATTTTAAAAGATTAAAAAGGAAGCACAAATGATTTCCTTTTGTAACGTAATAACGCAAATCTCACTAAAATTCAGTCATAATTTGTCTGAAGAGGGGTATACATCAGCAAAGTGGCTATATTGCTGTGTATGGAGATTATCAGTGGATGAAAGTAAATGACTCTGCTGACACATGCTCATGTTAGAATGTCAGTGTTCTAGTTTCACAGAACTACTCTGTTTTTGTGTAAAACTAGCTAGAATACTTCACTTTGGTCATTTTCTATATGAAGTCAGACAATGGAAGGGTGCATAGTTAGGAAAATGGTTTATTTAATTGGCATTGGGCTCTCTGTGGATGAAAATATGTCTGATCCAGCCTGATAGCACTGAGTGATAAATGCCTTACTGCTCCCAACACAACCAGTGTTCAGCTAGCAGCATGAGTGCTGAACGGACTGGATGGGGGAGGATGAGAGTTAGTGGCTGATGTTGGTTCACTTATTCCGGGTGATAGAGGCAGCCTAGGCTCACTGCAACAGTGGTGTTATGAGTATCCACAGGCAAAAACAAAACTACTGCACCAGATAAAGTCCAGACCAGACTCCAAAAATACAATGCATGAAATCCAAGCAGGCAAAGGACATGCACAGCATAAAACCAAACGATTTATTTAGTAAAAAACATGTAAGCGTTTTTGCATTGTACTCCTATGCTTCGTCAGAAATTTCTTGCAGTGTTAAGAGTATGTCAAGGTCTATAATGCAAGCAGTATACAGTTTAATATCAAAATGTAGAAAATCAAAATAATTTTCCACCCGTTGATAGAACCAGTTTGCCAAAATTGGTAATAACAAATTGTCAAAATTTCAGAAATGGTAACATGGAATCAACATTTCAACACCGGAAGTTCCAATGTTGAAAGTCTTTGTTATTGGTAATGGCCCTGCACCCCCCATGTGGGGGCCTGCTCCACCCACACCCCCTGCATATTATATATTCCAACTCTGAGATCAGACTACAGTGAGAAAAGGGGACATTTCCCAATCCCCACAGTAGTGCAATCTGTTATCCGAACATTGATTCCACGTTAGTGAATGTACACTACCATTCGCTAATGTGAATATGGACATTTTCCAGATCGGCATTATGAAAACTTGAAAACAGCCTTTTGACCTTCCTAGCTTTGTGTAAATGCTGATCAAAATTTTGATTGTAACAACAGTATACCACTATGTCAACAGGTTTCCCTTGAATGAAAGCACACATGTGCCTCCTGAGGGCAAAGGTTGTGGAGGTCATAAGGCTGCCTTCTGCCTTAAGGAGATGCATTTAAAGCAACTCCATAACTATGTCTATCTAAATATACTCACACATACATATATCATATGTATATATGTATGCGTGTATATGCATGTGTAGAGATCTACATTGATTGATTGACAGCATAAACATTTAACAGTAAAAATACTGTGAGAAATAAAATTTGAGCTCCTAATCAACTCATAATTCTTATTTACCCTTTATACAAAAGAAACTCACATACTGCTCGATTGTTATGACTCATATGCTGCAAAGTGTAATATTAAATTACAAAATACTTAATTTAACAAAATTGTAAAGGGTCAAGCTCTCTGTACTCAATACATGAAGGGCTGTATTTTGCTCGCACATTTTACAGAAGCCACATTAGAGATCAACAAGAATGGGGAAGGATTACTTTTTCAATTATCACTGTACTGTAATCACCTGCACAAAGCTGCCTGCAGTTTCTTATCAGTTGTGCATTTGATTGATTAGAACACAGCTCAGTCTGTGTGAGCAGTTGTGATCTCAGTCAATTAAAGAGCCTGTTTCTGTCCATATATCTGTACATGTGCACATGTGTGTGCATGTGTGAGTGAGTGCCTATGAACATTTATATGTATATACATAAACGTATATATATATATATATATATATATATATATATATATATATATATATATATATATATATATATATATATATATATATATATATATATAAGTGTGGGTGTGTGTGTGTATATACATATATATAGGTTCATAGATTAGTACTAAGCTAACTGCCCTTGTAAGCCATTTTAAGCCTGACTCAAACCCTGCACCTTGTGTTTGTAAAGCAAACACTTTAACCATTAGGCCACCCACTCTCTCTCTCTCTCTCTCTCTCTCTAAAAAAAACATTATATATATAAGGGTTGGGAGGGTGGCCTAATGGTTAAGGTGTTTAAACCTGAGTACAAAGGTGAATCATTTGAATCTTGGCTGGGCTTAAAATGGCTCAAAGGCTGGTGCTCAAAAGGGCAGTTGGCCTGGTATAAATCTATAACCCTATATATATATATATATATATATATATATATATATATATATATATATATATATATATATATATATATATATATATATATATATATATATATATATATATATATATATGTATATATATATATATATATATATATATATATATATATATATATATATATATATATATATATACATATATATAATGTGTGTGGTCAAAAGCACTGACCTAAACAACATGACAACATGAACTATATACGGCCTTAATGCACTTGATGTATTTAAGTCTCTTTCAAAGAATTTCTCCGTAATTCATAGCTATGCCCATACACCTCATCTGTATGATCTATATTAATAAATACTTCATATTCTTATTAACTGACTCTCTCATTACATCTATACCTTTCAACACCTGCTCTCTCCCCAGTCTTAAAGTGGACTTGTATATTTTTATTTTTATTTCCTAGCATAATAGACTTTTCTAAAAATGGGTATATATTACCCACTCTGGCCTTGGTGGTGAAGTGGTTAGCATTGTTGCCTCACAGCAAGAGATTCTCCAGTTTGATTCTTGGTTGGTGTGCCTTTTGTGCAGGGTTTGTATGTCCTCCCTGCAATTAGGTGGGTTTGCTTCAGTTTCCTCCCACATTCCAGTGACATGCAGTAAGAGGATTGGACACGATAAACTGGCTGTAGGTGAGAGTGTGTGTGCAAGTGAGCAGTGCAAATGAACTACTATAGCAATGCTAGCCACAGAGTGGTGTTAACCTTAGCTTGAGATGATTGTCACTGTGGAAGTGACACCTCGACTCCCATGTGCAAAATGGGAGAAGTGGTTGAGGATAGATAGATTACCTACTCTGACTTTCCATGTCAACAAATAAATAAATAAAAAATTACTTGAAACTTTTAACCAAATTATGAAGTATTAAATGCTGCACTGACTAAATCACAATACCAACCTAAACAGCATGATTGCTACAATCTTGCAATTAAATGATGGACCATATACTGGATAGATTGATTCTGATAGTGTCAAAGTAAACTTAAATACTGATTTTGATTCTAGTTATAGATTTGCATTTTGAACCTGCTTTTTGTATGTCGGAATTATAGACTGTTTTAGACATTAAAGGCAGGATTCACGAAGCTCTGTGCAAGAATAAGGCTATTTTTCCATGGAGCGGTTCGTGTTCATTTAGGATAGCAGCATGCCTTGCATAATAATGAAGGTGCACTGCTATCTAATCTAAACAGACACGGACCAGGAGCAAGCACAGGGGGCGTGTGTTAGCAGTGCCTGCACATGTAACACACCCCCTTCACTCAGAAAGTGCTGTATGGCATTTTCTGATACAGATGAGTGTCAATCTATATATTAGAGCATGGCTCTAATATTATATAGTAAACAAGTGTCCACAGACACTGAAATGTAAATAGCAACATTTCAGTGTCCATGGACACTGAAAAAGAAAAAAAAAACATAAATACCTAGAAGGCAGCAGCCTTCAGGTGAACACCTCCAAATGTATGCACTCTTGCCCTACATGCATGGAAGCAGTAGGGCAAAAGGAAAGAAGTAGACATTAACAAATTTAATATTTTTTTCATCAAATAAATCTGAAGCTTAAGCGGTGTGCAGCTTGTTTGCATGGCACACCGGTGTGCTTAGCCTGGCTGAAATCCTGAAAATGATAGACAAGTGCTACTTTGAAAGAAAACCTCATCAAGCTGCTGTAGTGTAGTGGTACTGCCATGGTATAATATGTAGAACATGCTCAGTTTAAATCCCCCTTCTGCCAAATTATTTAATAAACCTTTAATGAACTTGAATGATAGATGTCAATCATATGTCTCATGTATAGCATAGCAGGGGTCGGAATATGTAAAATATAAATGTAAAAAATAATTTATAAATTTATGGAAAAAAATTGATTCAAGCAATGCTTTGCTAGTGTATCCATTGCTTACCTGCTTTCAGCTCTGCTTAACTGGTGTAAGCATTGCTATGCGGATTTGCATGCAGCTAAGCATAGTTCAGCATATTAAAACTGGCCAATCAAGAAAAAGTGCGGGAAAACTGCCCTATTTAAACTGCACAGGTGGGAATACAGCCATAACCATTTGGGATTGCTCACAGCTGGACCAAAGTGTCTGGTGTTGGTGAAGGTGTGTGCATCCGAGCACAACGTTTAGGCATCCAGGAGTCCAGGGTCATGGTTGGGCTCCTAGTTAAAAACAATGATGGCAGGCTGCTGCAGGGCCAGTACCAGTGCTTGCAGTACAAAGCAGAGGCCTGGGATCAGCTTTCACATGATCTCACCAGTGCCAATGGCATACCCCGGACTGGTGGGAAAGTATGTCATCACCATTATGATCTGAAGCAGAGGAGGAGTGGACTCTTGGACCAGTAGAACCAAGACACCTGAGCGCAGGATGTCCCACCTGTCTGTAAGTATGCAGTGTTATGTATCTCTAAGTATGGAAAAAGTTCAACTTGTGACTATGCAAATGTGATTAATGTGTGATGTCTCCCCATACAGCTGCTGCAGAGAGGTCCCAGAATGTTGAGGCTCATGCCCAGCAACTGGCCCAGCTGAGTCCGCAGTATGGTGAGTACAGAATACCCCCTACTATTAGCAGTAAGAAATCAAAATTATAGTAATGGTAGTACTGCCTGTATATATAATTGTGCTGCAAAAGTCAGGAATAAATGCCTTTGTCAGGCTGCCAGTGTTACAATGGAGTATTCCCAGCTACTGTGTAATACAGATATCAGTAGCAAACAAGGTACAATATGCAGGAGAGGAATATTAGAACATGTATGAGTGTGTCTGAGTGAACCAGCCAAGAAAGTGCCATGTCAGGGCTACTGAAACAGTTAGAAATTAAAAGCAATACCCTGTGCAGATCATCCAGGAATAGTAATTGTGTATTTCTGAGTTGTACACAGATATGTATGTCAAAACTAATCTAATAAAGGTGATCCCAAACACTGGTGTGCATCATTTCACTTGTACCTGAAAAACAGAAATGTGTATGTCCTGCAGAATGCATTAATTGAGGTGAACTGATTTAGCACTGCTTGTCTACATACTTTAGAATGGGCATGTCAAATAACTGAAAAAAGCAACAGTACATATTTCCATCAGAATGTGTTTTACTTGTTTGTCTGCCAGCATTGTCCTGTGTTAACCTTTCAATTTCTGCTGTATGTAGCTGTGAATGTACTGAAAAATGTATAAGGCTAACAGGTGCAGACTTAAGACCTATACTGTGTACTCAGGAATCTAAGTTGCAGAATGTATAGTTGTAAAACAGTCAAATATACAATCCAGCTAATGTGCACATGTTTTACAAACACTGACACCAATGTATGTTGTGTATGCATAATTTGTACTGAAAATGGGAAACAAATAATGCAACGTCATAATAAAAGTACTGTGCACAAAAATATGTACTAGATAGAAATGTCACAAGCAACACACAACACCTCTCCACTAGCTTAGTCTGATAAAGACAAGGCCTGTAGTTCAATTTCGAGCACACACCACGGTTCAAATCCAGGGACCACCATTAACATCTCAGTCTGGTTCTACAGTTATAAAATGTAATCTGAATAGAAAAAATAATGTATTGCAACTCATACATTTTCCATACAGGGCACACAGGTAAAGAAATCCGAATAGAAATACTAGTATGATGTGGATAACTATGAAAGGTATACAATTGCTGTGTTGATCATCCCCAGTCCTACAAATAGATGCAAGCTAGACATCCAGACACTGCAGTCTGGCCCAGACAAGCCCCTCAAATGTCACACTGTCATAGACAGTTTCCCCAGTTGCCAAGAAACCTGCACACAGAAAATGTGACAATAGATGCATGTCAAAGGCACAACACACAATCCAGGGCCTGCAACTAATATGTGAATCTAAAATATGTATAGAAACAGCAATGTAATGTGCACACAGTTCATCTGCACAGGACCCACAGACAAAGAAACTGGTATAGAAACAGGTATGATGTGTATAACTAAAATAAGGGTACAATTGCTCTGTTGATATCTACAGCTGTTGGTGTGCTGTAGCAGCCCCATGGCCCAGGAAGAATGTAAGTGTGGTCAAACTGTAGAGTAGTGAATAGTAGTGTACTGACAAATAATCTTGATAGCAGTTGTCAATTGAATCTGCTCCCTTCACCCACCACTCAACTGATCCAATCACCACACTGAAACCAACATGGGTATGTTACTAAATAAACCTCTACTGTTGGGACTGTTGTTCCATTTGGTTTATCATTGTTTAAACTGTGTGCATACTAGTATAACCTGTTGAATAATCATTTTATTGTCTGCCTGACATACCACTAACTAGCATGCTGTTGCAACCCTGAATGCCATTCCATATATGCATGGGCTCTGTTTGCTATGACACTGTTATAATTGTACTGTTTTGGGTAAATGGGAACATCCATGCATGCTATTTTGACTAATATTGTAATGTATTGTCCATGACTAACCATTATTCATTGTTAATTTCCACACCATAGCACATATGGGAAGGCAGATCAAAGCGGATCTGCATCTCCCACCCCACCTGGCCAAGGCACCGGGTCCCAGCATGTATGGGACCCAACCCATACCTCACTCATCTGCTGGTCCTGTACCCCCCTTGGGTGGAACCACTGCTGGGGATGGGGCCTGCCCCCCCTGAAAGTGGGCGCGGTGAGGATATCGTCACCTTGGATGAGGTCTTTGGCATGGTGTGCAGTTTCCTCCAGATGAAGCTGGATGATTGCCTGCACCAGGTGGAGGGCAGGCTGTCACAGCTAGAGGGGCAGGCAGTCTGTCCAGCCCAGCACAGCCACCTTCGGGGGCAGTAAAGGAGTAGTGGTAACTGCTATCAGGTTGGGACATCAGTGCCACAACTATCATCTTGGGGGCTCATGAGCCTTGGATTCCCAACCACCCTCCCAGTCAAGGTTTTTACCCTTCATGTGTCATATACCACCCCTATCTGATGTCTTGTCTGTCTTGTCTGTCTGAAAATGCAACCTATCCTACCAAACCTCCTTCACTACACTTACCAATAATCCTTCCTTAACATCCCACTCTCATGTTAAAAAAAAAGGGCATCTGTGCCACAAAAAAATCACGTCCCATACATAGCTCTGCATTTTGCCCAGAGACATGTACCCATCACACAATCTAACCCTACCAATCATCCATATTGTATGATGCCCGCACATCTCTCTGTAGGGTGTGAAGCTCCAAATTCTAAATTACCCACTATGAAAGCAGCTGTTGCTGCCAATGAAATGCAGAGCTATGATCCTTTCCTACCCCCTTCCTGCACATCCATACTTGTTTCTCCTCTTGGTTGTCCTCCTGCTTGCCCCAATTTCACCACTTTCCTATCTCCCTTTTTTTCTTTTCTTTATTTGAAATTAGCATGGGTTTAAGTGGCCGTAAGCAGCTGTAAGCTGGTGTAAGCTAGCTAAGCTCACTTAAGCATTGCTTAGCTCTGCACAAACCCACACAAACCCAATTACAATTGCTTTAAAGTGCCATAATCACTTTGCCTCCAACAGCCCCTGTTCTGGCCAGCAACAAAATAAGCAGCCATTGTAAGGCTCAAACCCAGGACTCTGCACGCTATAGGCAAAGTGGTTTGCCACCAAGCCATTTCAGATGTAAATAAACCTGATGTTTTCTCAAACATATCATCCAGCACAGTCATTCAACAGTAGGAAAATGCATTTATATATGCAGATGTATGTATGTATGTATATATATATATATATATATATATATATATATATATATATATATATATATATATATATATATACAAACCACAAGGTGCATGTAAACCAGACCTGGTGCGTGGAAAAACAATATTATAAGTCCCAAAAAAACGTCCAGCACTCAGACAAACAGGAGGCAGCATGACGGTATAAAGCATTTATTGGCAGCACAGTCTGACAGACTGTGCTGCCAATAAATGCTTTATATATATATATATATATATATATATATATATATATATATATATATATATATATATATATATATATATATATATATATATATATATATATATATATATATATATATATATATAGATATGAAAACACAACAAATAAATATATGACCAAAGGCACTGTTAATGGGGGTGAAGGGGCCCAAAATAAGTACCTCTTTTAACTATTGAGATCATCCCCTCCTCCACATCTGAACAGATTTGTCTTGCAGCAAAATAACCAACACTTGAAAGTCTCATACCCACGACCCTACACAACATAGCCACAGCAAATTAACAGTAATCCATCTCAGGTGTATGAGGTCAGGATGATATCAATAATATATCATGCAGTACAGTCCGGTGTACTATAGGGAATGTACAATTTGGAAGCAGTAAACATTCCAATGATACAAATTCACCCACACATATATACATATATAGAGATATATATGTATATACACATATATACACATATACATATATTGCTACTTATAGATATGTGTAAGAAGATATATATTTAGAGGGTGCATGGCATATTGAACAGCCAGTATTCCTACAGTCGCCACCTTTTAAAATGGCAAGTGTTTGATTCTGTCATACAAAAGACAATTATTGCATGAAACATATACCCACAGACAAGTCAAAGGATATGACACCACACACAAGTTTGCATTATATATAAATGTTTATTTGTGTACTATTTCAGTTGTATATGCCATTTCATAAAGCAGTTAGGTGTTTGAAATACATAATAACAGAGTAATGCAACTCTCAAACAAAACATTTGCTACAGTAATCTGAAAGCATAACATATGTTGCTGTCCATGTCAAAGCCTTCAAGTAGTACAACAGTAAAAAAAAACACTTGCCTGGAAGATAAGAATCAGTCAACACTAATAAATTACAGATGTAGTTCAGTAGCCTCCAATTACACTCTGTACTCAACCCCAAGGGGAAAAGAATTAAGTTGTCACAATTAAAATGTATCTGTTACATAACAATGCTTAACTTAAAACATCACTATCACATTGACAAACAGAACTGTCTTTAAGACAGTTAGCACTAGCACACCACTGTTCCCACAGTGAAATGTATGAAAATGTACAGCCATATACCTTCACGTGTTGTAACAGCCAAGGTTAAAAATGGTGCATAACCCTCCTTCACAGAATGACTTACAAGGGTATATAACAGTGTTACATACACAGACCTCTGGACTGTACAAGGTCACACATGTTTTGTCCAGCTGGCGCCCTCATATATATATATATATATATATATATATATATATATATATATATATATATATATATATGGACCCTACCCCACAATATGTGTGGGGGTCTACAACATCACTGGAATAATAGCAGGAATGCCAGCACTAAATAATGATAGGCCACTACTTAACAACCTCTTACTGCATGACATATGGACAAAGCCCGGTATATAGGTGGAGGACAGAGCCTGGAAAACAGGGCCATATTTGGAATATTGCTGTTATACTGTGCTGTGAACACACAAAACATAACAGCCAGTCCTCTAGCCATTATGTATCTAGGCCCACAGCTGAGCACTACGCAGACATACTGCATTCCATGCAAAACTAGCATGTACACACAAACCCTGTAAAACTAGCAGTATACAATGCATATAACAACAATACTCACACTGTCCATAGGTCTGGAACCTTATACAAATATGTAGTTGGCCTGTGTCTGCAAGTCCTGTTGTAAGAGGTATTGCTACCTGCTGTCTGTAACACTGCTGTCCACACACAGGAATGATGTCTTCCATACAGGAAAGGTAAAGGGACAACGCCCACAAGATGTAGTAATTTACAGTAGTGGGTTGCCATGACAGTGGTAAGTGGAAGTACTACACAGCTGGCTGCATGCAATTAGCAAGTTTTGAACACTGATTGGCGCAGAGGCCATCACTTGATCATGAGCATCACCTACAAAACCATGCTGCAACCTATTCAAAGCAGCTTAATCCCTGTAGTGGAGGGAGGGAGAGAGAGAGAGTCAGAGAGAGAGAGAGAGAGAGAGAGAGAGAGAGAGAGAGAGAGAGAGAGAAATTTAAAACTACAAACCAAACCAAAACAAAATTATATAAAACAAGGGACACATAAAAGCACACCTAGAAGAGAGGGTAATACTACAACAGGTATGTGAAACATATTTGCATGTAATTGAATGTAGTACTTAGTCTGTAATAATGGGATAAATGATGTGGAAAGATTTATATGTGCCATCAAGGCTTGTAATGATGTCCTACTGAACAGCTGCTATGGACATAGTATCTGGCCCTGTGGGCAGTGGGCCATACCTGTCAACTGTGCAGATCAGTACTGAATGACAAGATGTAATACATCATAGTGTGTGTTCTGTACCTCAGGACATGTATATTAGTGTGGCAAATAGCTGGTGGTGGAAGTAATGAAGTTATGATAGACACATGAGTTTCAGACCCCAGCCCCTGCAGGACAGCCATGTTAATGTGAAATGTATCATGCGCAAACTTCATAGGTTTGTAATAGGCTTACCTGCACTCTGTACCTATATATACCCCCTAATTTTAGGCTGTGTCCACATGTAACACCCGTCTGTTTTGTAGCAAGGCAGAACAGTGCAGCTGTGGAGGAAGGAGAGTTAGAGAGCATGGACCTAATGTTTGAAAGCCCCCCTGCGTATCTTTAGTGTAGGGTGGTTTGTTTGGTTATGGGTGGAGGGTGTGTGTATGTTTTTGTGTGTGCTGTATGTATGAATTAGTTTCATGATTTTGAATTTCGCACTTTCAACATTTCAGTAATGTGGGGTTTCGGGCTTTTCGTCTTGGTATTTTGGTTGTCTGGATTTCATAAGGGACCCATATATATATATATATATATATATATATATATATATATATATATATATATATATATATATATAGATAGATAAAATTATATACATGTATGTCTACATATACACAAACATACACACACACACACACACACACACACACACACACACACACACACACACATACATATATATACCTAAAGGTGCCTGAGCTGGGGGCTGAGCAGGAGGAGCAAGCGGACCCTGTAATTGTGTATCAAGGGCCTCAATGTGGTGTAGCACATCCCCCAAGTCTTTGTGGAGCTCCCTATGCACCAGACCCTGGATCTGACTTCAGGTGACAGGATCCTGTCTGGTGTAGTCCCAGGGGGAATGAACATCATCCCCCTGAGGTGGTACCACCTGAAGGTAGTGTAGGACCAGCAGATGATGAGGTCCCAGGTTGGTTCCCAGATGTGCTGTGGCCTGGTAACATGGCCAGATGAGGTGGATGAGGTGGTTCTTCTGGGAACAGGCTTCCCAAATATGCTATTGTGTCACAGTTATAGAACATATGTGGGTAGTAATAGTCCACACTATCTAGGATTATATCCAACAGCATGCATAGATATCCCCATTAACACAAAACACCAGATTTGGAGCACTCACATAGCAAACAGAACATGTACATATATGGAACCATAGTGGCCCTTACAATGGCATGCACGTGACATTGTTAGCAACAGGCTGCCAATGATAGTGTTTCAACATGGCACATGACTAGAAACACATTGCACAATTTGTTGCACAATACGATATATATCCCAACCATAGCTTTGCTGTAAACATACCCATTGAGTTGTGTGTTCAGATTATTGGTGCAGATATGGTGGCGGGGGGCAGAGATGTCAATTAACAACTATTATATCCTTGCGGTACGAAGTCCTCAGACCTTTTTCCTCTTTATGTCTTTCAGGCACCATGTCTAGAGAGCGTTTGCCAGTTTATTCCCCCCAGGAAAATGAAGCCATTATAAACTACATGGTGCAGCACTACCACATCCTGTTTGGCTGTACAGCCCATGATCTGCAGGAGAGGACCGCCCAATGGAATGAGCTCATCCACAGGGTAAACACTGTTGACCTGCATAACCACAGTTATGAGCAGGTCCGACATCAATGCACTGACCTCATCTGCCATACCCATCAGCATGCTGCTGCAGTTAGGAGGGACCAGCTAGCCACAGGGGGGGGGGTCATACCATCCAGCCCCCTGACACATGCTGAGGAGCTCCTCGTTAGCCTCAGGGCAGCTGCCCACCAGCAAAGACAGGACCCAGTGGATAGCATTGTGGAGGTGGATGCTACCCACACAATGGACGAGGAGCGTGCAGGTAAGGCCCCAGGGCACATCAGTAGACCACTGTTGCTTATCCAGCTGCATCTGTAGAGTTTAATCATGCATATGTGAGATAAAATATATATATATATATATATATATATATATATATATATATATATATATATATATATATATATATATATATATATATATATATATATATATATATATATATATATATATATATATAATCTGTTGCTGCATTGTAGTAATGAACAAATGTGCATAATCTGTAGTATTGTGGGTTTGTACTGTTGATGTACTGCAATGCTGCTCCCACCCTGTACCAATGCTACAGGTGTGGCTACTGACATCACATCTCTCACACAACTATGTAGGTCCCTCTGGTATACCTCTGGGGCAGCAGCCTGTAGCTGGTGTGTATGGTGTTGTTTGTTCAGGTTTGCCAATACACCAAGTTATGGCCATGGTATTTGCCATGCACACATTTAACACACCTACCCATAATGCATGCTGTACATGTTCACCTATTGTTGCTGTTAACTGCACTGCATCACAGTGGTCACCATGGTGGCATATCTGAACGGTATGTAAAAGTCCTGCAATATAATTAACAACCTGTCATTGCAAGATATGTGCACAGAGATGAACATAATGGCAGGACAAATGGCCTACAGTAGGAAAATGTCTGAAACATCACTCTTATACAGTGCTACAGCAGTGTATATACCACTATTACAATGACAACTGTTACAGATCTACACAACGGCATGTCACAGTACCACATTCCACAACCCTTACAACCTGCAATGTGGTCCTAACATGAGCAATACATGTGTAATATGGAATCCTATGTTAAGACAGCAAATATGGGGAATACATACCTTAACAAACACTGGAAGCATATGTGTGCACACACTCTAAATAACATATTGTGGAAGCAGCTTTTGAGTTACTGACAGCATTCACTCTTCATGAGTATGCAGCTTCTAGGAAGTACAGGTCCTCAATGTCACACCAAGAAATGGTCTGCTGTACAAAACATATGTCCATCGCATTTGCCCACTCACCTGCAACAGAGGCAGCTGTGGCTTTCACAATTCTTAAAAGCCATGGAATGGATCCCATACCCAACAGGAGGCATACAGGAGTGGGACATGTAGCCTTACCTCACCATTGTACATACCATGGCAAACAGTGCAGACAGTCATGTATGTGATGAAGATGTATGGGACAACATTAATGTAGAAAATAAACAGATGCCCATCCAAGACAGATGATGACATGTTGCAAACTGGTCATGGAGGCTACCTAGCAACATTACGCAACACTGAGGGAGTTGCAGGAATATCTATCCAGTACTGGCTGTGCAGTACATGTGTTGAAAATCACCTGGACTTTGCATAAGTGTGGCCTATGGGTTAGGGTAATCAGATGGGACAGTTGTTCCACAGGAGACATCAGCCAGGGCTATCTACAGGTAGCATATGCATAACATCAAAAGTCCACCAAAGGCATGTGTTGCAATGTGTAATGGTGTACCAAGACTAAGTTTGAAACCTACAGAAAGTATCCATTAAGATGCATGTGCTGCACAAGCAACACCTCACTCCACCTCAGGTCCCCCATCCCCATCTGTTCCTTGCTGGGGCCAGTGTACACCTGTATGTTTGCAGTTCATTAGCAGGGACTAGGCCGGTACACATGGTGTTCTGAATTTGGGACACTGCAAAATGACACACATGTGTAGCCCATAGTTGTCAAGCATCTGCAAAAGGGCTGAAGATGGGGAGGGGTGTCATCCTGAAACACAACAGTGAACTGAAGCAGACATCCAAAGCTCACTAAGAATGGCTGTATCTGCACACAGTCAAGGTCATGAATTGTGGCAGATATAACCCTGACTCCACAGCAATAGTGAAGGCACTATGTGACCTCCAAGGGCTGACCTTGCAATCCTGGGGAGTTAGGGGACACTTGCAGGGCAGAGTGACCAAATACTGGCAAGTGCAGATGGGCCATGCTAGTATACCCCTTCTAAGAAGTGACTGCTGTAGTACACTTAACAGTTGGTGCAACAAACCATCATGTTAAGGGTGTGCACACTTATGCACCCACATATTGTGCGTATCTCAATTGTGCACAACTAACACATTTGTTTCATACTGCATTTGATTGCACAGGTCATATGTCACATCTCAGGTCCATGTAATGTTAACATATGCAGTATTGTGGCCCCATGGCATATCAGGGAAGAGGGTGCCATGTCAATAAGGGTGTGTACACTCCTCATAGCCATAGTAAGGTTTGAAGGTTGTCACTGTAATTGTATTTTCTTGGTCATACATGCACCGCTGATAATGAGATCTGCAAATCAGACATCAGGCATTCACTATTGACATCTGTCCACATATCATCCCAGGTATGTGAGCAGCAGAGCAAACATAACTGACACACATATACACATTCAGCAATGGCATGTACACCTGTGAGATATGGTGCACAGAGCATGACAGTGTGCTGAACAGGTGCACAGCAATACTGTGTACATGGGTGCAGTGTGTTCCAGGGGGAAGGGACATCACCTACTAACACAACTCATGCATCACAGAGACGTATAATGTTGGTAACAGGGACTGACTACAGTTGCAGTGCATGCTGTTGAGTGCCATATGTCATGCATGTTGATAGATGGGTAATGAGAGGTCTGTGTGTAATTTCTTTGTGCAACCTCACCTGTAAGTGTGTGTGTGTGTGTGTGTGTGTGTGTGTGTGTGTGTGTGTGTGTGTGTGTGTGTGTGTGTGTGTGTGTGTGTGTTTGTGTGTGTGTGTGTGTGTGTACAGTTATGCAATGACGTACAGGTCTTAAAGTGCATTTCTTGTTTTCCCCTCACAGGTGCCGAGGTGGGTCAGGGTCCCTCCTGCAGGCAAACTGATGTCAGTTGCAATACAGACTCTGACAATGATGATAGGTGTGTTGAAGCACAGGCATGGTTGTGAGGGGCTGAAGCTGTGCCATCATTTGACATCCCACTGTTATCCATCCCTTCCCTGCACACAGTCACATTGCCTATGCATACCCATCAATCATGGCCATAGATGAGGGACAGTTTTTAGGTGGTGGCATGGGACAGGACAGTGCTGTGACTATGGCACATGTATCTGGACACAGGAGCCATAGCCAGATGCCTGGCGAGGTACCACATAGGCAGATGTACAGGGGTGCTCGTAGGAGGGCTGCTGGTCATCATTCCTCTGGCAGAAATGCCACAGCTGGTGTCACCAGACATGTTTCAGGCAGTCATGAAGGCGCAGGCACATAAGGAACTGTATACCAGACAGGGTCTGAAGCTGCAGAGTGCTACTCATTCTGCTGTTATTGACAACATCCGTAATCCTGCAGGTGCCCACCATTATTTTGCAGAGGTCCTGGATAGATGGTTGGGTGAGATGGTGTGAATCCTCGACCGAGGAACATCTGTACTTAAGCATATGGTGGGAGTAGTGTGATGGCCACGTGGATGTAGACCGGCAACACCAACAGGTGAAGGTCGATGTGGATGTGCAAGAAGTCAGAGCCACTCCCATAGTGGCAGTACCAGCCCCAGCAATGCAGGGGGGTGCTGTCCACACCACAACATAGCAGGCCATGTGCATGTGGCTCTGGCTGGTCCCAGAAGGGACCCAGATCCAGTGAACATATGTCATCTTCAGGGAAGAGTACCATATCATGGCTTATACGTGGTAGTGCCTGTGGCGTGGAACCCCTTGACAGGCACAGTTCTCATGTCCATGGCCAGAGAAGGTGAACTGCACACCCTGCCAGGTACAGTCTGCAGCTGTCCAACAAACCCCTGTATAGGGTAGCCACATGGTAGAATTGTGTAGATTCATACACACACACACATCACCAACACAGCTAGGGCAACCCCATACCTACACACACCACATCTGCACAGCCCAATTAATAATGAATCCCCCTAACACACACACATGATGTCAAATGAATGGCTCAACCTAGGTCTTTGGCAAACCCACAACACACCCTGTGCATATGATGATACCTGTGCCACATCCCTATCATCCATAGCATCGATGCAGGGATAGGCTAATATGGTTCTGGTGCACAGGGTGACTGTACTATGGTGCACCAATGTAATGCTGTGTAACATGTTTTCAGCACTAAAGTTTAATGCTTTCATCTTAGGGTGTGTAGTTGTCCAGCCATGATGCATTATAGCTGTTATTAACAGTGAGTGACTGTGGTCTCCATAATGTATTCCGTTTGTGTTGTAGGTGTGTATGTGTCAGCAGGATGTTGGTCTGTTGTTGTTTTTTACAAGGGGTATGGCACTGTGGTGACACCTTGACTGTGCCATATGCTGGGTACAGCTAAACACTTCACAGGTCTGTATAACATTTACTGCATGTGCCACACGCCTGATAGGTTTGAGGGGTGTATACAGGTGAGTGCATGGTTGCTGATGTCAGCAGCCCTTCTACACTGGACAATGGTAAGTGTACTGGGTGGTACATGCCACATGTTTGTGTTTAACACACACAGACACACACAGAGGGTTTGGTGATGATGCAATACACAGAGAATACTGTACACATGGATGTATGTACTTTTGCAAGGAGTCCATTTTTGCCTATGTAATTCCACCAAGATGGAATAGGCACAACATCACATTGGGAAATAATCAGTCTGCTAGTTTACTGTCATTGACGATGGTACTGGCAAGGTATATGTCCCCTTCCCCAATGTAAGGCAATCCTCAACTTGGTAAACATATCTGAGCTGGTGTGGGTGGCACAGCCCTACCCTTTGGAGGGTGTGGGGGTGATGTAGAACTGCAGATAGTATGATTGACAACTACTTAACCTATTAACATAAACTGTACAGTATTGCAGCCGACTAAGTGGGGGAATACACTCAACAATAACCGCAATGATGGTGGCTGTGTCCACAGGATCCACACCCAGCTATATATACCAACCCCAGTATCGCTGTACAGATATACAGTGGGGAAGAGTGCATTTACACATCTACTACTAGTTTTGATGGAATGAATTTCCACAAGATGATGCCTGTGAAATGTTTGTATTTGCCAGTTAGTTCTCAAACAGAAGACCTCCTGGGACATGTATTTTCTGCAAACTGAAGTAGATCCCTTTACATACACACACACTCTTACTTGTCAGCACTGGGACTAGAACCCCTACGTAGGGTCTTACTGCTACTAATGAATGTGGCCTTAATTGCACACACCACACAGCTTTTAGGATGAGGTGTGTTCCAGGTTACATGTTAAGTGAAGAACATCACCAGGCCTTGTACAGTATAGTAATGGGAGATATACTGGTTGTTTATGAACAATACATAGTGTGACACACTGTCATATGCACATTGACAAACACATAATCATACACATACATCTGAGAGACCTGGGTTTATTGGTGCTAACTACCTTGTCAGTGTGTCCATTCTGTTACAGATAAGTTGCACACAGCACATGCATCATTGGGCTGGATAGTGTAATCAGTTATCTGTATGGTTGAGGGTGACAGTGGTCCCCATACAGTGGACCTTGGGACATGTACTGGGGATAGCATGGTGTAAAGACAGTATACCCAGCATCCACACCTCACACTGGATATTGTACTCACTGAAACCCATGATAATACTCTGACATACCCACCATACCACCATTGACCAGGACTGAAATACAACTCCTTGTCTATTGCAAGAGTGCTTCTTCAGGGATATGCATCTATTGCACATGCCACAGGGATAGTAGGGTGATGCTTTGTCATAGCTCTCCTACTGTCAGCAACATTGTTATCCCTTATACTGTGTGGCAAGGCATATTGTATTAGGAGAATGTGGTCTCAGAATACTGTATCCTAAAAATACACACATTTGCCAGGACTCAGAGGATAGCCCATGCCCAGCTACCCATTTGTACAACAGTGTTGTGCTGGTACTGCAAGCTCCAGGTAGCCCATATGGTGAAAAGTTTAACAAGGTACATGTAATGACCATTACAGCAGCAGCCATATCTAACTATGGGAATGGGGGTGCAGTGGGGGTGAAGGGCCTCAGGTTTATATCAACTACAGGTTTACAAACACACAGACACTGCTATTCTCAGTAATGAGCACTGACACATTTCTCAGGACTGTGGTCCATAGATGCAGGTGTTCATAGGTGTGTACCAGGATATTGTCCATGGAGAGATGGGAAGAGTAGGGTATGTGGGTACAGTGGTATCATGGAATCTGACATTTGCCAGCAGGCCATCTATCAACTGATGACACGGGAGTGATTCTCAGGGTGAGAGTTAAATGCAACATCCAATCATCTGGTTGCCTCTTGCAGAGGGCCAGTGAGGTGCTCCAATTGGCATGTATGCAACATATATTATATAACACGGTCAGTGTCTGTCTTGGAGACCTGTAACCAAGCATGTTCTGCTGACTGTGGTAGTGTAATTGAGGTATCCATGGCATGTGGTGCATGCAAGGCGGGGATTCCTAGCTGTGGCATTCATAACACAGCTTGGCAGACATGTCAGTGTCACTCAAGCAGAGATTGCCTGTAAGCAGCCAAGATGGATACCTGACATCTGCACATCTGTACAGAGGAGAGACAGACATAAGTTAGTCAGCTGGTTATGCATTAGGATGAATGTGTTGACAGATAGACATCTGACACTGATAGGTATGCCATTACTACATGACAGCACCCCTCAATGACATGTCCTATACACACAGTAGTCTACATTTAATATCCACATGTCAGATCAATATCCAGTAGGAAATACTTCATGACACACAGCTCATACAATAAGAAGACGATAGTGAGGACTCAGAGTCCATCTTTGCATGCAGGGGTGTTTGGTTCCAGTACTACAATCTGCTATCTACAAAAGTGTCACAAACACATGTAGAGATTTTTAAGATCTTATGTACAATTGATACATACTTTACATGAATTCTATACATAAAACCCTATCTAGTAAGGCATTTTAATTTCAGAATACATACAATAGAGCATCTTTCATTTAGATCTTAAAAATCAACAATAGTAAGAATGAACATGGGTTTACCATGTCATTTTAGTATTTTTAGATATTTGGTATGTAAAAAGTACAAAAACATTTGTAGGTATTTTATGGTATATAAGAACATTTAGTATTGTTTCTTCTGTAGGGTTAGGTTTTGAGTTTTGCATGTGGTATGTCTAAATGTGTTTGTGACAATTTTGTAGTCTTTAGAAACTGCAGTTTCTATAAGTATTAGTTTTCAATTTGTTGTCAAGAAGAAAGAAATTAACTGATTAACTAATATTGGTTAATTACCTAACCAATTAACTACTGCTCACTGACTACTTAAGGGCATGCTCTCAATGTTGTTTTTATCTGAAGAAGTCACAATATTTACTGTGAGAAAAAGCACTTCATTTTGGATTAAACTGCTTGTTCTTACATTTTGTGTCTGGTGCCTTGCTTCCTGCAACCAGTTTTCAGTTTTATAATATTATGTCCCAGACAGTAGACTCACACCCCTTGCTACTGTAATGACAGTAGATAGATGCATGTTATGTACACGGCATTAAATACACTTATTAAAGATGTCATTACCCTGCTATTTTATCAGATTAGAATGTGATCACTGGTTACCAGGGCTGAGCCATGCTTATGAAGTTTCAGCTTTGCTGCAATATAAATGCTAAGCAGATTTGCGCACTGGTAAGCGAAGCTGAAATGATGCAAGCGCCTATACATTTAACCATACATTAGCAGCACTTACTATCGCACAGACCCACACAAATCTGCTTAAAGCTGCTCAAAACTGCCTTACCCACTCTGAATCCAACAGCCCTTGTTCTGCCCAGCAACAAAACAAAGAGCCCTAGCAGGTCTTGAACCCAAGACCCTGTACACTATAGACACAGCAGTTAACCACTAAGCTATCACAGCTGTGAAAACTGCTGTTGTTTTTTTCCGATATGTCTGTCAGGACACATACTGAATAGTACTGAACAACTGCTTTGACTTCTGCAATTGTGTAGTACTTGTTAGTGGTATTAGTGTTGAATAAAGTATGTTGTTATATATAAATATACACATATCAGATAAATACGGTGTGATACATCTGGGAAGGGATCTGCAACAGTCATGTTTACACATAACAAGGATATGGATATATATATACACATATATATTTATATATATTTATTTATATATATATATATATATATATATATATATATATACATGTACAAACACATATCTATTTATATATATTTATTTATATAAATCTGTATATTACATCATATATATGGTCATATATAGATCTCTCTCTCTCTCTCTCTCTCTCTCTATATATATATATATATATATATATATATATATATATATATATATTAACTTCCACGGTGGTGCAGCAGTAGCATTGTTGCCTCACAGTGAGAGGATCTCCCATTCGATTCTCGGCTTGGGTTGGGAGTGCCTTCTGTGTAGAGTCTGCATGTCCTCCCCACGTTTGAAAGACATGCATTGAATGGGCATGCCTTCGTTGAAGGCTGGGCGTAGGGCTGACAACTCGGCACCATAAAAACCAACTGCCAACCATTAGCTGACCAGAGTTCCGCTGTGGCGACCCCTAACCGGGAAAAGCCGAAAGACCAACAATATAATGTATATATATATATATGTATACATGTAAATATATATATATATATATATATATATATAGAAATATATTTATATATATATACATATATATATATATATATATATATATATATATATATATATATATATATATATATATATATATATATATATATATATATATATATATGTGCGTGTGTGTGTGTTTGTGTGTGTATATATATATATATATATATATATATATATATATATATATATATATAGATATATATACACACATATATGTATACCATATGTCTATAACATGTAGTGGAGTCATACGTCAGCATCAATAGTCATAACCTCTTAGTGCAAAGGGATGTCATGTAAGTATTGCAGGTATAAATGTAGACTATTGCTACTGTAACAGGGGTTGTCTTAACAGAAATGTGTGGGAAGTCACATCTGATATGGGCATATATGTCATCAGTTACTGACAGACATCACAGGATCATCATAGTACAGTACCACACAAATCACAGTAATGATCCTGTGTAATACAGCAGAGATTAGACCAATAAATGTGGACATTCTGACATACTCTGGTCAGTCCAAAAGAGGTATACACAGAACCCCTTAGTGCAAGACGTGTGGACCAAGCCTGACAAAATGGATGTTTACAGCCATGTAAATGGGGATATCACAAAAATACTGGAATAGATAAGCTCACACAGTTTATGCACTCACATACTCCTGTCTGTCCTGACACATAATAACTGGAGGAGCAGAGGTCACAAGCCCACATACTACCCACTAGCTAGTGGCATACATCATTACAACATCCCACTTCTTTTTCAGAACTACACAACAGTTATGGTGGCCCGGCAGCAGTACATCTGACAAATATTTGGACATAACGTCACACTGGGTAAATACACTGAGCTACTAGGGCATGTCACAAAGCACTCTGCAAACTACAGGCAGACTGCCACAACAATGGCCTACATTTTTTATGGGGAAATACTCATGTACCTGTAAATATAGCAGGCTCTACAAGCATGTAAAAGCACAGAGTAACAGACACCTGTGTGAAAGTGCATACCCACAACCAATCTGAACACAGCCACAGTCACATATGGTAAGCATACTTAATATTACAGTATATGGACTGCGTGAACAACACCATCCTCATATGTGCCACTCACACACTAACCCTACATATACTGGGCCAATAAGAAATTGTGTGCCGAGTCGAATGGACTGCACAGTGAATTAAAGGTTCTGCTTCTAGCCGTGGAGTCTTTGTTTTTTCCTTGGTTTCTGCTTTGTAGATTGTTTGCCTTATTTTTGATAGCATGGCCGATGGAGTGGACAATTTGTCTTTGAAAGATACACCTAATATTTTCAAAGACCAGGAGGATATCAGTGATAATTCCCCTGTTACAACAGAAGAATTTAATAAAATGTTGGAAATCCTGACCCAAATGGCTTCAAACCAAATGGTGTTAATGAAGAATGGAGGTTCAGGGTTGCCAGGTAACCAGCACAACTGCATGATGTCGTAGGCATTCCATTTTCATTGGCCAATCAACCAGCAGCTGACCAGAAAATGGAGGCGACCGTTAACATGGCGGACATGCGTTCACGATCGGCGAATGCTTCTACAGCTCTAAACTAAGTTAGTAACAATCAAGATATACACTGAATGGATTTTACATTCGAAAATTGGACTAGGAGGAGGTTCAATTTCACTGAAGAGAGACCACAAATGCATGAGACATTCGATGACTTATTATAGGTATTCAATGAGAAACTTTTAACTTTAAATACACTTCAGCTTGAAATTAATTATTTAACTGAGTGTGTAGCACTGGGGAGGGTACCAAAGGGCTATGGCTCTATAAGTACCCCAATAATGTTGAAACAAACAGCAATTTTCACAATAAGTTGGAACTATTCAATAGATTTGGTATTGAGCATTTAAAGCTTATGATTAGGAACTATGAACAACAAAGAGAGACTGTGATGAAATAAGTCAATGTTTTGTATAACAGAATTACTGTCAACTGTCTTTTTAACATTGAAAAATTGAAGTATAATGCTGTATTTAAGGAAACTGATGTATATTGTGACAATGTGATAACCAGAAAAGTAAAAAAATTGCAGAAGAACTTAATTGAATACAAGGAATGGAAAGCATACCCACCCCCAAAGAAAATCTTTAAACATGCTTCAGGTGAAGGGGAGAATGGAAATGAGGAAGTATTTATTCAGGAAAATGTGAGTTCTAACAGTATCCATACCCACCCTTTAGTACAACCCCCATTGAGAAGAAGCGAAAGAATTGCACAGAAGCAAGGACATTTCACCAATTACAATCAATACAATCAAGTCCAGGGGAGCGGGAACAGTGGGACAGGATGACGCAACAACAGGAATTTTGTGAGAAACAACAGTCAGGTGAGAGGGCAATACATAAAACATTACAATTTACATATCTTTTAAGTAAGATTACTATTACTGAGGGAGGTAAAAAAGTTACAAGCGGTAACTTTAACATTTTTAACTACACTGATTAAATGATTACTGATGAATACTTCACCTTATTCACAAAGGGTTTTCAGTTTGCATCTAACAGGCCCTTGTATTTGGTAAATACCTTAGTGGATGTTAAAATGTTTTTGAGAAAGTTAAACTTGATATTTAAAGGGAAAAGAAGTGACAAACAGGTATTAGGTAGAGCAAGCAGCTTCAACCCCCCCCCCCCGACTTAATCGAGCCCTAAAGATTTTTGAAGAACTTGTGGAAAGGTACATTAGGAAATTAAATATGAAAAAGAATGTGATGAAGAATTTGACCAATACTGAAGAGCATTTGACAGATACATTATGTTACAAGTAAGTAAATAGTGTGGGAAGAAATAGCCAGGAAATTGTTATGGCTAGGCTTGTATAGGCCCTAGGGCTGATAGCCTAGAACCAACCTATGAACCTATGAACCTTTGAGCAACAAATGTAGGGTAATGAAACTAATAGGGGGGGGGTTGTGCTGATGTATACAATAGACTATGAAACAAAGATGTTTGAAATTTTGAATGATGAGGAGAAATGTATAGCATCCAAAAATGAAATAAATATCACATACACTAAAATTATTATTTAAAAGACCACCTGCTACAGGATGCATTGGACAAAAACCTGTATAATTTTTTGCACGTGGAGAAACCACATATACCAATAATTTTTAGAATACCAAAGACACATAAAAGTATTGAAAATCCAGTATTTAGGCCTATAGTGTCAGGGGCCAGTTCTATAACGGAACCTTTGGCCGTATTCATTGACCATCACTTGAAAAAGTTACTGGGATCCTTAAAACATATTACTAAGGATTCCTGGGATTTTTTAAGGAATATTACTGAGGACAAATATGGTGCTACAGTGTACCTAGTGACAGTGGATGTAGTGGAATTATTTCCCAGCATTCCCCACAATATAGGATCGGGGTGCTTTCAAGAGGTATTATCTGAAGCTAAGTAACTGGAAGCTAATGCGATTAACTTGATTATTGAATTTATTGAAACAATACTTACAAATAACTACATGTTCTTCAATGGTGAATATTATAAACAAGAACAAGGTGTCGCTATGGGGGCGGCCTGTGCACCCCTATATGCTAATTTGGTATTATATTTCTGGGAAAGGAAGTACATTATAAACACAGATTGGCATAGTAGTATAACATATTACACTACATTTCTTGATGACATTTGTTTGCTTTGGCAAGGGTCAATGGATGAGTTGACAACCTTTCTGACTTATACTAACACAACAACTAGCTTTTTGAGATTTACATACACAGTGTCCCTGGAGAAAATAAACTATTCAGATGTGATGTTATATAAGGATTTAGGAAACAATTGTTTCCATTCTAGAATATTTAGGAAACACACATTCTCTAACTCATACTTACACTATGGGAGTGGACACCCCAACTTTCAGAAGAAAGGCATTGTAAAGGGGCAGCTAATTAGAGCTTCAAGAATGTGTAGTGAACCCTTTATATTCCATCAGGAATAAGAATTTATTTATGGGGCGTGGCTAGGATGCTGAACTGATAGCTGCACTTCATTTCAGCTCTCTTACTTCAATACAATTTCTGACAGGAATTTTACAAAATAATATTTAATTTGAAGAAATTTTTATTACTAACTTATTTCTAATAACTCTGAGCATCTATAAGAAAAATTTTATTGTCAGAACTTGAATAATTCCTGTCAAATTAATTACTGGAAAATCAGCACCAATATCAGCTTTACAGCATGAGTCATCTAAGGAATACAGCACAAGACTCTTCTTTCAAAAAAGACTTGCAGTCTCTCATTACAAATATACAGGAACTTACAATAAAAATCAACAAGATGGACAATAAAATAGATACTTTTAAAGAAAAGTGCTCACAACAACTGGAACAGCTTCAAGAAATGTTTACACAGCAGAAAGGACAGATATCACTTATTGAACAGTCATTAAGTGACATTGACACTAGAGTCCAAATAGAGGAACAACAAACTGAATTCTTACTTCAACAGAATACATATTTACTAGAAAAGCTTGATGATATGGAAAATCGAACAAGAAGAAATAATATTAGAATATATGGTCTACCAGAAAAATCTGAAGGGGACAATATGATAAACTTTCTTACCACCTGGATACCAGATGTAACATAAATACCTGAAGCTCTTTCATATGGTATAGAACGGGCACATAGATCACTAGCAGCTTCTGGAAATGCTTCTTCTCCGGATAAGAACAAGCCGAGATCTATAATTGTGAGACTTTTTTCTACACAAGATAAAGATCTTATATTAAGAAATGCTTGGGCAAATTCTCCCATCAAATACAATGATTCATTAATAAGATTTGACAATGATTATTCTACAAAGGTGGTTTCAAAAAGAAAAGAGTTTCTACCAATAAAAAAAAAAACATTGAAGAAAAAGCAACTGAAAGCCCATCTTTTATTCCCAGCAAGACTGAAAGTTTTTCTACCAAATGGAATAAAAATCTTTGAAACAGTAGATTCAGCAATAAAATACCTTACCAACAACAACATCCTAACACATGAAGAATCTATGGACTGGACAATAAGTACATATGTTATATTCTGTAAAAATCTAAATAATAATACTAACAACAAAAGAAAAGTTCTTTCTGTCTTCAAGTTACACCAAAACCGGTACTGTTTTCAATTATATTTTAAATGTCAAAATTAGCATAAATGTAAATACATTTATCTCAAATCACATCAATATACTAAGCATAATTTAAACATTACTCTATTTTTCATTATTATCCATCTATTATTTTCATATTCTTAATCAGAGTAATCAATGCATAATAATGTTCCCAAAATAGTTATTTATTTATTTATTTGTTTATTTTCTCTCTTTGTGTTTTGTTGTTTTATTTTTTCTTCTTTTTATAAAATCTTCATTAACTTATAATATTTTAATCAGTATATGGTTATATTGCTTAATAGGTATAATAGTGACTGCTATATAACTTATTATCAGTTACATCCCTGACAGCATTACTTTTATAAGTTAAAAGTGTCCCTGTTTGGATAAATGCTAATGCTGGGCAGAAATGTGTTGCTTTTGAAATGAAGTATTTCAGTTAGGATGTATCATAAGACTACTTTAAATAAGTTTAAAAGATGTTCTGCCTTTGACCCATATGCACATACTGATATAGTCCAGTGAAAAAATATGTCTTAAGTGATATTTTGGGGCTATAAGTCAGGTGTGTTGTGGCTCCGGACATCCGGAGTTGAAAGATGCTTGTGACTAGCTTAGATATCCTGTTGTCTTTTATTTTGTAGAGAAATAAGGCATAGCATGTTTAAAATGCAAAGTTTGATAGTTGTGAACACTACTTCGCAAACTAGAGTGCTCGCGTGCACACTACATGAGTTTGTCACCAAGTAAGAGAAGGGAAAAGAAAAAAGAAAAAACACATACCTTTTCCCGCTTGGTTCTCGAGATAATTTAACAGCCATAAACATCACTACAAACTTGAGTTACTTATTGCTTGTCGCATTTACTTGTGTACGTCATCCCCTGACTCTTTCTAATTGACGTCTAGTCAGAAAATAAACTAGGTTCACATTTATTCTCCAGACTCTGGAATAGATTGCCCATATATATCAAGCAGAGTGCCTCTTTGGACCTCTTCAAAAGGAACCTTGACGACTGGATGGGAGAAAGGAAATTCACCCCAGGGATCACGTCAGTCGCCCTGCTAGGGTCCAGGAAAGTAAATAATGTGGGAAGAAAGAATTGTTATTTGCCTAGGGCTGATAGCCTAGTACCAACCTATGAACCTATGAACCTCTACTCAGTGGCATACCGCCTGCTCAGAGGCGATCTGTGCCTGACTTATAAAGCCATGTCCGTATTAATGGACATGCTGCACCTCAGAAAATCAAATCCCATCGAGCTAGGGACTTAAACCTCAGCACTGAAATAAATAGGACATGCTGGAGGGACAGATTCATAACTCAGAGGCTCCCTTCACTCTGGAATAAAATCCCAGTCCAGGTTAGGCAGAGTCCCTCATTCTCTCTTCAAGAGGAACCTTGATGAGTGGATGGGAGTATCACTTCTGTGTCTCTAAATTAATTTAAAATGGGTGGCGAAAGCCATACACACTCTGGCTAGGCTTATAAATGCCCTCCTATGAACCTATGAACCTATAAAGATACAGAAACCTAAATCCCTTCTAAGGAAACGTAAATAATATAAAAGGTTCATATAAATATACACAGATATATAATTTTGAAGCACTTTCAGTTTATGGCTACTGATGTCTTTTAGCACCTTGATAGATAAGGACATATATCTGATTGTCTTTCTGTCAGTTTAGATTTCCAGTCATTTTAGCTATCCCTTACTATGTTTTATACAGCAGAGTTTAAAGAGCAGAAATTAATCATCAGCAAATAAAATCACTGCTGTTTTACAAATTCTCTAAAGAAACTAGTAAATGTCAAGCAACTGACAGGTTTATTTTAAGGAAAATTGCCATTTGCCACACTGGTGCTCCTACAAAATACTACTAATGTCCTGCTACCAAAATATGCCCTCAAGTGGACAAATGGGATGCAACAAGAAGGTTAAATGTACATTTAGCAAATCAGTATAATATACTAGATAGAGAAAGTAAAAGCAATAATTATATAAACAAATATAATAAGTAACATAACAACAGTGGATTTAACCCAATGTGTCAATTATACAATATTTATATCCCATATAGCTTTGAACTTTGTCGAAGCATCTGTGTTCTACACACATATTGTATTAAATCTAATTTGAGTAGAAGAGGGAGGCTTGGCCCACACCTAATTTATTACTAAGTTACCATGCATTATGAACATACATTGTGGCAGGTACTCAATGAGCTATCCATCCTTAGATGGCTCATGCTGTTCCCGTTTGCTCATCTGAATAATGACTGCAGCTGTACTCTTCTTATTATATTACCTGGCTGTGGCTTCACCCTTCTTATAATATTACCTGGCTTTTTACATTATCAAGAATGACACAATACTAGTGTATGCGGGTATATCATGTTACTGTTAGTGTAAACAAAAATGCTTGACAATGCAATTGTAATTCTTAAACCCTTCTGCAGACAAATGTATTGTCTAGCAGTTGAGAGCCTGATTGTTCCTAATTAGCAGACCTGTATTTTCATGTTCCAATATGACTACATGAAAAGATGCCAATATTAGTCTGCAAGTTTAGTAAGCCGTAAATTCATTGGGGATTAATTGAGGGACACTTATATTATAGCTAAAGCATTTGACATTTGATAAATGTATCCTCTCAATGATGCGTTCTATCTAGTCATTAACTATAAAACAAATTTTCTGAGAAATATTGTTGTAATGCCAGTTAATGATTTGAATTAAATATTTCTATATACAGTCATAAAGCAATTACCAGGATAAATAATACTCTTGCAGTGCATGGATCACCATAGCTATCCTCTGATGTTAGAGGAAAAACAAGCTTCTTAAACACCTTTTTGACATAATAAAGGTGTTACCCCATAGTTTAAATACATTTTGTCTATTTACTGCAAAATGGGTTAGGAATTTTAACCTGTAACATTTTCATACATAATAGTTTAAATCTTAGCAGCTTCCATTATTTTGATATGTTCTCCAGTATACTTTTATTCAGTCATAAGATTAAAATACTGGTGTTAAGTCAACATTATATCTCCAGCACTTATTGTCAGCAGATAAACTCACTGGTTAAGTGTCAGTCTAAGCTGCAACAGTTAATATGTGATATACATAGATGTTTGCTTTAAAAATGTGGTCAAGTGCACTGCAGTTTTACCTCTGTACTGTCAGTTTTGATTATACAAAGTCCCTCTGAAAGTTGATAGAAGTGTTAACAACAAAGCGCTCAATCAAGTAACAACATTATAAGTAGTCTCTTGGATAAGGGAGATGTCTAAATTGTGATCTTGTTGTCTCCAGCCATGGGAATTATCTTTGAAAAGCTGAAAAATGCAATCAGAGGAACATATTTAATGTCTACTAAAGAAATATTAATATACTTGTACATTGTATTGCATTTCAGTTTAAGTTAAACATGAAATATGATGTGATTTCAGAACTATTCATGTTTTTTTTCCAATATGACTTTGCCAATATTAATTTAAACACTGGTTTTGGACTTGAGTAGTCTAAAACAATAGCACAACAATGGTATTGTATTATACAGTAATGTCAGTAAATAGTTTTCAACAGATGTATGAAATATACAGTTATAGATTTTAACATGATGTTTATTAATACCCTAAATTATTTTGAAATGATACTACCTTAATCAAAATATTTGTACCTTTTTGAAACCTGATTAGAAATAAGTATTATTGAATTACAATAAGATGAGTAAAGAATATATGTATATATTTTAGCTGATTAGATTATCTTAATATATTATTCAATTATCTTTATTTAAAAACTAAGAGGATAAGAGAAACTGATCCAAATATTATTTGTGAGGGTAGAAAGTTTGTTTGGTTAGATTCACTAACCAAACAAAGAGGTATATTACCTCATAGTGATAGGGAATGGTTTTTAAGGTTAAGAATTACAAGTCTGGAAGTTCTTTGTTTTTTTTTTTATTCTATCACTTTGGTGTCGCTCAGAAACATGCAAAAATCATACAAGAAAAACTTTTTGAATTTTGTATTCAAGATGGATCTAAGAATAAACAATATTTACATAAACTCACACATAAAACAAACTCAAAACTAGGAAATGAAATGTTTATCCATAAATGTTAATGGTCTAAATAATAGTAATAAAAGGAGAAGCCTATTCAAGTACATAAACTTACATAAACCACAAATAGTCTTTTTACAAGAGACACACTTATTAGATAAAGATATAAACAACTTAAATATTAATAATTACACAGTACTAATAAACTCTCAATACAAAACAAAAAAAAGAGGAGTAGGTATACTACTTCGCAACTCAACTATAACACCTAAAATAATCACTACTCATCAAGATACATCAGGTATGTTTTGTCTAGTTTCAATAGAGTTAAATAAGAGAATCTATATGTTAGTAAATCTATATTGGATCCCATGACTAGGATTAAAAACAGTTAAACAGCATTTTGAAGAGATAATTCATTTAACTAAGGGTAGCCTGATATTGGCAGGAGACTCAACTGTATAATGAATGAAAAAGATACAGATTCTAAATCCAAAAGAAGAAAACAACCTATCTCTAAAGCACTATCAAAATTTATAGATACATTGTATTTAAAGGATATAAATGAATTTGCAGAACCAGACTCACTAATCTTCACATTTTATTCTCATAGATATAAAACTAACTCTAGAATTGATAGAATATATGTTGCCAATAACCTAATAACAAAAATCAACAAAGTCAAAATCATAAATTGTCCCTTATCTGATCATAATGCCATAGTCTTTGAGATAGAGCTTACACCATTTTATTCAAATCCCATTACTAGGATACCTTTCTATATCACAAAATTGACAGATTTCAAAGAATTTTATGAAGAAACAATCAAAAACTTTCTAGAAATAAATTACACAGAAGATATTTCAGAAATATATGTCTGGGATTTATTAAAAACAGTTACATATGGGAAGATATTATCCTGGTACATAAATAAAATGAAGTTATGGAATAAAGATATGCCAGACTTACAAAACAAAGCAGATAAATTCAAACTGGAAATACAAAAGGGTAATACTACTCAAGTTCAAGAACTTACACAAATCAATAAGAAGTATACAGAATTGCTACATCATAAGATTATGATTAACTTAGAAAATATATAAATAAACTCATACTCTACTAATTCAGCACACCTGAGATAATTAACTAATAGAACAAAAAAAAATAATTAAATCTAAGAAAATAAAAGAAATATTTATTCCTAATAATAACAAAAGAGTTACGGAACTAAATGATATTTTAGAAGCATTCAGGCTCCAATTTAACATTGATAATTCCATAAATACTCAAGATACACCTACTAAGGATATAAAAAAATACTTAGAAAACAATATTCATAATTAATTAACACAAGAACAAATAGACATTATAAACAAACCAATCAATATGACAGAATTAAAATCACAAATTAAAAAGCTCAAGACAAATAAAGTACCTGGCCCAGACAATATGCTACCAGAAATGTATAAATTAATACCCAATCAAGCCATATCTTTATTATTAAAAGTATATGATATAGCCAATAAAGATTTGAATATACCACCCTCTTGGAAATATTCATTGATATCCCCAATTATCAAACCAGATAAAGATGAGAAGCAGTGTTCTTCATATAGGCCAATACCATTACTCAATATAGACTATAAGATGTTTATGACTATATACACAGATAGGATCAAACACTTTCTTCCTTTCTTCATTCACAAAGATCAAACAGGTTTTATTAAAGGAAGAAATACTTCAGATAATATTAAAAGAATACTAACATTAATAGATTATAGCAAACATAAAGTCCTAGATTTAAATGTAATCTCATTAGATATTAATAAAGCTTTTGATTCGGTTAACTGGAACTTTCTTTCAATAGTTTTAAAAGAATATAACTTTCCTTCTAATTTTAATAATCTTATCCAAATACTATATGAAAAATCTACTGCATATGTTAAACTGGGATCATATAGATCAGGCCCTATAACAATAAAAAAGGGAACTAAACAAGGTTGCCCTTTATCACCATTGTTATTTGCATTACTCATAGAACCCTTTGCAAATCAAATCAGATCAAACAATAACATAAAGGGCATTTGTATTAATAAAATGTTAAACCTTAAAATCCAACTCTTTGCTGATGACATACTATTAACTCTCTCAGATGCAAATGAGTCCTTGAATGCTCTATTTAACTCCATGAATAAATTTCAAAATATTTCAGGCTTAAAATTTAATGAAAACAAAACTAAAATTATGCCCTGTAATTGTAAAAAAAAATAATAATATAAACAAAAGATTTTCCAAATATATAGTAACAGAAAGTAAATTATTATATTTGGGAATAAATCTACTCAATGAATTAACATATTCTATCATATTTAACTAATACTAATTTTAAATTTTCTATGGTTTCCAAATAAACCCCGTAAAGCCTTAAATAAACATTTGCCAGATTGGGAAGATGGTGGAATTAATTTACCAGATATTGATTTATATATTACCTCATCTGTTATTAAAAACATAACACTATGGTTAAATAATTCATACACACCTATATGGAAACAAGCCCATGAGCAGATTTACATAGAAATCAAATATAATCACATACAAGACAACTTAACAGTAATACCATCACCCCTTATATGGATGTTAAAAGATTATTTTTTAGGGAAAATGAATAATATTAAAAAATTGTCATCAAACTATGTAAGCTCTACACTTTCAGTGTTCAAAACATATATAAACAAAATACCAAATATTAATTCTTGGATTTTTCTTATTTTCCCTATAGCTTTTACACCAAATATTCTAGATATATTCCAAATATCTAAAATAAATATACTTAAAGAAGAAAAATTACTCTTTTGGAATCAACTTATAGAGAAAGGAAACATTCTAACAAAGGAACAGATAATTTATAATTATAATATAAATAAAGACAATTGGCTATTTTTACAAAATCTAAGGCATTTTCTTATAAATAAAATAGAACAAATGCAACCTTCAGTTAGACAAGAAGCTCCAAAACTCATTGAATACCTTATTCTTATCACAAAACAGCCTTATCAGGGTACAGGTTATTTGTCTAATATCTATACAATTGTTAAAAACAAAAACTATCATGAAAAATCATACTGGGATTATTATACTTTAATAAACAACCATCCTCCAGTTGAAGAAGAAAAAAGTAATATTCTAAAATCTTCCAAATGTTCTACATTATCAAAATACTGGCAATTATTCACTTGGAGATATCTACACAGAAGTTTCTATACACCACATAGGTTAGCCAAAATGTATTCTATTGAAGATCAATGTTGGAGATGCCATACCAAGATAAAAGCAGATTGGCAACATGTTTTTTATGAATGTATATGTCTCAATATGTACTGGAAATCCATTAACTATTTTTTCAGACTGTTTATAATGATAATTTTCAATTAACAAAGTCTTTAATTTTATTCAACTCTCCTATTCCAAACTGTGTACCAAAAAAGACACTAAAATCCTATGGTCACTATTGGCAATTTCACGTAAAATCATAACTATACACTGGAAAAATGAGGCTTCGCCTACGTTCAAGGAATTTGAGACTTTAACAACAGTTGCTCACATGGAAATATTAACAGTGAAGAACAGAACTAAAAGATCTACTTCTTACTATTACTCTTGGATGAAAGTACTGGAAATACTCGAAAAGATCGAAGAAGATATATCATCTTATGTTTCTAACTATATAATATAGAATTTCAATGTTATTTGCATAGACACCAATGTAAATAGTTATATAATGGTTTGAAGTTAGTAATGTTTTAGAATTGTAAATATGTTATTTATCTTTATTTCATGTAATGTTTAAGACATCTTATTTGAAATAATAAAAAAAAAATATTTAGTGAAGGAATAAGAATTTATAAAGGACTCTATACAGAGGGAATACCCATTAAGCTTAGTGAATAGTTTAAGTGATGAAGTGATTTGAGGCAGGGCCGTCAATTATAGCCCATTGTTGGATAAAGGTTGTAATCCAGACATGAAACATAATGTCATTCAGGCAGAATATAAAACTGCCTTTGTTCATACATACTCCACCACTTCTACAAAAATAGAAGGGATTATTAGGAGACATTGGAGAATATTGAAAATACAGGAGGAAATTAAGAACTTTATACTTGACATTCCCAAATTCATTAGAAGGAGGGACATGAATTTAAAGGAAATGTTAGAAAGGGGAAATATTAACAATGACAAGGTAAAAAACAGAGTTGGTATTTATAAATGTGGAATGTGTAATCAGCGTAAGTGCATTGTTGACAAAGATGAGGTGGTGATAACAGCAAGGAATTGCAGGTTGAAAAGCAAGGGACATTACACATGTAACACTTTAGGGGTGGCCTATGTGGTAGTGTGTGAAACGTAGCAGTTTATATGTGGGAAAGACAGAGAGGAATCTCAAAAGGAGGATTTACGAACATACATACGATATTTTGAAAGGGAAAGAAATAGTGCACTTGTTAAGTATTCCACAGTATGCTCTAATTATAAGTTTAAGTTTATGGTCGTTGAACATGTTATATCTGACACCCAGGGGGTCGGTAATTGCGAGGCCAGTCTTGAATACAGAGAGCTTTTCTGGCAGATCAAGCTGGAGGCTGGAAAGCCCCCAGGGTTGAATGACTATATAAGTATTAGTAGTGTCCTTAAACTGAGATCAGCAAAACTATAAGAACAACCATCATAAAGCAATTTATTCATGTGTGAATTTTATTAAATACAACAATGACTACGCAAAAAAATTTTAATTTGGGTTTAATATGTTTTTATGTTATTACATGTTATGTATTTTCCTACTGGTATTTGGAAATTGTGGGTATGTTTTTTTAAATGTGAATTGAAGGCTGATTGGGGAATATTGGATATTTGGAATTTGCTGGTTATATTTATAGAGCACTTTAAACATTACCAATTTGTTCTGATGAAGGCTGACATCTGTTGGGTAAAAACGCTTAACTGTTATTCTATTTTATTGTATTTGAAAGTCATTGGTTTTGCTTCAACCCCCTGGGTTGATATATTGCTGCTAACTGCTTTGATAGTGTGTGCCAAGTCGAACGGACTGCACAGTGGATTAAAGGTTCTGCTTCTAGCCGTGGAGTCTTTGTTCCATACTGGGCCAATACACAGTGTATTCCAATGCCTGACTGTGGTATGGGACATGTGTTGGTCTGGCCCTACAAACATGTACACTGATAGGGTATCATACACTGAGCAGCATGCAACATCACATAGAACAGGACCAAGAACAATGACATCTAACACAGTCTGTACACAGGCCAAGGTACATATTCACAATACACACTCTGTGACAATCACCATAAGTACACAGGCCTCACTACTGTACACACTACAACAGAATGCCCAAGTTTTGTCCTCAAATATAAGGCCTACTACACATAACATGTCTAGAAGTCTGATATCTCACTGGCTTGTTATCAGGTATGATGTCAGTAAATAATGATGTACTGAACATATGCACCTCTTACTGCATGACATATGTACAAAGGTTGACAGAGTTGTGGATGGAGGCTCAAACACAGGTCCAATATTAACATGCTGCTGTGATAAACCCATACATTTACTGGTGTAACAAGGTTTGTTGTGACATATGTCTTCTGTGGGATATGACATCAGTAACTCTCATGGCTGTCACCATGTACTGACTGCAATCCTCAGAGTATGCTACTGCATTTCTAAAGATAGGAAATGTGTGATTAAAACAACACATGTAAGACTCCAAACACTGGCCAGTCTGCAGATAGCCTTACAGGTGAGAGTTCCTTCAACCACATACCACTGTCATAACAGATATTAAATCATGTGGAACAGCCATAGCCACACAATCCCTGTTAACCCAACATTGCTTCAAATGCAGAAGAGCAATACTTACATTCTGTCCTCATGTCTGGAACATCACCTTCCTGTTTGTTGGCCTGTCTCCACAGTGCATGTTGTAAGAGGTATATCCAACTACCCTCTGTGATGCTGTTTGTCAAACACCCACATGAAGTCCTGCTCACAGTGAAGGAAAAGTGCCAACACCCACATGAAGTGCTTAGTTATAGGAGTGTGTTTCCATGCAATTGGCTATAGGAATAATACCACAGCTGTTCCACATGTAATCAGCTAGTGGGGGCTGCAGTTCATGCACAGACCATCAGCTGATAATGAGCATCACTTACAAACCTCAAGCTGCTGCCTAAGCAAAGCAGGTGTACTTTTCCACATCCAGCAGAGAGGGAGTGAGAGAGACAGACAGAGACAAAGTAAGAAAGGAAGAGAGTAGGAGAGTAAGAGCCAAGCATGTTTGTGTATGATCCATGGTTGGAGAGTGTTATCTGGGCATTATGACAGTTGCCTATATTGTGTGCTAATCTCTTCTGTCACATAGTAATTGCACATGGCTGTACACATTTATAGCTGAGGATTGTCGACAACAATCTCTACGTTTGGAAAATGTTGGCCTTGTAATGTCGACAATGGGACATGTAGCTCCTCAATATAATGATATGGCAAAACCCACACTGCAATGGATCCTGTCATTACACAATCACCCCAACACCTACTGATAACACACACACACACACACACGCGCGCGCACACACACACACACACACACACACACACACACACACACACACACACACACACACACACACACACACACACACACACACTTGCCAGTACTGACATGCATGGGTTCATTGCTTCACAGGTGTGTAGTAGCTGACTGTGCCAGAAGGCTGTACAAAGCTAGGTAAAGGGAATACCTTGTTATCAGGCCACGTGACAAAGGTCTTCAGTGTGGCTCAGGGGTGTAGTCCTTGGATTATCCCACACAGGTGGGTATTGTATTCACTATCCACTCATCTTGGTAAGTATTGTGGATGGCCAGTACTGTGCAATGCTTGCCATGTATGTGATCTATATTCCATAACATGGACAGTGTCTTGGTTGTGTACATGTTCCACATGCATGTTCTGTGATGTGTGGAAGTGTACTTGGGGTCTCTGGGGCATATTGTGTGGATAGATTATCATCTGATGTGGCATTCCTAGGTTCATAGGTTCATAGGTAAGTACTAGGCTATCTGCCCAAGGACATTTATAAGCCTAGCCAGAGTGTGTTGGCTTTCGCCACCCCCTTAGATTAGTTCCCTGTGCCTCTGACCAGCAGAGCCATTAGTTCCCTATGTCTCTGTCCAGCAGAGCCACTGCAGTGATCCCCGGGGTAAATTTTCTGTTTCCCATCCACCCGTCAAGGTTTCTCTTGAAGAGTGCTAGGGAGGGGCTCTGCCTGATGTATATTGCAATCTTGTTCCAAAGCATGGGAAGTCTCTGGGTCAGGAATCTATCCCTCCAGCATGTCCTGTTTATCATTGTGGTAAGGTTTATAGCCCTAGAGCATGTGGCTCTCAGGGATTTGTTTTTTTTTTAGGTGGAGCATATCCATCAATTCTGGGTTGGACATGGCCTTGTATGTCAAGCAGAGATCACCTATGAGTAAGCGATATGCAACCGAGTACAACTGGAGTTTCTTTAGTCGGGCTGCATAGGTCATCTGTTTGAGGCCAGTAATCCTCTTGGTGCGGTACTTTTGTGGTCTTTCCAGCTGTTGCAGGTGTCTTGTAAGGTACATCCAAAATGAGGCATTGTATTCTATAATGGGTCTAATAAGTGATGAGTAGAGAGGCACAATAACCTCTTTTGTTCTGGATGAGAACCCTTTTGAGATTAGTCAGGCAATGTAAAAGGATTTTCTAACTACCTTGGCAATATGATTATCAAAGGAGAGATTGCTATCTACTTGGGCCCCCAGATCCCTTATTATTTTTTCTGTATTTAGGGGACAACCACCTATGTGGTAGTTCATGGCTACTTTATTTTTTCCGAAGGGGATGACTACGCACTTTGTGGAATTCAGCTTGAGGCCATGATTTTGACACCAGGTATCCGTCTCAGTCAGACCTTCTGGAGGGTGTCTGTATCAGCTGGAGAATCAATTATGGCCGCTAGTTTGCAGTCATCTTGAATTTGGTCATCCAAAGTCCTCCTGTGCTTGCCTGTACCTCTGAGAAGTATATACCGAACAGGAGGGGTTCTAGGACTGAGCCCTGGGGGACACCACTTGTAACTGGTTTAGAGTCAGACCTAGAGTCTGCAACTCTCACCATGTGGGTTCTGTCCATGAGCCAATTTGCAACCCATCTTGTGACGTAGGGGTTAATGTTCAGGTTGGTGAGTTTGTCTATAATACCAGAATGGGGAATGGTGTTGAAAGCCTTTGCAAGGTCTAGGTAGGCTGTGTGGACCTCCTTACTGTCATCTAATGACTTGGTAACTGTCTCAAAGAAGTCCACCAGCTTTAGGAGGCATGATCTGCCCTTAACAAAACCAAACTGGGTGGGGTCCAAAGTTTGGAGGTTCCCAATGTCTCTGTTAATGAGTTCCATGATGATGCACTCCATAGCCTTGCAGACCAGGCTAGTCAGGCTTATAGGGTGATAGTTCCTGGGGTCCATTGTGATGCCACCTTTGTGGAGTGGGATAATTGTTTCTGTGTGCCACTCTGTGGGTACATTGCCTGTGAAGAGGCTGAGTTTGATCAGTGTGATTAGGTGAGGGGTTAGTTCATTTTGGAGCTCTTGTAAGACACAGCCTGGGACACCATCTGGTCCCATTGAGGCTGTGTTTGTGGCTTTGGATAGGGCTGTTTTAACCTGTGTGTCTGTGTTTTCTGGGGCCTTACATTCTTCTAGTATGGTTATGGGCCCTTTAGGGGGTGAGAGGGGTGTGAAGTTTGCACTGAACCTGTCTGTCAAAATGTTAGTAATATCAGTCAGTTCAGTGTATTTTGTGTTATTCTGCACCAACTCAGAGCAGATCTGAGAGTTTCCACTTAGGTTGTTGACATAGCTAAAGAATGCTTTGTAGTTATCTTTGGAGTCCTTTGCATTTTTTCTTTTGAAGCTAGCCCTGGATGATTTAATGAGTGATCATAGTTTCTTGCTGATACTGATTAGGGGTGTCTTTCCTTCTAGGGATTTTGCTCGTATCTGTACTAGTTTCCTCCTTCTATTGTAGAGCCTGTTTATGGCAGGGGTCCACCAGACTGGTTTCCTTTTCTTGGAGGAGTGAGTCTTGGTTTTACTTGGTATAGCACAATACATGCATTCCTGCAGATGATCATAGAGTGCCTTTATATATGTTTCAGCAGCTTGGACAGCATTGTCCATTGGTGTGGGGCTGTGAACCTTTCCTCCTCGGTCTTAAGCAACATGAAGTTTGCTTTTGAAAAGCTTTTCACAGTTGTTTCCTTGATAGGGTTGGAGGCACAATATGAATATCCAGAGTGATTAGTCTATGGTCTGATCTAACCAGCGAGGGTTGACGTCAAGTGTGGAACACCGGTTGCCCATGCTGTTGATGACCAGGTCCAATATGTTGCTCCCTCTGGTGGGGGTGTTGACCAGTTGATCCAGGGCATTCACATTTATAAATTCTAGGAAGCGTTGGGCAAGGGAGTTAGCACTCGAGTAGTTCTCCTAGTTAATGCTTGGATAGTTGAAATCACCCAATATTAGGGTGTTTGGTAGGACCTTCATATTTCCCAGTGTCTCCAGAAATGCAGAATGGGGGTCCTGGGTCACAGTGGGTGATCTGTAGCAAGCTACAGTTTGGATTGCAGTTTTGCAACCTCATGTGGTGAGACCTGGCTATGGAACTGAGGTTGTACCTGCACCTGCATTGACAGCATGATACAGATATTCAGTGGAGTTAGTGGCATCTGTCCATACAGGGCATGTGTATAAGGCATGCTATTCCTTTTCTGGGTTACATTTGCAGACTCTATAGTTGTTGCAAGCATCCAGTGGGGAACATAGCAAAGGACCACTGTAAGCAATTATTTGCCTATTGTAGGGATGGAACAGGGTGCCATGTCCTTTTACTTACTGGATAACACACACTCAGTCAGGAGATGTTACACATCACAGTACATTCTGATGTCAGTTGCGTTGTGGTCATCAGGCATATAGTCCACTGCAATCACACTGTGGTTACTATATGTGGGAAATATTCAGGGAACTACCAGTATAGTGGTTGTTGCCTAGCCAAGTGTGTTTGTGTATGAGACATGGGTGGAGAGTGTTCTCTGAGTAATACAAGGGTTGCCTATATTGTTCACCCATCCATAATGCCAGATGTAGGGCTATGGATTGTCTACACCAGCCTCTCTGCTGTTTGACATCTATTGTCCTAGTAAGGTGGACATTGTGACATATAGTAGGTCCTCAATATAATAATTCAGCAACACCCACCAGAAATTGCATCCTGTCATTACACGATCACAGCCACCTCCACACAGGATATTGATGACAAACACACGCACTTGCCAGTACTGAGATTCAAGCCCCTACCTAGCTATGTATTGCTACTACAGTGTACCACATTTATCACATGCATTACAGAGTTTATTGGATGGATATTGTCCCAAGATACTTCTAAGGTGAGGAACATCACCAGCCTTTGTAAATACTGGCATTGGGTGATGTAGTGGGTGGGAGATCCCAAAAATACTTATACCGTAATCACACATTTGGCAGGGGTGAGGCCCAACCCTCTAGTTAACAACCTTTATGGACCATTATGTTACACATTTACCACATGCACCACTGACCTATCATGGTATAGGTTTCGCAAAAGATACTTGTAAGGTAGATGATATCTGCCAGATTGCCAAAGACAGGCTCTGAGATATGTACCGTCTGTAAATAGGGACAAAATCTATAAGGTAAACACTTGCCGCAGATTAGATTCAAACCCATAACTCTGTAGTCACTGCTATTTTATTGTTCTGCATTTATAGCACACACAGAGTTGATAAGGTTAGCCCTTTTCCAAAGGTATATTTCAAGGTAAATGAGATCAGCAGGCTTGCTAAAGTAGGGCAATGGGAGGTGTAGTGTCTGTGAATGGCATTAAAAGGATTACTTTCTACACACACAAAGTTCCACAGTTGCAATGTCTCAGATTAGAATTCCTATCTAACTAGTATGTCATACTATAGCATTATGCAGTTATTGCACATACCAAAGAGCTTAAAGGGCTGACATTTGGCCAATGAGGTATTTCAAGGTGACTGACATCAGCAGGTTCACTAAAGTAGGGTAATGGGATGTGTAGTGACTGTGAATGGCCTCAAAAGCATTACTCCCTACACACATGCACAGTTTCCACATCTGGGATTAGAACTCCTACCTAACTAGGCATGTTACACTATAGCATAACACAGTTATTGCATGCACCACAGAGGTTCTTAGGTTAGGTGTTATCCAAAGGTGTATTTCAAGGTGAATGACATCAGCAGGCTTGCTAAAGTAGGACAATGGGAGGTATAGTGTCTATGAATAGCCTCAAAATCATTGATCCCTACACACACAAACACACAGTTTCACAGTTCTCATGTCTGGGATTAGACATCCTATCTAACTAGTACAGCACACTATAACATTACACAGTTATTGCATGTGCCACAGAGTTTACATGGCTGAATATTGTGCAAGGAGGTATTTCAAGGTGACTGACATCAGCAGGCTTGCTGAAGTACAACAATGGAAGGTGTAGTGACTGTGAATGCCCTCAAAAGCATTGATCCCTACACACACACAAACACACAGAGTTTCACAGTTGCCATGTCTGAGATTAAAACACCTACCTAACTAGTTAATTACAGTATAGCATTACACAGTCATTGCACACACCACAGAGCTTACAGTAATGACTCTTCTCCAAAGGGGTATTTCAAGGTGACTGACATCAGCAGGCTAGCTAAACTAGGGCAATGAGGAGTGCAGTGTGTGTGTGAATGGGCCATAAACCATTCCTCTGGAAACCCAGACACACCACTCAGTCACACACAACTTTATATTTGACAGGACTGTGTATATGACTGTTGGATGAATAATGGCTTGTACTATCATGTTATACAGTTATCGCAAGCACCACAGACACTATAGTGTTGAGGGCTACCAGAAGCAAATGTTTGCAGTGATAGACATTGGCACATCATGTGATATTGACCAACTGAATGTGTGGAGGGTGGGACAGGCTTTATGATGGAAAGATCTTTGTCACTGTCTGTCTCTCTCTTCCCCACATCTCTGTTTGTGTATGTGTGACCTATTATAGTGTGTTGTCCTTGCGTATATGTGTGTATTCCTATCAGATGTTTGTGCAAAGCATGACTGGTGTGCAATGTGGTGTTTGTGCACAGACATCTGCAACTGACAGATATGTATAGTCCACTGTTTTTGCCAGACATGGGCTTCATTTTTCTAAGTGTGGGAGCATGCCCAGTATGACCTTCTGTATTGAATGTGTGAATCCATTCCAGGTAGGTTGTACTCCAGTGCAGGCATTTTTGTTCTACACCTACAGCTAACAACCTGTTTCTGCAGGATATCTGTAGATAGGTTGACAATATGGAGTCACAATGGACAAAGGATAGTGGGATACTGTAACTAATTGTGTCTGTACTGCTTCTGTTACATGGTTTTGGTGTTAGCAGAGATATTAAGACATGTGTACTGTTTACACTGTGATGTATTATGTCAACTACTGACAAATATACTTATTTGCTCACAGTAATTTCCTGGGGAATACAAGATGAATGGAGCTATGTCCAGTATTGTGCTCTGCAGCCTACATATTTTTGTACAATCATGCCATTCTCAAGGGGGGGACTGCAGACACTTGCTGATGGGTCTGTGTAAATCATCCAGCACCTTGGTACTGTGGTGGCTGAGGATCACATGCTTGTACATCTATCGACGTGACAGAATGGCCATATCCTGCTGTGGCCATACCTCTCAGCTGTACAGATTCACACAGGTTACCCAGAGGCAGGGCTCATATATCTGGTCATTTCCCCTTCACATTGTGGTTTACGAGCAGGTTTGTAGCCACCCATTCCTGGGTTTCTAGGCAGGGCTAATATGGGCACACCTCAGAGTTTCAGATTTCAAACACGTCCATGCTTCTACCCCTCCCCCCCGTTAATCTATCCTCTTCCTAACATTATGCAAGCGATATCTGATAAGTATCCCTATAGTTATCACTTCATCCCAGCAGTATTTAGGGGTTGGTCCACAGTTCATGCAGTAGGACATGGTGGACATGCTACTGGGATTTGTCGACTTGGCCTTGCATTTGTGTCCTGTGGACTGTGTTATGTCGTTATTTGGGACTCCATGAGATAACATACATCGGTAGTACGGGTGAGACACAGGCCTTTGACAGAGGACTGTAGGGCATTTGGTAGTGATGCAGGCCATCTGTAGCAGGCCACTGCATTCTGTCATTCCTACAGTCCTAGGATGCAAGCCACTGGATTCCCCTGAGGTGATAGGGTAGGTGTGCAAGGTGTTAATGGCAATAGTTTCTGTCCTTATTAATGCATTGGTGTGGATGGTGGCAGGGTGCTGCTTACAGCTAGGACCACACCTGCATGGGACACCTTTTCAGCATGCTGAATTCTGTGGGTATTCCCATACAGACATGGGAGTCATATTGTACTAATTTCCAACAGCAGGGATATGATCTGTGATGAATCTGATGGGGTGAGCTGAGTGCATGTGTGCTATGGAAGCTTCTTGCAGCTGACTCACAGATATACGTGGGGCATTCCCCTTATGTTGGCTTGTGAGGGGACATCAGTGGTTTCTCAGTACTTCATAACTGTGCCTTTTGTTGTCTGCCAGTGTTTGTACTGACTACATAAGTATTCCATACTACACCAGCAACTAAAGTGCTGCTAACCTGTATGTACAATTCCAAAGGTGTGTCCATTTGACAGTAACATTTTATACACTCTCTGTCTAGGGTACTTCCACCTGTGTACTGTGTGTATGTCTGGGCCCACATTCATGCCATGTCCATCTTTCAGATGGTGACAGATATTACATCCAAACAATTAGTATGGATTACTGCTGGATTGGGTCTTGCTGGGATGCATTGTGTTTGGCACTGCAGTTCTTAGAACTTGGCCCTGTCATCAACAGTACTGGCCATAGGCCACCAGAACACAACCCTCAATGCCTACATGCTGACCACTTTCGCACAATATACAACACACAACAACCTAACACACAGAACCCTGCATAATGCACACGTGCAACAATCTATCCTGCTAATTTGGCCAGCTCAGGTAATCTGTGCTCCATTTTTAGTATACCCACACGTACATGTTACTACATTTCTACATATGATTGTGGGGGAGGGTCACACCTGACAACTCTAAACATTTGCTATGACTGTACTGGTATTTCAGGTACTCTATTGGCTTCCATTTCATTCTGTATTCTGATCTATCATGCAGACTAGAGGCATATCAGTGTAGTACATATTTTAGATTGTATTGACCTACATTTCAGTTTCAGACTTCTTTCATTTCATAACTAACATCCAACTGCCTGACCTGTTGTAGTCTGTCTTTGTAGGTCTGGAGGGGGGGGGGGGCTTTTCTCCTTTGCCATTACCTGGAGGTCTTATCGCAGCCTTTCTTTGTGGTCAACTACACCTGTCTGCTTGCTGAGACTGTTGCTGGGTATGTGAGCCTCACTGACATGCATGTGTGTGTCCTATGGACACATATTTGGCCCACCACATGTACTGCAATGAGATTTGTAACCTTGTCTAGTACTGCCTACTGTGTGGACACCAGTATTTGTTATGGATTTAATGCTGCCCATATAGGTGTCTTCTATCTGCTGCCATCCAAGTCAGCCACCCGATTCCCTTGCATGCTCACATCCGTACCATAGATAAAAGTAGCAGAACACACTACTCCATTCAGCAATTGATAGGGAGAGTGACTTGCCTTGTGGCTGTGCCAGTATTGAGGATGGTGCTGGAGGGCTGACTATGTCGGATGCACATAGTATACTCCCTATACATGGTTAAGCACAGGTAGTGTCATGTTTAGCATCCCTTTTACTGTATGTGCTAGTCAGAAAGAGGTGTCATTCCCTGGGTTCCTACCATGTCAGTGTATATGCTATGTGTTGCCTCTTTGCCAAAGCCTGGGCATACTGGGCATGCCTCCTTCTGCCTACAGGGGCAGGCTCAGGTTGTTCCTCCGAGTCAATCTGTGCTGGCCTTGGCAATGGTGGGTGGCTGTGTGGCCCTGCCCCTTGCTGTTCCTGTTGCAGCTGTTTTCACAGGATCATATTGTGTACCATGGCACATACAATGACAATTTGGGTACATGTAGCTGGAGAGTACTGGAAGGCTCTACCCGATATGTCCAGGCACCAGAACCGTGACTTGAGCATGCAAAACACACACTCTATTATGATTCTGGTTTATGCATGTGCCTCATTATGGAGTTCTTGTTCGGGTGTGTGTGCATTTCTAATGGGAGTCATCAGCCACGGCTCCAGTGAGCAACCAGCATCCCCCACTAGGTAGCCATATGGGAAGTCCACAATGGCAAATCTCTGGTACAGCTGCATCATATGCCAGATACTAGTACTTATTATACAGCAGGAACTTCTTATTGTAACATTTGTTAATGTCTGTCATGTACTTCGCAGATAAAGATTCTAGTTGTCTACTGATGTTCTATACTGTAAATATGTTTGTAATTAATTGCTATTTTAATCAAATTGTTAATCGCTATGTAATCCAGTGTGACTACTGTCTGTTTATTTTAACTGTGGAGCTTTTCTCCCCGGGCCTTAGCTGAAAATGGACCTATATCCAGTCAGACACTACCGGTCAACAAATGTAAATAAATAAATAAATAAAATAAATAAATGTGGGAGTCATGATAGCTTCCAGGGCTGGCAGCACACACATTCATTACAATGCCCTGGGCATTGCACATGACCTGGCAGTTCATGGAGGGGAAACCCTAGCGGTTTATGTAGACCCTAGCCCGCTCGCCATGTGGTGCTTTGATGTGTATGTGCATGCAGTCTATAGCACCCACTACCTCAGGGTATTCTGCTATTTGGTGGAGGAGACGCATATTGCTGGTTAACACCTCATGGGTGTTGTGGAAATATATGTGCTCACCAGCATGTGCTGACATGGCATCCATGAACTGGAATTATACCCTGGATGCTAATGCCTGTGAGATCCCATTTATATCCCCAGTTGGCCTTTGGAAGGTACCTGTGGCTAGTATTCTTAAACCTACACATAACTTGGTAGCTACTGTGACTGGTTCCTCTCTGTTGGTTCTGTGTGTGAGGCGTGGCCGGCACAGCTCAACAATTTGCTGTAGGAGGTCCCTGTAACCCTATGGTGCTCCACTATCTCCAGCTCATGTAGCCCCTAGTAGGTTACCCTGGGTCTGTACACTCTTCTCCTTCTCCTCACTGTGGGTTGGTCATCAGCATTTTCATCATCACCACCCTCAGCCTCTTCCACATATTTATTTATGAGAGCAAAAGCAGCCCCTTTAATTTTGTTGCTTTTGTTAGGTAAAATGTCCCCATTTGTGTACACTGGTGGTGTAAAGTTTGTGGGAAAAAACAGAGTGAAAGGTGTTTGCATAGTTTATAGTAGTGTTCTGGGCTGTGCTGGGCTGCTGCCTGTGTAATTGGCTGGTTCTAATACATTTCACCTCCCAGCTATGCTAGTTCTCCTTGATTTCCTTCCTACTGCTATTTTCCCTTCCCATTGCCTTCCTGTTAAGCCCCGAAGCATGCCGTGCAAACACAGTGCTCAGATGTGAACGGAGCTGCTCTTTCCTGGTTTATTTATTTATTTTTTTGTTTAAAACCAGATGCGCGGTTTGCACACCCATTTAGGCAATGTAAATACTGCTAGGCAGCTTTAGACCCCCCCCTTCCTTAGCTGTGCTTAGCTAAGGGCAAACATGGGCCACAGAGCTCCAATAAGCTTACAGCATGCATGACACACCCCCTTATGAAGTCATCTAGCTCTTAGGCTTACACCATGGTATTACTGCACCTACATGGTTGGGTACAAGCTAGCATTGAGGAGAAATCTGTGATTCAGTATCATTGCCCTCCATGGGTGTAGCTAGGATTTTCAAATTTGTACTCACAGCTCTCAAACTGCTACCCCCCTCCCCAGCCAAGCTACGGCCATTCTCGTAATTCACGGTTCGCTCTTTTAGTGTCGATGAAGAGGCATTCACTGTAATGTCTCTTCAGTAATATAATATAAATTCACTCAAACTCGGTTCCTTGAATTGAAAATGAACCTGAAAGTCAGTTCTTTGAAAAATGCAGCATGGTAGTTGGGGTAGAGGATTCATGCTTTTGTTTACTGTAACTAAGGTACAGGTTTTGAGCTTGAGTAAATTACTAATCACCTGCTACCCCTAACTAGGGTGTTTCCTTCACACAAACCTACCTACCTCTTAGTGCAAGAAATATGGACAAAGTCTAAAATAAACAGGGACAGATATTAAATAATGCTCTTGTGAACTTAGAAAGTTGCTAGAATAACAGGATTTGTGCTAGTATGAGAAAGTTGCTACAATAACAGGATTTGTGCTAGTATTAATTTTTCTAAAGGACGTGAAGTCTGAAACTCAATGTCTGTCATTATTTAGCAACTTCAGCATTCAATGATTTTCTAGAAAATCACAAAATTTATGAGGAACAGACAAAAAATATGGGGCAGAAATCTGGACATTCTGCAAAATTTGGACAGTTGAGAGGTATGCTACCTACCTACCTCTCTCTCTCACACACACACACACACACACACACACACACACACACACACACACACACATGCATACCTCTCAACCTCTTAGAGCAACAAACTGAGGCAAAGGCCCAAAAATAAGGACATTTTTTTTTAAATATTGCTCTTATAAACTTAGAAAGATAATAGAATAGTAGTAGGTCTTGCATTAGTACGAATTTTCTGAAAGGTATGAAATCTGAAACTCAAATGTCTGCCATTATTTTCTAACTTCAGTCTTTAATGATTTGCCACTAATTTGCCAGAAAACTGCAATTTTATGAAAAACAGACCAAAAATGTGATGCAAAAATATAAAATTGCCAGACAATACAGCTGGGAACCTGTCAAAGAAGGGACACCATTTTAATATGAGCACTGTTAACTTGAGCAGCTGACAAAATTAGAGAATCTACATGCATTTCTGAAATAAAAGTAATGTATAACTCTGATCATTAGTTATTTATAATTGTAAAGCCTCCACGTTTTCTTCCAAAATTGCTATTTTGCAGAGGGATTATTAGGGTCGAGAGCAACATTTTGAGCCAAAATTGGGGACAGTTCAGAGATTTGGATATTCCTAATTCTATAAAGCAATTTATTTGCATGTACCTCTCAACCTCTTAATGCAGGAAATCTGGACAAGGCCAAATATATTGGGGGAACATACAAACAGTACAAAAATTGATCTTGTATAAACTTAAGACAGTTGATAGAATAACAGGTCTTGCTTTAGCATGCGTTTTTCTGAAGGTTATGATGTCTGAAACGTAATGTCTGTCATTATTTAGTAACTTCATTCCTAAATGATTTGCCAGAAAAGTTTTATTTTGCATTTTACAGCATGAACACCAATAAATATCTACTAAACAAAGCAATGCAGTCTCACAATGAAACTAGACTTAACATTAAATCTTCTCTGCCCTTGAAACTCACATTCATTGAAACAGCATTGAAACCCACATTCAAAGAAAATACATTTTGCCAGTGGCAGATAAAGATTAACTTTGGGCTGTTTTCAAATCATAGGCCCCTTGCACATGAAACATACACGTGCTCTTTGATACACCTCCCTGATTGTATTAAATTATATTCCTTGTACAATACAGTATAGTTGTTAGAGAGCGTTTTAAATTTATTGTTTTGAAGGACTATGGCTCACCAAGTTCGCAGATGACTGCAAACTGGGCACCATAATCAACTCTCCAGCTGACACAAACATCCTTCAAAAAGGTCTCACAGAGACAGATAACTGGTGCCAGCGCCATGGTTTAAAGCTAAATGCCAAAAAATGTATAGTCATACCCTTTGGCAAAAACAATGTGCCCACAAATTACCACATAGGCGGAAACCCATTAAGTACAGAGAAAGTTATTAGGGACCTGGGGACCCAAGTTGATAGCAATCTCTCCTTTGAAAACCACATTGCCAAAGTGGTTAGAAAGACCTTCTACATAGCCCACCTCATCACGAAGGGTTTCACATCTAGATCAAGAGAGGTAATCGTGAAACTTTATTCATCCCTCAACAGGCCAATCATAGAATACAATGGCCCTTTTGGGATGTACCTTACCCGACACCTGCAGCAATTAGAAAGACCCCAAAAGTATCTCACCAAGAGGATCAAGGGTCTCAAACAGATGCCATATGCTGCTCGGTTCAAAAAACGCCAGCTCTACTCAGTTGCATACCGCCTACTTCGAGGCGATCTATAACTGACATACAAAGCTATGTCAAATCCAGAATTAATGGACATGCTCCACCTCAGTAAATCTAAATCCCTTAGAGCCACACGCTCAAGGGACTTGAACCTCAGCACAGAAATAAATAGAACTTGCTGGAGGGACAGGTTCATAACCCAGAGGCTCCCTTCGCTCTGGAATAGAATTCCAGTTCATGTGAGGCAGAGCACCTCACTGAATCTCTTCAAGAAGAATCTCGATAGGTGGATGGGGGATCGTAGGTTTGTCCCAGGGATTACTCCTGTGTCACTATTAGACAGTGGCACAGTAAACTAAACCTTAAAAAGGGCACAGTATACTCAAATCAAGGGGTGGCATAAGCCATACAGAATCGGGCTAGGCTTATAATTGCCTCAGGGCAGATAGCCTAGTATGAACCTATGAACCTATGAACATTTTTCCAGTAAACAATGAAACAAAATGCATGCACCAATAATGACAAAACAGCCCAATTCAAAACATTTCCATCATAAAAGTCTACTCAGACTTCTACATTCCACCAGTATCAGTAAATATGCACAATCTCTGAACTAGTAAAAGCCATCTACATAATTCCACATTAAAAAAATCTGTAACTAATGAAGAGGTTGCTGCTAGCAAACTTTATATTTCATTTTTTCATCTACAAATAAAGTGCCTGTTGCCCTTGAGGAATAAATTGCCTACGTTGCATTAAAAAAATGATAAGCTAATAATATTGCAATAGGGAATGGATGGCAAACTGATAACAGGATCATAATTACTACTAGATATCTTTGCCAAAAAGGACTACATCATCCATCCCCCTTTACAACACAGTACAGTATCAGCAATGCATCTCATTCACCTGATTGCCCCAACGATAATCCATTTGCGCATATTTCCGGCTCACAGCCTCGACTGCCCCAACAATAATCCATTCATGCACATTTCCCGCTCACAGCCAGCCGGACATGATGACGATAATCCATTGCCCCTGCTATACATTTCCCACTTGCAGCCAGCCGGACATGACTTGATGTGAGCTCAGCTCTATGTTACTGGCGCCCAGCAGCCAGATGTGATGTGAGCTCAGCTCTATGTTTCTGGTGCCCAGCAGCCGGATGTGATGTGAGCTCAGCTCTATGGTTCTGGTGCTCAGCATCCTTAAAGGAACAAGGCTGTTTAAAAAGCTACCCCCTCTTCTAAAGAAGTTGTACTGAAATCAGTACAGTGCCTATGCATCCCGACATCCCTGCTGCCCTCACTTGCATAGGATTGACTGCTAATGCATGGTTACAAAACTGACACTCAGCCTTCACCCTTAGCAACCACTATTCTGTGGGCTTGTTGTGTTCTGCATGTCATTGACTATTATGGCAAAGTTATGATTTTGGTTTAAACGCTTATTTCCAGCTTTTTATACTATTTTTGGGCCGATCCTGCTTGTATACCACTGCCCTATGCTTAAACAGCCAAAATCGGCCCCCAAAAAAGGTATTTTACATAATTTTGCAACTAATTTTCATGCCTATGGCCATATATTTGGCATTTGGCATGTCTAACCCTTCTAATACAAGCATTTTTAAGACCTGTCATGCCTCCATTTTGTAGTTTGCAGAAATGTATTCAGCTACTGGCTGAATACATTTCTGCAGTCTACACTATTCCTGCACGGACTCCTGCCTGCTTCCTCGATCGCTAATTCAACTCATTTGCATGGTTATCACTAGCAAATGAGGTACTTATTTTTAAAATCGTTTTTTTCTCAAAACTTGCATTTTATCTGTCTTTGGCCTAGCACTCTTGTGTGGGGTCATTTACTGCACTGTTATAACTTGCTGATACTTGTTAACCTCTGCTATCTCTGAAAAAACAAAAACAAAAAAATCTTGCTTTTTTCCAACTTTTCTGAGATTTAAAAAAGTTCATTTACAGGCTTGCTGTTCTTGAAATGTTTGTTAGTTTCTGTGAGGCCATTTTGCTTGGGCTAAAGGAAAGTCTCTCTGTTGATCAGTGGCAGTGAAAACATTGAGCAGCCTGTCTGTCCCCGTGGGAGTGGTTACTGTCTTGAAACTGTAGTTTTATTGGCCATTCTGGGTCAATTCCAAAACTCCTTCATCTTCCTCTCTTATAACCCTCTTTTGCTTGCGGTTTTGCGTTTTGAGCATAAGCGCAACAGACAGCGCAGCCTAATTGGGTTTAAACTATTCCTGGCTCCACAAAGTCTGCTCTTCACTTTTCCCTTAGAACTGCTCTACCTCTCAATTTAAACACCATATTCTCATTCTAAGGCCCTTCACTGGTCCAATTAAGTAATCCTACAAGTTAGCACTATTAAACCATAAGCACTACTTACTCTTATAATCTCTGATCACCCTGTCCTCTATTGGTCCATCTTAAATTCAGTTTCCCTATTACTCTAGCATGTCCAAAGGTCAGTCAATGGTTTCCTCTCCAGTCAAGCTGGTGAATCTGGGAATTTTGAGGCAATGTTACAACTGTCTCATGTACACGGACAACCCTCTCCTCCTCCAAACAGGTTCAAATATATGTGAGAGATGCAACTATTTAGCCAAACTGGAGGCTGAGCTCTCTCATCTCAAAACTGGTGTAACCAGTCAGGAGGAGAAGGTAACCTCACACAACGCAATTCCAGTATCACATAGTCCCACCACATCAGAACCAAACACATAAATACACAAAAACATACTCGGAGGCTCTAAATAAAATCTACCTAAGCAACAGAGACCTCCAAAGCAGACATCCAAGCAAACGCTACCTCAAAACAAAACACACACAACACATAACCCACAAAGTCAGTGTGCCAAGCAGCCACAGCCCTTAAGGCTGAATAACACACCTGATACTCTTGTTATAGGTGACTCTATTGTCAGACACCCTGGCGTCCCACTCACCAGGCTGAATAAAGAGAAGGTCACAGTGAGCTGCCTGTCGGGGCTAGGATCCATACATAACGCAAGCACTCAGGTCACTCCAGCAAATACAAATATGACTCAGTCATTGTACATGCTGGTGTGAATGACCTGAGGCATTACCTCCTGGACTACATGAAAGGGACATAGAGGAGCTCTCTGATCATGTAGCCCAGGCTGGTATGACCTGACCTTGAGCAGCATCTTTCCCTCACCTAGAATGATGCCACAGTACAAAGACAAAATGATCAATTTTAACAATTGGCTAAAATTTTGGTGTCATTCAAAGGGCAGCCTGGGATGACATGCTCGACAAGCCACGTTGCTTCGCTAGGGACAGCTTGCACCTGTCACCACTGGGCTTTGGATATTGGCAAAGGCTCTTGCCACCCCATAGTGCCTTTTTAGGCAAGGCTCAAAAGTCAAACCCACCCCATAGAGCACAAGGAACAAGAAACCAAGGGTAATGCTGCTAAATGCCAGAAGTCTTAACCTCAAGATGCATGCACTCGAAGCTCTCCTCAGTATGGAGAACATCGATATCTGTGCAGTGACAGAAACCTGGTTCAAGGCTCCAGAGAGCACCCCAGCACTACCAGGCTATACCTCATATCATGCTTTTCCCCAAAACCGGACCGAACCACAAAAGGAGGAGTTTCCATATTTATCAAGGATATCCACACCTCCAGGTTAGTGGCATTGCACGAAGTATCGGAGACCATCCATGTGCAACTCACAGTGGGCAAGACTGCTTTTCAGTTTACAGCATCCTACAGACCACCCTCTCAAAGTCAGGAATCCCATTGACTTTCCTGAAAACATTGGAGAACATGAAGATCTCTCCGAACACCATTATATTAGGCGACTTCAACTACCCAAACATTGACTGGAAGCACTACTCAAGCCCCAGCACCTTAGCCCAAAGATTCCTGGAAATTATAAACTCAAATGCTATGGAACAACTAGTCACCACTCCCACAAGAGGGACAACATACTAGACCTGATCATTACCAACATGGGGACTCTATGCTACACACCAGAAGTATATCCCTCATTGGTAAGATCAGACCATAAATTAATTTCACTGGATGTCCACATCCCGACCCCAACCCCAGCCCAGAAAACCACAGTGAAAAACTTCTCAAAAGCGAACTTCTCACTTCTCAAAACCGAAGTGGAATCCTTCAAGGCCACAGGGCCAGTGGAAACTACAGCCCAAACTGCAGAATCCTATATAAATGCATTCTGCAGACATCTCCAGGAATGCATGGATCATGCTATCCCAAACAAAACCAAGACCCAATCATCCAAAGGCAGGCGTCCAGTCTGGTGGACCCCTGCCATAAATAAACTGTACAACAGAAGGAGGAAGCTACTACATGATAGAGCAAAATCCCTAATAGGGAAGGCATCTCTGATCAGTACTAGCAAATTATTACAATCCCTCATAAAATCCTCCAAGGCCAGCTTCGAGAGAAAAATTGCACAGGACACCAAAGACAATCATAAGGCTTTTTTCAGTTATGTTAGAAACTTGGGATGCAACTCCCAGACTTGTTCTGAGTTGATTCTAAATGACAAAAAATACACTGAACCCACAGACATCGCCAATATCCTGGCAGACAGGTTCAGTGCGAACTTCTCCACCCCCTCCCCGCCAAAAGAGCAAATATGTATCGCGGCAGAGGGCTGCCTCCCAAACATCTCAGATGCTCAGGTGAAGGCTGCCCTCTCCAAAGCAAACAACACTGCTTCCATGGGACCAGATGGTGTCCCAGGTTGCGTCCTACATGAACTCCAAGAGGAACTAATCCCTCAAATAAAACAGCTATACAATCTCAGCCTCACTACAGGATATGTGCCCACAGAATGGAGTACAGCAACAGTGGTCCCACTCCACAAAGGTGGAGCATCTACGGACCCTGGAAACTATCACCCCATAAGCCTGACTAGCTTAGTTTGCAAGGCTATGGAGAGGATCATCATGGAGCTCATAAACAAAGACATTGGGGACCTACAGACACTAGATCCTACCCAGTTCGGCTTTGTCAAGGGCAGATCCTGCCTTTTGAACCTGGTTGACTTCTTTGAAACAGTCACCAAAGCCATAGATGAAGGAAAGGTAGTCCACACAGCTTATCTGGACCTTGCAAAGGCATTTGACACAATACCCCACTCGGGCATCATAGATAAGCTATCCAGCTTAAATATAAACCCCTATGTCACAAGATGGGTCGCAAACTAGCTCAAAGACAGAACCCACAGAGTGAGAGTTGCTGGAGCCATGTCAGACTCAAAACCGGTCACAAGTGGCATCCCACAGGGTTCTGTCCTGGGACCACTCTTGTTCGGTATATACTTTTCGAGGTACAGGCAAACGTGGGAGGACTATGGCTCACCAAGTTCGCAGACGACTGCAAACTGGGTTCCATAATCAACTCTCCAGCTGACACAAACATCCTTCAAAAAGGTCTCACAGAGACAGATAACTGGTGCCAGCGCCATGGTTTAAAGCTAAATGCCAAAAATGTATAGTCATACCCTTTGGCAAAACAATGTGCCCACAAATTACCACATAGGCGGAAACCCATTAAGTACAGAGAAAGTTATTAGAGACCTGGGGACCCAAGTTGATAGCAATCTCTCCTTTGAAAACCACATTGTCAAAGTGGTTAGAAAGACCTTCTACATAGCCCACCTCATCACGAAGGGTTTCACATCTAGATCAAGAGAGGTAATCGTGCCCTTTATTCATCCCTCATCAGGCCCATCATAGAATACAATGCCCCTTTGGGATGTACCTTACCCGACACCTGCAGCAATTAGAAAGACCCCAAAAGTATCTCACCAAGAGGATCAAGGGTCTCAAACAGATGCCATATACTGCTCGGTTAAAAACTCCAGCTCTACTCAGTTGCATACCGCCTACTTGAGGCGATCTATGCCTGACATACAAAGCTATGTCAAATCCAGAATTAATGGACATGCTCCACCTCAGTAAATCTAAATCCCTTAGAGCCACACGCTCGAGGGACTTGAACCTCAGCACAGAAATAAATAGAACTTGCTGGAGGGACAGGTTCATAACCCAGAGGCTCCCTTCGCTCTGGAATAGAATTCCAGTTCATGTAAGGCAGAGCACCTCACTGAATCTCTTCAAGAAGAATCTCGATAAGTGGATGGGGGATCGTAGGTTTGTCCCAGGGATTACTCCTGTGTCAGTATTAGACAGAGGCACAGTAAACTAAACCTTAAAAAAGGGCACAGTATACTCAAATCAAGGGGTGGCGTAAGCCATACAGAATCGGGCTAGACTTATAATTGCCCCAGGGCAGATAGCCTAGTATGAACCTATGAGCCTATGAACTTAGCATACAGTGGCTGTGTCCATGCAGGAATAGTGCAGGAGCACTCATGCATGTCCCGGAAGCTCATTCCTGGATCGCACGTTAACCATATTGCCTGCAGCAGCTCTTGCACTATTCCTACATGCCATGCAGGGCTTGCTGAATCCTGGGGTATGACTTTTCCCTGGAAGCTTATATGTGAAATATTAGTTTCTTTATAGATCTTTTTTCAAATAAGGTTTATCATATTGATATAATTAAGTTTACATTTAAATATTCTGGTTTTCAAACTCATTATTACCCTTTTTCTAAACTACTTCAATAATCTGTATTTTGTAAAATACATCAGGACCAGTCGTATATCTTCTGTAACTTCAAACACAATCTAAATTTTAAAGAAGAACAGCCTTTGTTGGATTTAAATCAAACAAAAAATGATAGATTACGTTAGCAGCTAAGGCAAGAGGTATAGTTGTATGGGATCAAGGTGATTATGTGAGCTCAGCTCTATGTTTCTGGTGCCCAGCAGGATGTGATGTGAGCTCAGCTCTATGGTTCTGGTGCTCAGCATCCTTAAAGGAACAAGGCTGTTTAAAAAGCTACCCCCTCTTCTAAAGAAGTTGTACTGAAATCAGTACAGTGCCTATGCATCCCGACATCCCTGCTGCCCTCATTTGCATAGGATTGACTGCTAATGCATGGTTACAAAACTGACACTCAGCATTCACCCTTAGCAACCACTATTCTGTGGGCTTGTTGTGTTCTGCATGTCATTGACTATTATGGCAAAGTTATGATTTTGGTTTAAACACTTATTTCCAGCTTTTTATACTATTTTTGGGCCGATCCTGCTTGTATACCACTGCCCTATGCTTAATCAGCCAAAATCGGCCCCCAAAAAAAGGTATTTTACATAATTTTGCAACTAATTTTCATGCCTATGGCCATATATTTGGCATTTGGCATGTCTAACCCTTCTAATACATGCATTTTTAAGACCTGTCATGCCTCCATTTTGTAGTTTGCAGAAATGTATTCAGCTACTGGTTGAATACATTTCTGCAGTCTACACTATTCCTCCACGGACTCCTGCTTGCTTCCTTGATCGCTAATTCAACTCATTTGCATGGTTATCACTAGCAAATGAGGCACTTAGCATACAGTGGCTGTGACCATGCAGGAATAGTGCAGGAGCACTCATGCATGTCCCGGAAGCTCATTCCTGGATCGCATGTTAACCATACTGCCTGCAGCAGCTCTTGCACTATTCCTACATGCCGTGCGGGGCTTGCTGAATCCTGGGGTATGACTTTTCCCTGGAAGCTTATATGTGAAATATTAGTTTCTTCATAGATCTTTTTTCAAATAAGGTTTATCATATTGATATAATTAAGTTTACATTTAAATATTCTGGTTTTCAAACTCATTATTACCCTTTTTCTAAACTACTTCAATAATCTGTATTTTGTAAAATACATCAGGACCAGTCGCATATCTTCTGTAACTTCAAACACAATCTAAATTTTAAAAAAGAACAGCCTTTGTTGGATTTAAATCAAACAAAAATGATAGATTACGTTAGCAGCTAAGGCAAGAGGTATAGTTGTATGGGATCAAGGTGATTATGCTAAAGAAGAATTAACACATTTACAGAACACATATTTTTTTTCCAGAAATTACCTCATGAGCCCCCAGCTTTCTTTAAAATTGAAGTTGTTGATTTTTTTATTCTGCTTTTCAACAAGATATTATTTATGATCAACTTAGAGAAGAATCAACAGTTTCTGAGTCCATGTTTCATAGATTTTACATATTACCTAAAACCCATAGACTAATTTTCCTACCTCCTGGATTTCCCTTTTGTTTCTGGGTGAGGTTGTAATAATAATACTAAGAAAAACAAAAAAGTACTGAAGCTAACACAGCTGAAGGTAAAACAATAGACTTTAATGCACACAAAAGAGAGTAAGCACTTTCACGGTGTGCTCTCACCGCTTCATCAGACTGTTCTAAACTAGTAACAAATGCAGTTAAACATCATAAGTTAATTAGTCAATTAAAGCAGTGATAAAAGCATCAATTATCTAAGAGAAAAATTTCACAAAAAAGCAGGCAAATGAAACATATAAAAAAGATAAAAAATATATATATAATAAATATGTATAGAAAACAATCCTATACTGAGTGTTTGAGAGGTCTAGCTTTTAAAAAAGGCTTAAGACAGACAACTTCATTAAGACCTGGTATTTTATAAGCATTAAGAGACAGAATCCATTTTTGATCTGCAGATTCTGTGTGATTCCTAAGATCTCCCCCTCTTAAACTCTCAGGAATGATCTCTAGAACAAGGAATTTAAAATGATGTTCCTGTCCATGGCACATAATATGCTTAGCAAGGACATTGGTGTCTGTTGTTTCTAATGTCTCTCTGATGTTCCAGCACCCTGTCTTTGAGTTGTCTGTTACTCATGCCTACATAAAAAGCATGGCAGAATGTGCAGTAACTAAAATAAACAATGTTCTTAGTCCTGCAATCAGCATAAAAGTGTGTGTCTATTTTAAAGTGCATATTAGGGTGCATGTAAGTAGGACTAGAGTGCATAAACTTGCAGGCTGTGCAATTCCTGCATTTAAAAGTACCATGCCTCTCTGACTGTAAAACCTTGTTAAAAGTAGAAGTATTGTAACACAGATGCCTTTTCAAGGATCTGTTATTTTTAAAAGAAAAGTGTGGAACAGTATCTATGGCATTTCTTAATTCATCTACAGTATCCAAAATGCCCCGGATCCTTTTGGAAATATCACATATACTACTAACATCAGAAGAATATCTGAGAGGAAACCTAATCAATCCTGTCCTTTGTTCTGTAGCTATGGCTTCAGTGTTAGGTGCAGCAGCGTAATAAGGCATGCATTTGCCCCCTCTCTCCTTATACGCATAAGTAATACATCTGTCAATATCCTTTTCCTTGTAGCCTCTATCTAGAAAATCCATTTTCAAGGTCTCCAGGGCCTCTGCAAGCTGTTTGTCATTATTATGGAATCTCATGACCCTGTACATCTGCCCCTTAACAACATTTTGGGTAACATGCCTAGGATGCATGCTATCTCTATGGAGCAGATTATTCATTCTTGTGGGTTTCCTATAAATACTAGTTACTAGGCTAGTCAAATTAGTTTTGTTCATCTTAACATCAAGAAATTCAATTTCATCAAAAGAATATTTAAAAGTAAATCTTAAAAAAATCTGTAGACTGATGTAGAAACTCTATAAACTGTGTGAGACTCTCAACTGACCCCCTCCACGAGAAAAAATATATCATCAGCAAATCTTACATACAATAAGATATGTTCAGAGAAGCCCTCAGCCTGAAATAATATGTCTGTCTCCCATTGTACCAACACAAGGTTGGCGTAGCTGTTGGAACAAGCTGTGCCCATTGCCACTCCAACCTTTTGTGCATAAAATTGATCTTGAAACAGAAAGACATTGCTTTCTAAAACCAATTCTAAAAGGGCACAAATTAAATTGATCTTGTCCTCAGTAAAACAGTGGTTGGCATGCATACATTTCCTGACATTTTCTATACCCCAAGTATTGGGGATTGCAGTAAAGAGTAACTCTACATCCATTGTCACTAAAAGATAATCAGCACTCAAATCAGAAGTAGCCATATATAATCTTTGTAAGAAGGTCCTAGTATCTTTTAGGATGGTGTCACAAGTGTCCAACAGAGAATTTAAATTCTTTTCAATGTAAATAGAAAGTGGCTCGGTTACCCAACCTTACCCAGACACTATTAGGCGCATGGGCGGCAGTGTTAGATTTTTATGCACTTTGGGTAAGCCATAAATGATCGGTATAAGTGGTTGCTGTAGCTCAAAATATTTAAACAAATTATTATCGATCATACCCGTCATAAGCAGATCGAAAATAAGGAAGGAAACCTTCTTGGTCATACCATAAACAGCAGTTTTAGAAATAAAGACATAAGTGGTGTCATCACACAACAATTTATGCATTTGTGTTTGATATAAGTCCTTGTCTAACACAACAATTCCACCACCCTTATCTGCTGGTCCAATCTCTAAGGATTTCAAGTTCTTGAGTTCATTGAGGGCTGCATATTCATCATTATTAAGATTAAAGTACCTCTTCTTTCTATTAGATTTGAATTATCTTCTTATTTGCTTCTCACAAGTCTGAATAAAGGTCTCTATCTTGGCATTGGGTGGCGCTTACTCTCTTTTGTGTGCATTAAAGTTTATTGTTTTACCTTCAGCTGTGTTAGCTTTGGTACTTTTTTGTTTTTCTTAGTAGTTACTTGTTATTGTACCAATCTATTTTTATTCTCAGCATACTTTTCACACTTTTGTATGACATAATCCCTTTGTGAATTTTAAAAATAGTCCCCCAGATTCTCAAAAGCTTGCACAGAGTGCAAGATCAGTGCAGGAGCACAAGCAGGCAATATGTCTGCCGTGTGATCCAGGAACACATGCAGGGGTGTGCACGAGAGCTCTTCAACTGATCCTGTACAGATGAAGCCCTTGTATGCAAATCACCCCATTTGCAGGAGGAAATCCATGCAAATGAGGTGATTTTGTGATCCAGGAAGCTTGTTGCCATCCGTGCAGGACTAGTGCAATCTGTAGAAATGTACTCAGTTAGTAACCGAGTACATTTCTACAAAATCCAAAATGGATCTATGATAGCCCCAAATATCATGTTTTAAGCATGCCAATGGCCAAGTATAAGGCCATTGGCATTGCAAACAATACAAAAAAATAAAAAAATGTACTTTCTTTTAGCCGATCTCGGCTGTTTAAGCATAGTGCAGCGGAGCGCAAACGGGATCGGGGGGGGGGGTAACAAAATGAACCTAAATTAAGCATTCTAACTAAAATCAGTGTTCTGCCATGCAAGTCAATGGCAGGCAGAAGACAACCTGGCCAGTAAGTAGTGGTTGCTAAGGGGGGAGGCTCAGTGTGAGACATTATGCATTGGCAGGCAATCCTATGCAAATGAGGGGATAGTGAATCCTAGTTTACCCGAGCATGTGAGTCAGGTCCCAACAGTGTAAGAGTAGGAACAGCTTGGTGCAAGCCTAGGAAGTAGGTGACATCATGGGGGGGTCAGGCATTCTGTAAGCAGGTTGGAGGCCTGTGGCTTGGGTTTGCTAAGCTAGGGGGGTGTGTCTAAACCTACCTAGCAGTCTTTACAAAAACTAAGCAGGTGTGCGAGCAGCGCACTGGGTTGTACAGGAAGACAAAATAAGTTAAACCAGGAAATAGCAGTAGTGTGCACAGTTAAGCACTCTGTGCAGTGCACCCCTGGGCTTGAACAGGAAGACAATGGGAAGGGAAAACAGCAGTAGGAAGGTAATCAAGGAGTACTAGCTTAGCTGGCAGGTGAAATGTATAAGAATCAGCCAAATACACAGGCAGCAGACCAGCCCAGCCCAGAACACTACTATAAACTATGCAAACACTTACCCCTCTGGTTTTTCCCACACTCTACACCACTGGTGTAAACAAGTAGGGAACTTTTAACACTCACAACAGCAAAATCTTAGGGGCTGCAATAGCTATCATACAACTTGTGGAAGAGGCTGAGGGTGGTGAGGATACGAATGCTGCAGAGCAACCCGCAGTGAGGAGACGGAGAAGAGTGTACAGATCCAGGATAACCTACCAAGGGCTGCATGAGCTGGAGATAGTGGAGTGCTATAGGGTGGACAGGGACCTCCTACAGCAAATTGTTGAGCTGTGCCGGCCACGCCTCACATACAGAACTAACAGAGTGGAACTCATCCCAGTGGCTATCAAGGTATGTGTAGGCCTAAGAATGCTAGCTAATGGTACCTTCCAAAGGCCAACTGGGGATATGATGGGGATTTCACAGGCATCAGCATCCAGAGTCAGCACATGTTAGTGAGCACGTATATTTCCCCAAAACCCATTAGGAGTTTACCAGCAATATGCAACTGTTCCACCAAATAGCAGAATACCCTGAGGTAGTGGGTGCTATAGACTGCACGCACATATGCATCAAAACACCACCCGGTGAGTGGGGTAGTGTCTACATCAACAGCAGGAGCTTCCCCTCCATCAACTGCCAGGTCGTATGCGATGCCCATGGCATAATAATGAACGTGTTTGCTGGCTGCCCTGGAAGCTATCATGATTCCCACATCTGGCATCTGATTCAGCTGTACCAAAGATTTGCCAGTGGGGGCATCCCACACGGTCACCTAGTGGGGTATGCTGGATACGCACTGGAGCCATGGCTGATGACACTCATCAGAAATGCACACACACCTGAACAAGAACTCCATAATGAGGCAAACGCACAAACAGGACTCCTAATAGAGCATGTGTTTAAGATGCTCAAGTCACAGTTCTGGTGCCTGGACACATCTGGTGGAGCCATGCAGTACTCATCAGGTACATGTACCCAAATTGTCCTTGTATGTGCCATGCTACATAATATGATCCTGCAGAAACAGCTGCAGCAGGAACAGAAAGGGGCAGGGCCACACAGCCCCCCACCATTCCCAAGACCTGTAAAGGCACAGAGTGACTCAGAGGAAGAACAACCTGAGCCTGCCCCAGTAGGCAGAAGGAGGTGTGCCCAGTATGCCCTGGCCTTGGCAAAGAGGCAATGCATAGCTCATACACTGACACAGGAGGGACCCAGAGAATAACACCTCTCTCTGACTCTCACATACAGTAAAAGGATGCCAAACATTACACTACCTGTGCTTAACCATGTGTATGGAGTGTACTATGTGCATCTGACATAGGCAGCCCTGCAGCACCACCCTCAATACTAGGACACCTACAAGGTAAGTGACTCACACATGCCAGTCAGGTGGGGTCACATACCCAATAACAGTCACAGCCAGCAGGACAAGTGTAGACAAACATAAACAAATGCTGTGCTATGGCCTCTGAATGAGGTCTATGGGTAACCTCACTCCCCGGCCTACACAGACAGATTACAGCAGGCCAGGCAGTGGGATGTCAGTTGTGAAGGCTAGGAAGGCAGACACTAATATGCAGGTAATTAAAAGCTAAGATCTGTAGTACATTTGTATGCCTCTAGCCAGCACAATAGGTAAGACTACAGACTGAAATGGAGTACCTGACATACCAGTACAGTCCTAGCAAATGTGTATAAGTGTCAGGTGTGCCCCCTCCCATCCTATGTAGACATATAGTAACAGTCAGGTGTGCCTCCCCAAATCCTGTGTAGAAATGTAGAAATAGTCAGGTGTGCTCCCCCCCATCCTACATAGAAATATAGTAACAGTCAGGTGTGCCCCCCAAACCTGTGTAGAAATGTAGAAACAGTCAGGTGTGCCCCCCCCCCGCTATGCAGAAATGCAGTAACAGTCAATGTCAAATGATTGAAGGATACCCTGCAGAGACAGCATGCTAACTGTCCGCGTACAACACAAAGGTCAGCACTGCAGTACAAACTACCTGGACTTGATCCACACTTGCAATACAGACTCCCATACTGGACATGCTCACACACTTAGAGAAATGAAGGCAATGTCAGTCAAGAACATACTCAACGCAGGAGATTAAATCTCAAAATCATAGCTCAAAGCACTCCTAAGTATGGGATGGAGAACGCTCTGTTGCGTGCTGAAAACTGAAACTGGTTCAAGGCTCCAGAGAGCACTCCACCATTATTGGGCTACACATATACCACCACAATTTTGGCCACAACACATGGAGAAACACAAAAGGAGGGGTATCCATATTCATCAAGGATACCACGAGCCCTCTAGTGGATCAGCATGATACCTCTGAGACATCGATCTACGTGCAACTAACAAAATTGTGGCTCTGTGCTGCAAATTGTGGCCCAGGACAGGTCACCTTCCATGACCCAGACTGGAAACTCTGCCTTCTGCAGACACCCTAAAAACATGAAAGTCCTATTGAACTGCCTTATATTATGAACTACTTGGTACCTACCATTAAACTGGAAAAACCTTTTGAGTACAAACCCCAGGCCCATAGTGGTGAATTTGCCAACCAACAACTGGGATCAGCTGGTACCATCATTCCACCAGAGTGTTGCAGAACATATTGGACACAACATGGATCACACCAGCCAGATATCACCAATCAACTCACACCTCACACCATCAGGACCATAAACCAATCACCCTGGATGTCCACACCTCACCACCCACCCCAACCCCCAAACCAGAACTTGAAAGCAGAAACGCTAAAAACTAACTTCACTTAAACTTAGAAGCAGAAACAGTGAGCCCTATCTTTCCAAAGTTTAAAGTTTCTGTGCATCCTAGCATGAACTTTACACTGCACTCTATGAAAGACATCCCTACATGCATGCCGATGCCATCCCATCAGGGAAACAAGACTCACTCAAGCCCCTAAGAGAAACCAACTGGTGGACCCTACTATAAACAGATTATACAACAGAAGGAGGAAAATTGGTTCAGGACAGCAAAAGCCAAGATTAGAAGACAAGACATCATCAGGCTAAACCAAGGTCCTTAAAAGATCATCTAAGCCTACCGAGGAAAAATACAGGCTAACTCGAAGATACAAACAGCCTACTTTTAGTTAAGGTCAAGAATCTAAGTGGCAAAGATTCAGATATGTTTCCACCAAGTGCTCAATAGCAAAACCTACTGAACCTATACTGGAAAATAACAGACTCCGGAATAGATTCAGCTGAAACTTTACCTCCCACTCACCTTCAAAGGGCCCTCAACAATACTGGAAAAGTGTGTCCGAAAACTACTACAGAAGCACAGGTGAAAACCAGCCAAATAAACACCAAAACCAGCCATCATCAAACTGTTCAACCTCAGCCTCTACACAGGCTACATGCCCAAAGAATGGCGCACAGCAACGGTTATTCGACTCTACAAAGGAGGGGCCACAACTGACCCTGGTAACTATCGCCCCATAAGCCTGACTAGCCTGGTCTGCAAGGCTATGGAGTGCATCATCATGGAACTCATTAACAAAGACATTGGGAACCTCCAAACACTTGACCTGACACGTTCGGCTTTGTTAAGGGCAGATAATACCTACTAACTTCTTTGAGACAGTTACCAAGGCCATAGACAAGGGAAAGGTTGTTCACACAGCCTACCTTGATCTTGCCAAGGCATTCAACACCATTCCTCACTCGGGTATTATAGAAAAACTCACCAGCCTGAACATAAACCCCTGTCACAAGATGGGTTGCCAACTGGCTTACAGACAGAACTCACACGGTAAGAATAGCGGGCTCCAGGTCCGACTCTAAACCAGTCACAAGTGGTGCCCCACAAGGCTCGGTTCTGAGACCCCTACTGTTCGGCATATATTTCTCAGAAGTACAGGTAAACACAGGAGGATTATGGCTAACCAAGTTTGCCAATGACTGCAAACTGGGAGCCATAATTGACTCTCCGGCTGACTCAGACATCCTTCAAAAAGGCCTTACTGAGAAAGACACCTGGTGTCAAAGTCATGGCCTCAAGCTAAATGCCAAAAAAATGCATAGTCATCCCGTTTGGGAAAAACAAAACACCCACGAATTACCACATAGGTGGCAGCCCCCTCAATACAGAAGAGGTAATAAGAGATCTGGGGACCCAGGTAGATAGTAATCTCTCCTTTGACAATCATATTGCCAAAGTAGTTAGGAAATCCTTCTATGTGACCCATCTAATTACTAAGGGGTTCACATCTAGAAATAAAGAGGTTATAGTGCCCCTCTACTTGTCACTCATCAGACCCATCATAGAGTACACTGCCCCATTTGGGATGTACCTCACAAGACACTTCTAACAGCTAAAAAGACCACAAAAGCACCTCACCAAGAGGATTACTGGCCTCAAACATATGTCCTATGCAGCCCCGACTGAAAAAACTCCAGCTGTACTCAGTGGCATATAGCTTACTCAGAGGTGATCTCTGCCTGACTTACAAAGCCATGTCCAACTCAGAATTGATGGACATGCTCCTCCTAAAGAAATCCAAGTCACTGCGAGCCACATGCTCTAGTGAGCTAAACCTCGCCACAACAATAAATAGAACATGCCCGAGGGATAGATTCCTGTCACAGAAACTCCCCATGCTTTGGAACAAAATTCCTAACTACATTAGGCAGAGCCCCTCACTAACACTTTTCAAGAGAAGCCTTGACGAGTGGATGGGTAACAGAAAATACACCCCTAGAATCACTTCATTGGCTTTGCTTGACAGAGGCTCAGTTAATTAATCAATGGGGCGGCGAAAGCCGACACACTCTGGATAGGTTTAAAAATGCCCTCGGGCAGATAGCCTAGTACCTACCTATGAACCTATGAACCTATATGACCCTGTTTGTGCCCGCATGTGGCGTGTCAACCCCTAGATGAATGGGTCATGGCCCAATCACACACACTGCCCTCCCCATAACCCTACTATGACAAGCCTGCTGAGATCATCCAATGTAAAATACACCATTGGGAGAGTTGTAGCCCAATAATCTCCATGGGGTGCCCCATAACTGCCTACTGCTATAGTATAATAAGCTAGTTAGGTAGGAGTTCGAATTCCAGACTTGACAACTGTGTGTCTTTGTGGGGGTGTCTGTATGACTGTGTAGAGAGCAGTGCTTTTTAGGGTAGTCACACTCCCAACAATTCAAATGCTCAACCTTGGCAAGGCTGCTGATGTCATCCACTTAGAAATACACCTCTGGGAAGATTGTAGCCCAGTATTCTCTATAGTGTGTCCTGTAACTGTGTACTGCTGTTGTGTGGTAATGTAGTTAGGTAGGTGTTTTAATCACAGAAATGCCAAGTGTGTGTCTGTCTGTGTAGAGAGCAATACTTTTTAGGGTACTCACACTGCCTACAAGTCATATACTCAACTTTGGAAAGGCTGCTGATGTTATCCACCTAGAAATACACCTCTGGTAAGATTGTAGCCCAGTAATCTCCCTAACGTGTCCTGTAACTGTGTACTGCTGTAGTATAATAAAGTCATTAGGTAGGTGTTGTAATTCCAGACATGGCAAGTGTGTGTCTGTCTGTGTAGAAAACAACACTTTTAGGGTACTCATACTGCCTACAAGTCATATACTCAACTTTGGCAAGGTTGCTGATGTCATCCACCTAGAAATACACCACTGGGAAGGTTGTAGCCCAGGAATCTCCATCGCACATCCTGTAATTGCGTACTGCTGTAGTGTGATAAAGTAATTAGGTAGGTGTTCTACTCCCAGGCATGGCAAGTCTGTGTGTGTCTGTCTGACTCAGTCTGTGTAAAGAACAATGCTTTTTAGGCTACTCACACTCCCTATAATTCATATGCTCAACTTTAGCAAGGCTGCTGATGTCACCCACCTAGAAATACACCTCTGGGAAGGTTGTAGCCCACTAATCTCTGTAGTGCATGGCATAACTGCATACTGCTGAAGTGTGGTTTAGAAAAGTGGTAGGTTCCATCCCCATCCGTGGCAGTTCTGGATGTTTTGTGTGTGTTTCAATTTCTGTGTATGGAGCAATGCATTATAGGCTAGTCACACTCACTCCAATTCGGATGTCCAACTTTGGCAAGCCTGCTGATGTCATTCATTGTGAAATACACCTTTGGGGAAGGAACTCTCCAGTAATCCCTGTGGTGCGTCCTATAACAGCTCCATGCTGTAGTGCGATATTGACTTTTGTTAGGGATTCTATACCCACACATGTCAGATGTGAATGTTTTGTGTGTGTGTCACTGTCTGTGTAGGGAACAATGCATTTTTGGCTAGTCACACTCACTACAATTCGAATTTCCTGCTTTGGCAACCCTGCTGATGTCATTCATTGTGAAATACACCTTTGGGAAGGAGTTCTGCAGTAATCCCTGTGGTGCATCCTGTAACAGCTCCTTGCTATAGTGTGATACACACCTCTGTTAGGGGTTCTATACCCACACATGTTGGTTATGAATGTTTTGTGTGTGTGTCACTGTCTTTGTAGGGAGCAATGCATTTTAGGCTAGTCACACTCACTACAATTCAAACGTCCTACTTTGGCAATCCTGCTGATGTCATACATTGTGAAATACACCTTTGGGGAAAAAGCTCTCCAGTAATCCCCATGGTGTGTCCTGTAACAGCTCCATGCTGTAGTGTGATATAGACCTCTGTTAGGGATTCAATACCCACACATGTCAGCTGTGGATGTTATGTGTGTGTGTCACTGTCTGTATAGGGAGCAATGCATTTTAGGTTAGTCACATTCACTACAATTAGAATGTCCTACTTTGGCAATCCTGTTGATGTCATCCAATGTGATAGACATCTTTGTGGAAAAAGTACTCCAGTAATCTCCATGGCGCGTACTATAACTGAATTGGCTGTAGTATAATAAACTAATTAGGTAGGGGTTCTACTTTCAGACATGATAGGTGTGTGTGTTTGTAACTCATATCCTGTGTGGAGGTGGTTGTGAGTGTGTGACACCTCTGGCCAATGTGGAGTGGCTTTTGCATAATTCTTATATGGTGGCCTTACTATATATTGCAATGTCCAACATACAGGGATAACAGATGTTTAATAGCTGGGAGGCTGGGGTGCAAAGCCATACCCATACATGTGACATCAAAGTCAGGCAATAACAGTTAGCAACCCCAGTATTACCCAGAGTACACTCTCAACTCATGTCTCATACACACACAGACATGCCTAGGCAACAGCAAATATGTGGGTAGTACACTGCATATTGGCCACTGATAGTAACTATGGAGTGATAGCAGTGGGCTACAGAGGGCTTGGCACTCTGTCCATCTGTCCAATATGCATGTACATGCAGACAGAGCACCCTCTCCATGTTCTCAAATGGACACTTGCTACACCTGTGGTGCCATCACATGTGACCCACAAAGGACATACCATGCCTGACAACATGCACTGTATGGACAGATGCCACTGACACCAGGGAATGCTGTTACCATGCTATCAATGTAGGTGCAGGGTAAATCTGCTGCCTATTAACAGTTCCCGTCACAGGTGGGCAAGACTGGCACATCTGAGGATAATCTGTGTTCACAACATGTGCCAGACACCCCAGGTTCAGTTCCACATGTCACAGTACATGCATGTGGGAGGTGTGCACATCCCAGACACTGTCCATGTCATGGACTAAGGAACACATACATGGCAAGTGATGCACAGCACTGGTCACACAAAATAGTCACCCAGGTGACTGAATGGGGGATACAATAACCACCTGTGTGGGAAAATGCAGAAACTACAGCCCTGAGCCACAATGCAGACCATCATCATGTGGTCTGATGCCAAGGTATACCCATCGCCGAGCCATCTGGCACAGTTGACCACCACTCACCCGTACAGACATTCACCCATGCATGTCAGTACTGGCACCCTGTGTGTTTGTGTGTGTGTTGTATGGTGCGTATTTTCACATCCACACTCACTACAACCCCCACTGGCATACTGAAGCATGCTGTCTGATGTAAGACACCTCCCCATACCCTTTGCCATACAACCTCTTTATGAGCCATGTGGTGCATGTGATACTTGCACAGTGATGTGTTGTGGCAATCTCACTACGGATGAGTTTTAATTTTGGCTCTGCCGAGTGTGTCAATGTGAATGCATCCCTGTGAGAGTGTGGCTCTGTTGACAGTGGCACCTGTTCATGCAGACAGGTACGTGTACGTCACCTACTGTATAGCTACTGTATCCCTGTTGCAGATGTCACTCACCACCACATATATGTTCGGAGGGCTACACAACAGATAACACATGTGGCACATCCAATAACTGCATAGAACTGTGATACCACTACATAGTTGTCAGGGTTTGATACCCTGTGCTGGTAGGTGTGTCACACACAAACATGCTTATGTTTTACTCTTCCACCCCTCCCTGACTTGTCTTTGCCTCTGTCCGCCTCTCTCATTCCCTCTCTTGTGGATGTGGAGACCTACACCTGCTTTGCTTAGGCAGCAGCATGTGTATTTTAAGTGATGCTCATGATCAGCTGATGGCCGCTGCATGAATTTCAGTGGTAACATTCCCATAGCCAATTGCATGGAAATACACTTCAATATCTAGGAACAACATGCTGTTGTTTGCCCTTTTCATTCACTGTGAGCAGGAACTAGATCTGTTATTTGGCAAACAGCATCTCAGATGGATTGGGGATTTACCTCTAACAAAATACACTGTGGAAACAGGGCAACACACAGGAGGGGGATGTGCCTGACCTGACTACAAACTGTAAGTGCTGCTATACTGCATTTGGAGTAATGTTGGTTTAACAGTGTGTGTGTGGATATGGCTGTCCTACATGTCTCAATACCTGCCATGTTAGTTCTATGCTTATGAGGAATCCACATCTGCTGGGTCATCTGCAGACTGGGCAGTGTGTTGTGCCCTTGGTTTCATGTGTTACCCACAGAGCATCTATCTGTGGACTGCATACGGTAGTGTGAGGATTGCAGTCTGTAGATAGTGAAAGCCATGACAGTTACTGACTTCATATCCCTAATAGAACATATGTTGCAACAGACCATGTTACAACAGTAAATGTATGAGGTTATCACAGCAACATGTCAATATTGGCCTTGTCTATGTGCTTACAGCACCAACTCTGTCAACCTCTGCACATATATCATGCATGAAGAGGTGCATTTGTGCTGTACACCATAATTAGTGTCATCATATCTGATAACAAGCCGGTGAGATATCAGACTGCTACACATGTTATGTACAGTAGGGGTTATATTTGATGACATAACCTGGACATACTGTGGTTGTTTGTACAGTACTGAGGTCTGTGTACTTATGGAGAATGTCGACAGTGTGTGTATTGTTAATAGGTATCTTGGCTTGTGTACAGACTGTGGTAGTTGCCATCATCCTAGGTCCTGTCCTATCTGATGTTACATGCTACTCCACTGTATGTTACCGTATTGGCTTATATGTTCATAGGGCCATACACACCCACATGTCCCATACCACAGTCAGCCATCAGACCAAACTGTGTAGTGGCTCAGTATATGTAGGGCTAGTGTGTGAGTGGCACATATGAGGATGGTGTTGAACAGATAGTCCATATACTGTAATATTATGCTAGCTTGCCATATGTGGCTGGGGCTCTGTTCTCATTGGTTGTGGTTATGCACTTTCACACAAGTGAATCTTACCCTGTGCTGTGACATGCCTGTACAGCCTACTATATATGCAGGTACATGCGCATTCCCCAATAGGAGATGTAGGCCAGTGTTGAGCTAGTCTGCCTGTAGCCTGCACAGTGCATTGTTACATGACTAGCAGCTTAGTGTACTTACCCAGTGAGATGTCATGTGCAGACACTTGCCAGATGTACTGCTGCCCTGCCTCCCTTAACAGTCATTATGTCAGACAGAGCAGTGGGATGCTGTACAGATGTATGTCAATATCTAGTGGGTAGTATGTGGACATGACACCCATGTACCAGTGGGTAGTACGTGCCAGGCCATACAGATGTGTGTGAATGCATAACTTATGGTGGCATATGTATCCCAGTTGTTATGTTTTATACCCATCTACATGGCTGTTAACATCCATTTTGTCAGGCATGGTGCACATGTTATGCACTAAGGGGTTCTGTGTATACCTCTGGACTATACAGAGTGTGTTAGAATGTCCACACATATTGGCCAATATCTCTGCTGCAGTCTACAGGGACAGTATGTGCTAGCAGCGGTACTTTACTATGATGTCCTTAGGATGTCTGTCAGTAGCCAATGACACACGTGGAAAGCAGATGTGACCCCCCTCCCCCACATACACACCATGTCTGTGAAGACAATCCCAATTACAGTAGCAATAGTATATAGAACTGTAATAGCACACAAATAAAGGTTTTCCATTCCTGAAAACCTGTGTGTGATGTTTTTTCCTATGCCTTCTCTGTGGGTATGTTGCAGGCAATGATTGTCATTTGTATGGGTGGCCCATACATTGTTCAGTTGTTCAGGTGTGAACTGTAGGCATAGTGGCTGTTCCATATTTTGTGCACCTCCTACATACGTATCTTACTTTGCATATCTCTGTGTGTGAATGTGTAGTCACATGTATATATATATATATATATATATATATATATATATATATATATATATACATATATATACATATATATATATATATATATATATATATATATATATATATATATATATATTTATATCTGTATCTGCATATATGTGTTTAAGTATATGTAACCTGGGGATGTTGATAGCTTCCATATTTTACATTTCCTATGGGAGTCAGACTGTACTGCATGATATGTTACCAATACCACCCTGACATCATATAGGTGGAATGTAGTACTGTTGACATCTTGTGTCCATGTCATGTCAGGTCCTGGTTATGGGATCTGCAACACATGGTAGTGTATTGCAGGGTGGATGTGTTTGGCTGGGGGAGTATGCCTATTTGTACAAGACATATATTGTTTGGGGCCTCTCAACCCCATTAATGGTGCATGTGGACATATTTGTTTTTATTAATTTACCATTGCTATCTACAGATGTATGGCCACATATACCTATATATATATATATATATATCAGCTTACACATGCATGACTATGTCCGTATATACCTGCATAGCTATATACCTGCATACATATATGTACCTTGCTGTGCATATGTCACCATATAGATGTAGACATATATATATATATATATATATATATATATATATATATATATATATATATATATATATATATATATATGTGTCGATGTAGGCATTTGCATGTATATATGTTCATATATATTTATATATAGGTATATATTTCTAAATATATATATATATATATATATATATATATATATATATATATATATATAGATAGATATGTTGTATCTGCTTAGATATTAATGTATTTACACACACACACACACACACACACACACACACACGCACACATACATCTAGATGTTGGTTACATTCTCTGCACTGCAGCATGACTGGGCTGGATGAGATGTTTCTGAAAACATCAGATTTATGTGTATCTGTTATGGTTTAGTAGTAAATCATGTTGTCTATGGGGTGTAGGGTCCTGGGTTCGATCCTTGCTGAGGCTGTTTGTTTTGTTGCTGGGCAGAACATGGGCCATTGGATACAGTGTGATTAAGGCACTTTAAAGAAGCTGTAAGCGGGTTTGCGCGGAGGTAAGCACTGCTAACTTCCGGTTACAGTTTCTTATACTCACTTAGCTTCTATATTGCTTAACCTGTGTAGGCATAGCTTACCCACATGCAAACAGGCTTAAACCCACTCACTGCTGCTTAAAAGTGCTTACTCCCACTTACCTCCATGCTAATTCCTTTAAAAAAAAAGAAAAAAGGGTTGATAGGAAAGTGGTGAAAAAAGAAAAGACAATAGGGAAAATAGCCAGGGATGTGCAGGAAGGGTGTAGGGAAGGTCCATAACTGTCCATTTCCTCTACAGCAACAGCTGTGCATATACACTGAATTTGGAGGTAGATTTGGACAACGATAATTTGTTGTGATGCCAATTAGACCGGATTACATGTGTCCAGTGGACACATGTGCGAAATGGGCAGCTATGTATAGGGCAAAATTTTTTTGTGGGAACAGATTGCCCTTTTTTTCAGGTGAGAGTAGGATGTTGGGGAGGGGTAGTAGGTATATTTGGGGAGGTAGGTTGGGTAGGTTAACAGACAAGACAAACAAGACACATACAGGGGTGCTATATGACACATGTTGGGGTAAACACCTTGGATGGGGAGGGGTGTTGGGATGTTGCAAGCCCATGAGCCCCCAAATGGAAACAGTGGAACTGAGGTCCCCACCCATGGGCAGTTGCCACTGCACCTTCACATCCCCAAGGGTGGCTGTGCTTGGGGCTGGGTAATAGGGGCAGGCTCACCCTCTAATTGCACCATGCGGCCCTCAAGCTGACATAGCCGGTCTCAAAACTCCCTGTCAAGCTCCCTACGCACTACAGCCTGGACCTGCCAGCAGGTGACAGGTACCTCTCTGCCCCCGATCCCAGGGAGGCCAAGTCCCATTCCCTGCGGCGGTTTCACCCAAAGCTGGTGCAGGGCCAATGGAGGAGGAGGTCCCAGGCTGGGCCCCAGATGTGCTGGTACCCGGTGCCATGGCCAGCTGAGGTGGGACAGGTGGGTCTGCTGGGACCGGCCTTCCCATATGAGCTATGGTGTTGCAGTTTTAAGAATGATATGGGTTAGTAATAGTCAACAGCATTCAAGTTTACAATCCAAAGAACGGCCTCAGTTGCAACGAGATGAAGAAAGATAAAAAATTCCAAATAAGCAACTAAGAAGTGCTTAAAAAAAGATAACTTTAATTTAACAAATAAAAATAAATCAGATACAGCCAGTAAATCAAGTGCTTTCATTTCCAACCATTTGGAGACTTTATCAAGACCAGATAAAGGTGGTGGAATTGTCATTATGGACCTAGATGATTGTAACACAAGGATGAATAATATTCTTTTGAGTGATGTATATAGGAAAATGTCTATTAATGAGTTAAATGGCATTTATAACAAAGTAAGAAATGAATTAATGGACCTCTTTATTGAAGGCTCAATTTCTTTAGATGAGTACAATTACCTGACAGTGCATCATCCAAAAACCCCTTGTATATTTGGATTACCAACACTACACAAGAATATGGTTGATCCACCTATGCGCCCTATAGTGAATGGGCATGGTTCTATCACTTATCCCATAGCAAAATACTTGGATATTAATTTAAAATGTTTTGTTAGTGAAGAAACTATTATTTGTAAGTATTCATGGGATTTTCTAGAAAGGTTTAATAATTTAGAATACAGTGAGACAGGTGTATTCATCACCATTGATGTGAAGAATTTGTACACCTCAGTACCCCATGATACTGGTATTGAATGGGCATGTGACTATTTATTGGAAAAAGGAGTATCACAACCAAAAATTAATGTATATGAACAACTATTTGAACATGTGTTGAAAAATAACTCTATATTTTTTTAATGGTGAATTCTTTATCCAAGCAGTTGGTGTTGCTATGGGTTCTCAATGTGGTGGTTTGTATTCTAATTTGGCGATGCTACAATGGGAGAAAAAGTTTGTTATTAATTCAGTTTATTATCAACATTGTAAAATGTATGTGAGATTTTTCGATGATATTTTTATATTTTTTTATATTTATATATTTTGGGATGGACCAGGTAAGATGATTAATGAACTTATAACTCACATGAATAATTCAACAGACTTTTTAATGTTCACCCATAAGAGAGAGAGATGGTTTTATCATGCTATACTGAATTTGGAGATGGTGCACTCTGGCAATGAAGGGAACAGGCATATAGTTTTAAATTTAAATGTTGGTTCTGTTAATACGGACAGCAGTGTTAATGTGAATGTAATGACACCTGTTGAGCAAGTGCAAGCAAATGGAAAGTTTTGTTCAGATTTTATCACTTCTTATAATCCTGATAGTAAAGAAACTTTTAGGATTTTGGATAAAAATTGGATAATTTTGACCTCAAGTAATGACATTAGACAATGCATAATTGATAAGCCTATTGTGGTATATAGAAAGGGCAAACCTTAAAGAACATCTTTGAAAGGAGTTACCAGATTCGGAATGGGGACCATATGAAGAAGTGTGGGGCATGCAATTATTGCCAATATATTAAGGAAGGGTCAAAATTTAACATAAATGGTATAAAGGTCTCTTTACAAAAAAAGTGCAGCTGTTACACTGAGAAGGTGGTTTATTGTGCTTTCCTTTCCAAATGTGCTTGTTTTTATACTGGAAAGACAGAAAGGAAACTTAAAAACTGTATTTATGAGCATTTGAGGGATATCAGACTGCAAAAAGAAACCAATGCCCTTGCAAAACATTGTATGGAATGGCCCGGACATGACTTTAAATTCACTGTTATTGAAGTTATTGAACTAGACCCAAGAGGTGGACCTTGGACTTTATATTTGGAGAGAAGTGAGGCTTTATGGCAGCTGAGAATGAATGCAACTCAATGGCCAGGCTTAAATTAATCTGTTGCAATTACTTGCTTTTTACGATTAAAAGCTTTAGACAGATTATGCTTTTAAAGAAATGTTCTTGTAATTCTTAATAGTTGAATCATGCATTATTTTTATGTCTTATATGTATACATTGGTGAATTTTATACTGTATCTATTATGTATTTATACATGTATTTATTCATTTATACTATAATATACTGGGGTTATTTGAGGTGTACAACATATAGGAAATGTTAAGTTTTTATTAGATTTTTTAATAATGTATTTTTTAGTTATGTATTTATATGTATTATAGTGGGTAATATTTAGGATGATGAATGTTTTATGTGTGGTTATTTGACATTATTAGATGTAAATTGTAGGAATAGTCATTGCTCATGAATTATTCATGAACCCTGGATGTTGATTAGTTCAGTAATTAACTTTATATTATAAATTTACTAGCAGTTGGGGCATGCTCTGTCTTGATAAAATCTCCAAATGGTTGGAGACTAAAGTGTTTGATTTACTGGATGTATCTGATTTATTTTTATTTGTTAAATTAAAGTTCTCTTTTTTTAAGCACTTCTTAGTTGCTTATTTGGAATTTTATCTTTCTTCATCTCATTGTAACCAAGGCCATTTTTTGGATTGTGTTTTGTTTTTTGGCCTTTAAAAGTTTGAAGCATTCAAGTTTAGTTATAACAGCATGCATAGGTATTCCCATTAACCCAAGACACCAGATTTACAAAAGTTGCAGAGCAAGCACAACACGTGCATATATGGGACAACAGTGGCCATTACAACAGCATGCAAGTTTCATTGATGGCAACAGGCCACCAGTATGGGGGTATTTTAACATGGCACATGCATAGAACCAAATGTGAGTATTTGTAAAGCAATAGGACATATGTCCCAGCAAAAGTATGGAGTATACACGTACCCTTTGAGGTGTGTAATTGGGTTATTGTTGCACATATGGTGGGAGTGTGAGAGAGAGAGAGGTCAATTAACAAATATCTCCCTGCAGTTTTCACAACTTCCTTAGTCACTGCAGTGATATGTCCCTTACATGTATTATTGCGCCACCCAATGGCCTTACTTTGTACGATGGTATGTTTGTAGATTAGTATATACGTGGACTGTGTCTTATGTATAGTCTACACCTCTTACCTGTTATAGCTGTTGAGAAAATCATTGTTAACACTACCTGACAAATTCTACACATACTCCCAGATGCCATGCTTATGAACTGTGTTGTAACTACAGTCTACACCTCTTACCTGTTATAGCTGTTGTGAAAATCATTAACACTACCTAACAAATTCTACATATACTCCCAGATGCCATGCTTGTAGACAAGTATGTGAGTGAACTCCAGCTTTACTCCATAGCATATTGCCTACTCCGAGGTGATCTCTACCTAACATATAAAGCTATGTCAAACCCAGAGCTGTTGGACATGCTACACCTAAAGAAATCCCAATCTCTCCGAGCTACACGCTCTAGGGACCTAAACCTTGTCACCACAATAAACAGGACATGCTGGAGAGATAGATTCCTGTCCCAAAGACTTCCTATACTCTGGAACAAGCTTCCCATCTATGTCAAGCAAAGTTCTTCATTAACACTCTTCAAGACAAATCTTGATGAGTGGATGGGAAATAGGAAATACACCCCGAAGATCACTTCTGTGTCTCTGCTCGACAGTGGCACAGGAAAATAACTTTCTTAGGTGGCGTAAGCCATGGAACCTTGCTGGCTAGGCTTACATAGGCCCATAGGCCGATAGCCTAGTACCTACCAATGAACCTATGAACCTATGAACTGTGTTGTACCTACAGTCTACACCCCTTACCTGTTATAGCTGTGGGTTAAATCTTTGTTAACACTACCTGACAAATTCTACACATACTCCCAGATGCCATGTTGATGTTATACATATATCTAACAGTTCGTTATTGCACACACTCTGGTCAAGGCATGACAGGATGCAGGTGTTAATGTGACATATTTTGGAATAGCTGTCATACACTTTGTGTGAGATGCTAAAATGACAGATTTGTTTCCATATGCATTCTCTTTTTATGTTCAGGTCTGACTATCCATTATATTTCAGTATAAGCTGCCTACATTTCTTGGATCATCACACTTATTTGTCAGGGGAGCAGGTTACCGGGCAGCAGATTTGGGCCTGTTATCTGGACAGATCAGAACAGTTGAGGGGTATGTCTATGCATACAGCTTACTACCTGAACATTCTGCCACAGTCTGTAGAGTTGATGGTTATGATTATGCTTACAGCATACTATCTGAACATTCTAGCAAAGTCTGTACAGTTGTTGGGTCTAATTATGCATACAGCTTTCTATCTGAGCATTCTCACAAACTCTGTACAGTTGTGGGGTATGATTATGCATACAACTTACTACCACTCCTGGGATTCAAACCTCCACTGTGTGTGGTAAAAATATTACAGTTGACATCACAGTGCACTGTGCTATCAGGCAATTAGTGTAAAACATTCCAATGGTTTCTGTCTAAGTCTCCCTCTGTTGTTCTATATGACTGACCTCTTGGGGCTTCCAACATTGTTATACTGAACTTCCTACACATTTTAACTGCATTCAACAGTGTGGGTAAGACTGCTTAATACAACAGTACTATTTATAGAATGCAACACTACAACAACATATGAACACAGAATGTACACAAGCACTCCAGGGGTTATACTTTTAATCACTAGATATTACACCTTTTTTCCATGCAACCTATATGACAGTCTTCCTGCCATATTCTTGGTTTATTCAGTACATCCCGTACACAATATATTTTTACACTGGTACAACACTTTCTAGTACTGTTATATTTATTTGTTATGACAGAACATGCAAGAATACTACTAATCTGCCTCACTACACAGCCTTTGCAGCCCAGCAGCTGCTGGTTCGCAACCTACTCATCTGCAGCTGTCAGAGAAATACAGTGATATTTAGCCATTACCTATCCATAGTATACACAAGCTAGGCAAGCATTATCTACGTAGTAGAATGAGTACTTAGTGCTGGGGCATCAGCCATCTTCCTGGATTCTTGGATTCACTGGTCCAAGAGATCACGCCTCTGCCACTTCAGGTCAGCATGGTGATGCCTGACTTGCTCACCAGTCTGGGGGATACCAGTGGCACTGGTGAGGTCACAGGCAAGACTGTCCCAGGCCTTCACTTTATACTGAGAGCCCTGGTACTGGCCCTGCAGTAGTCTCTCCTCATGGTGTTTTACTAGGAGTCATACCATGAATCTGGACTCCTGGGTGCCCCAACTTCAGCCATTCTACCTACAGTAGGGAGCTGAGAACAGTTATGGGAATTATTGGCACATGTGGGCTTTAAATACGCCTGATTTCCCATACTCTATCATGATTGGACGGTTTTGAAAAGGCTAAGCTATGGACACACCTGCTTACCTAATGTTGACATTGCTTAAAGGGGCATACCAGTGGGCAGATTGAGTTAGCCGGCCTACACATTGCTTACACCATGTAAGCTGACCTGTGCAATGCTTAGCATTGCTTAATATCTAATTAGCATTATATTTTCCTTTTGACATTGATTTATTATTTGTTACATGTTATATCTGTGTCTGGTATCTGTGATTCATGCGTACGTACACTGTATGGGGTCTTGGAGAATTCAACACTTTATTACAATAACACCTCACATCTGGCCTTACTGCAGTACTCCAGTTCACATACTTATGTTATGTAGCAGGTTATACAACATCACTATACATAGATTCATTTCACATGTTCAGTTTGATTTTCCTATGGTGAGGATTTGTTTGTTGAAACTTCAGTCATCTATGCTGCAGTGATGGCTTAGTGGTTTACTACTGTGATTGTAATGCATAGGGTCCTGGGTTCAAGACTTGCAGAGGCTGTTTATTTTGTTGCTGGGCAGAACACGGGCCATTGGATACAGAGTGATTAAGGCACTTTAAAGCAGTTGTAAGCGGGTGCGCACTTGTTTGCGCTGAGCTAAGCACTGCTAACTTCCGGTTACAGTTTCTTATACTCAGTAAGCTTCCAGATTGCTTAATCTGTGTAGGCAGTGATTACCTTCAGACAAACACACTCAAACATGCTTACTAGTGCATACATATGCTTACTACTGCTTAGTTTGCTTAGACCTGCTTACTAGTGCCTAATTCATTATGACACTGTTACTTCACAAGTGCATTTCCTGCAGTATTCTAGTTCATAAATATGTGTTATTTAGTGGGTTTGGAAGAAAAATATTGGTTATAATGTGCTTTGCCATGTAAAATAGACTGTGCTACAGTGGGACTTGAACCGTGGAATGCCTACTCGTTAGGTGAATGCTGTGCCCACTACACTACTGCTGTGTTGATTCATGTGCTTATATTCTCCTTGTTATCCCCTTTAGCCCTTTAAGCTGCTTTAACCATAGCTAAGTGATGGGCACACCCGTGCACCTACAGTTAGCTTTAATCGGATTTTTAAAAAAAGTAATGAGTTTCTTCATTTACTTTTTCTGTACTGTTGCTGTTGTACACATTGGGAACTGTTGGTGGGGATCTGTGGACACCTATGAGCAATCTCGCTCATTTCTTCCCACTTTCTGCTGTTCTACATTGCAGGAGTGTGTTTATTCTGAGATTGCTGCTCTCAGACATGTCCCCTGCACTCATATCCTGCTCCGTGTAAGCCTAGGAGCTTGGGCAGCTCACCTTCATTGATATGCATGGCACACTGCTGTCCTGCTCCTAAACGGGCGTGTCCGTGCAGGACTAAGCTAGTCCTGCATGGAAGATTGGTGAATCCGGGGGTATATCTTTTACTGCTCATAATAAATCAGTTGAAATTTTACATATATGAACACTAATCATTTCACAGAGATTTTCTTGCTCACCATCTTTTACACTCAAAGTGAAGTATTATACTGTTTTATTTTACATTTACACGGCATTGTTATATTTTCTTTTTCTCTTTTCTAAATTTTCAAAATATAATAACCATATTTACACACACAGTACATATTATCTTATTTTGTTTTAAAGTTAATCACCTTTATTAAATATTTACAAATTCAAGTTTTGTTCTGCTTTGAGATTGCCAGAGCATAACTATCTATAATATAAGCAGTACACATTTTATAAGTTTTGGCACTGAACAGTATGGCTTTACAATACAAGTCTATCTGTCTTAACTTTTAATTTAAAAGGTTAATCTTGACTGATTGGCAGTATAAATATAAGAAAGAAAACAGATCATGATTGCCATGAAAATCACAAAGAAAATTTCAAGAGACTGATTAGTCATGTTCATGGTAGATGGTTTACAATAATTACACAGCAAAGTAATCCATATCAGGAAAAGAGTGTTAAACTCCATGCATTTAAAATGGAAAGCGTCAGCCCACATTCCAGATAGCCAAATCTTTGCAAATGTTGTAAATAGCATTTAATCTTTTTTGTCTTTCATTCTTTATCTTAAATTATGTATAGTACCTAAAAGCTAGTAATAAAGGTTTTACTGAGACTACTTGACTACCGGTGGTGGTGCTGTGGTAGCGTTGTCACCTCACAGTAAGACATTGTCCTGTTCGATTCTCAGCTAGAGTGTCTTCTGTGTGGAGGCATGCGTGAATGGGCATACCTTCGTTGAAGGTTGTGTGTCAGGGCCGGCAACTCGGCACGTAAAAATTTACTGCCAATCATTAGCGGACCGGAGTTCTGCTGTGGCGACCACTAACCGGGAAAAGCCAAAAGACACAACAACTTGACTAATGTAACTGCCAATATTATATTTAATTGAAGTTGTTTGTTTACTTGCGACTATTTAAAACTCATGACTGAAAGGGGTCCTCAAAATATCCCATAGCATGGGACAGTATAAAGGTGTACATATTTTCATTCCATCTGACAGTAGACAATACAACAAACTGGTTTCACACAGAAGGCTTCTTCAACATAAATCATGCCTGGACCCTCTCATCTAATTAAATATATCTTATCAATGGCACGACATGCTTAGTTAGAATTCATATAAGCAAATGTAATTAAAATCAGAACACAAATTAATAGAAATAAACAAAATTAAATAAGCAAAGATCATAATCATAAACACTGGATGTAGTATAGATATACAAATGGCTTTATTATAAACCGAATGTCATATTCTTAGCAAAAATCAAATAATTAACTGTATAGTGTTTTCAGAGGGAGCCACAATTATTTTCCAACATTAAAAAAGACAATTTGTTAATCAGATTTCTGGCATACATAAGGAACATAACAATGTCTTCTTAAGCATCTCTTGCTGTTGTTAAACTCTAGACTTATGGCATAGTGTAGCAGTGGCCAGCAAACAATGTATAAAGCATTTTTACAACTTTTAAAGCAGGTTTACCCTTCACTGTCACTCAAAAATCAGATATGTGACAGAGTGAACTCTCTAACACATTTAAGAACCTTTGATTCATTAGAAGATCACTTTTTAACTATTTACTCTCTTTGTGGCAGTGCTAGGTATTTTATGCATTCAAAGCTAAAAACATTTAAGTGTACTATACATTTTTCTGCAATGTTAATACATGGAGTTGATAAAGCTATATGCATTACAAGTTATCATCATGTCTCTCTAACAATCATAACCTAATTGTTTTGTATTATCAATGTAGATATCAAGATTCACCTCCCAGACCTTGATTCACTCCATTTTTAAGTGAATTTCTTGCTTTTCATATCTCAAGCACTAAGAATTTGACTACAATCCAAGATCAGATTATAATTCCCTTTCCGCAGTATATAAACAGAACAATTACCTTTTTATTTTTTATAAGTCAATTCAAATATAATACAGACCATCATATTTGGCATTGTGTTCTGGTGAAGAAATATAACTTTAGACATTCAACAATGACATAAAATAATGTCATCAAGTAGGCAATCCCTAGTCTTTCAAGAAATAGTATTGCATGCAATTGTCTTGACTGACAGAAAAATAAACACACACAATAATTGATTATCTAAATAAATTCATAAAACCACATTTTTAGGACAGCCCACTGACCTCAGTCTAATCGTTTGTGTGATACTTAAGCCATATTAGCAGGTTATCTAATACTTATTTTCATTTTCAAGACATTCTCAAGGCAAACATAGAGAACAGGCAGGAGCAATGTAGTAGCATACCCTTGTTCATTTTTTCTTATTTTTTCTAAGTAGATAGTTCTTGATATACCTGTGATATTTATTTTAATTGCATTTTTTAGCACTTGCATCCCCTCAGACTTATACATACCAAATCCATGCTCACACTAACTCAAAGAAGGGAGAAATCTCCCAAAATAAGTGAGTCATTGCTGGTGTACACTTAGACAATGCACCAGGAATGATTTCCAATGGAAAAGTGTTCGGCTTTATGCCTTTTATCTTTTTTTCACTTGGTGTTACTGATGTTCAAGCAACTTTAGGAGATCCATTCCTTTTTTTTAGTATTTGAGAATAGCACACAAACTTTCACAATGTATAGTTAAGCAAATTTATACTATTAAATGGAAAGGCACCAATAATTCACTTTACAAGCATGCACAGCTTTATCTTAATTATAAAAAAAGTTTAGTTTATGTAGTGACCAGGTTAAACCTGAAATTAGGGCAGGAGATCACAACATTAATTTAAAAGGACATGAGTTGTGAGATGGCAGATTTTATTACCAATAAATAAAGTGACACATTTACATGAAATTAACATCAATAAAATGTAAGTTTTTTTATCTTTGCCACCTTTTTAATATGGTGTGATATAACATTTTTTGGTACTTTTGTGTTAACCCCCTACCACTTCGCGCTCACTGTCTGTAACCCACTGTAAACTATATAAAATTTACAACTACAATTCAGCACAAGTTTAACATGCCCCATCCTCAAAGTGTATGCCAACTAATAATAAATGTCAACTGTTATAAACCTACAGGCAAATTTAATTTCATACTTTTAGCCAATAACTGCTTTGGCCTGTTACACTAAACAAATAGAATTTCTGGTGTACAGATATTAAAATGTTACAAACGTTATCACTTCAACTGTAACTATTAATATTATTTATTATTATTTCTACACAGCTACTATCTCAAAACTAGTGGTTAGCTCACCAGTCCCAATGGAAATTATATATCACATTCCGTAAAATTATAACCCAGTGACAAAGAAGTCCACTAACCTTGACATTGCTTAATGACAGAAAAAAGAGCACTACAACTATTGATTATGCAATCAAACTGAGACGAGCTGAGTAGTTTGTAAAGTGAAGATAGTGTAACAGTGATTATTAACCTGATGATCTTAGACCGTTTTGTTATCGAAATTTGTTAGGTAGCAGTGAGGGTTAGTTTTGAGGTTGGATCAGGGGACTATAGTTGTAGAACGATTACTAGGGTTATCACCTGGGTTGTGCCCTTTTCAAATGCCCAAAGTGGAACATTTTTGGTGCAAACATCCGATTTTGCAGGGAAAAACATACCCACGGCCAGTACAAAAGACAACTGTACAAACCATATAAATTGCATTAGTTTGCAAGGTCCTGTGCACATGTAACATTCATGTAGCGGTGATATGTGTACTTCATCTTCGTTGGCTCGGGGAGATGCTTGATAGGGGTTTAACACTAAAGTACCCATTTTTTTGTTATTTGTCTTTTATGAATATGCATTTATACATGCTTTTTATATATAGTTAAAACCACCGCATATATTTATATATTTATATTATCATTATAATGTGTTTTTGATAGTATCGCAAGACTTGTTAGGTGATTTTTCCATGCAATAAAAAAGCTTGTAAGTTTGTTTGATATTAGTTCTGATGATGTTCCTACTTAATAGCAGAACACAAGTACTTAGAATTGTATTAAATTCTTAACCCATAATTTTGGTAGTAGTATTTTTAATGCTGGAATATTAAATAATTTCCATTAAAAGAGGGAGCTGGGAGAGGGAATGTTGTTGATTTTCTAAAACTTGAATTTTAAAAGTTGGCTTAGTTCTGTCTACTCCAGAAATTTAAAGGGCCTACACAGTTTAGCAGCCAAAATGAGAAATGTCTCTGCCTCCAGTCCCCATTATACTAAAATTCTTCAGTTATGTGTACAAAGGATATGTGAACATTAAAAAGCAGCAAATCCTTCCAAGTGACCTGCTATTCTTAATTATGTTGTTAAGCAAATGATTATGCCACCATTAAGAATGGACAAACACTTCCAAATGAATGGGGACAATGCTCTCATATATTAAAATTATAGTAGTAATGCAATGACATAATGCTTTTCTGCAGAGTTAGAAGCTTTTCTACAAAAGTAGAGTTTGGGAAGTTTGCTCCCATTTCTTCTATAATGCAGATAGAAGTAATGTTTTCTAAATACAGCACTGCAAAAGTATGGTATGTCTAACTTATCTATATGGTCTAAACTGAAACTGGTTGCCCTGGATGTAGAGATCATTACTTTAAAAACAAAGTTAGTAAAAGTTCAAGGAAAGTTTGCAGCTATCCAAAGGTCAGATGGTCATGATGACCATGCTGGTCCATCAGCAAAAGATACTCTCCTAGACTAAGCAAGCAGTCCACTATGTTTGCAAAGACAATTTCCTATTTGCCAATTACTTGAGTTTCTGTACATAACTGCATTCTGTCTGATCCCTAAAGTGTGATCCTTAGATGAATGCTACAGAACCTACAGCTGTAACCAACAAACAAACTGGCATGAAAGGAAACAAATCCATGCATATTTATTTGTTTGCTTATTTGTTTGTTTGTTATTTGTTGAGTGGAGAAGTCTGACTGGGTGTAGAGCCACTCTTCAGTGATTGTCAGGCAAGAAGACGTTAGTGCAACAAAATACATGACACAATTAAAGTAACACAAGTCAATTAAATATTAGTTTATCTTTGACAGTGCTGTGTTGGAGCACTATAAACAGTGGCATACTGAACTGGTGCACATTACATAAAAATCATATCAAATAAAAGAATATGTTCACAGTGGTGCAATCACATTAATACGATCACAATATCATATTGAAATGGAATACATTTGTAGTTGAACAGCCGTCAACATGGTTATGCCTGACTAGACACTGAGATACATGTATTAAAGTGGGAGTCAGACAAGATATTCATCAACCAGGAAGACAAAGGTGCTATTAAAAAAAAAGCCACCAAGTATGTATAGAAAGCGTGTATGGAAATCATGAAAAATGACCAATGTGACTCTTATTTCAGTAATTTTCTAAGTGAATCTGTCATACTGCAAACCTCCAGAACTCAGGAGTTTAGTGGACTTGAGTGTGATAATCAATATTCCTGTCAGGTTGATAAAGTGCTCCAGTGGGACTGACCACTGATATTTTTGTCCTATTATTGCTTTTCTTATCCAATAAGTATGCTGCATTTCCTTATTTTTTTCTAATAACTTTATGGTTTATTAGTACAGAACAATATTAAGAAACTGTTACAAAAATTCCATTTGGCAACTGCAGAGGATTGAGCTATCCTGTTAATTGTCATATGTACTTTGTGTCAAAATTATAAAGGTCCAGCCTAATGTTGCATTAACACAAGAAAATAAAATAATGAAAAAGCAGTACAGGTGCTTTTCCTTTACTGGAAAGGCAAAAATGACAGAAGATATAATCCCTCCACAAAAAAGAGGCATTATCATTTTAATGAGTATCTATATACCAGTGGATATCATCCCACTTTCTTTTCTTCTGTCTTCACCCTGAAATTCGCATTCTGCAAAGGTGTCACTCTAGTTTTGGATGTGGGAGTTTCAGTATCACCCTTGATTCTGCTGTCACATCTGCAGATACCACCTAAAAACTTAAAATGTCCTGAAGCAGTTAATTGTACAAAATGGCTTTCTATACCCTAATGTCTCTGGATACACGTCTAACTCCCCACATGTAGCTCGCATAGTGTAATATATTATTAACTGTTTTCCAGTTTGTTGTCACGTGGCATACAGATGGTAGACTATATAACCTACCAGTTTGTGTATCATGAGGGTGTATGACTCTATACTGACCTGTTCATCAGGAGGAATTTGTAAATAGTGGGAGGTTAGTGTCAGCAAAAGAAACTTCCAGATTTGTGACCACTGCCGTCCATTTTTTTTTTTTTGAGTTCAAATAGCCAGCATGTTTCATTTTAGGTAACCAAACGAATGAGCTGTAGAAAGCACAAGTCCAAGGCTGACAATAAAAAATGTAAATTTAATGAAGTAAGCACACGCTTTCGGAGAACTCAATGGCGCTCCTTCCTCAGACAAAAAAGTTTTACATCTCTGAATAACAACCACATTTTTATACAATCAATTATGCTAATTAAGTGTGTTCAAACTAACAAATCACATAGACCCATAAGGGGGTGTGTTCCTATTATTAGCACCAGCAAACAGAGAACTTTCGTCCTAAAAGGTGCAAGTATAATAAATTAAAATCCTACTGCACCATAATTAAAAAACAACACAAAAAAGATTATTATAATCTTAAATAATCGTCAATCCAATTAACTTCTCATTAAACCTGTAAGCTTAAAACCATAAAAACAATAAAAACGATAAAAACATATGTTCAACCTACCCATATTATCTTTTTAAAGACAAATTCTTTAAGATACAACTGATAGACACATGATCATTCAGACCTGGGTACACATAGGCGGCTGTGCGAATCTGCCAGAAAAGTTTCATTTTAGGAGAAAGTTTAAAGAGGGAGGCAGTAACCCATGGCACAGCAGCTAAAGCCTTAATTTATGTAAAAAGTGGCCAATAAATTGCTACATTGTAAGTGATCTGGCCTTAGCATATGATGCTACACTACTCATTTTAGAAATAAGGAAGTCATTCAATTATGTAAAGTATCTGAAAGTTAAGCTGGTCTAGAAACATTAGAGAAGGTTTAATTTGTTTCTAGTTAACACAAGTCTGGAGTCTTGAGGCTATAAGAACAATCCCTGGAAATTCCTAGCTTATCTTTTAAAACAACAGCATGTAACACACACTATAGCTAAAATTTGCAATGGAGTAAAGGTATTCACATGGTATCAGTCATTTTTTCCACATAGTATTCATCATCCCTTTCTTAAATTCTTAGATTTTCTGATACTCTCCACAGTAAGTTTCATGCTCTTCAAACATACTCATAAAACGAGTAACTCTCTATTTTTTTGGACACAGTAGGTAATTCTCTTCCTCTGCTATGCCTCCAGATCAACCAAAGGAAAGGGTGCTCTTCTCCTTCAAGTCAGATATAGGCTACCTCCATGGCATCTGCCGCACTGACAAACTCTACCACAGTATGATCCATCTCCAAACAGATCTGTCAGTTGATCTCACACTCCTCCATAAATATGCATCACTGCCCTTCTTTGGAAAAATCAAATGGCTTCCAGTTAAGAAAATGGCTCATCTACCCCTAGGCCTTCAGATATTCAAGTTTTTAACTGAACAGTATCTTTCTTCTTTAACTGCCAAACTAATATGGCAAACACCCTCATGCAACCTCAGAAATCAAAATCATTCAGGTCCACTTTGTTAAATGCCTCAGTCCAAACTACATTCTACTGATCATTGTTTTTCAGTACTTGACCCCAGGCTCTGGGAATCTATCCCTTCCAATCTTTAATACATATAATTTTCCCTAAATTCTGTGCACTGCTAAAATCTCGAACAGGGCAGTGGTAATCTCCAAAAAACAAAGTTTATGTAAGTGCTTTCATTCAAATCCAATACATGAACTTCATCAAACCATCTGATGAAGTTCATATATTGGATGTGAATGAAAGCACTTAGATAAACTTTGGTTTTTGGAGATTACCACTGCCTTGTTCATTTTTATTAGTGCTTCCCTTTACTGCTAAAATCTCATTTAAAGATTTAAGCTTAATAAACTTGAAACTCTACAGACCTTATAATCTAAAATGGACTATTCCCTGGATTCTCAAAAGTTTGCACAGAGTGCAAGATCGATGCAGGAGCTCAAGCAGGCAATGTCTGCTGTGCGATCCAGGAACAGCCTGCAGGGGTGTGCACGAGCGCTCTTGCACTAATTGTGCATGGACTAAGCCCTGGTATGCAAAGCACCCCATTTGCAGGAGAAATCTATGCAAATTATGTGATTTTGCAATCCAGGAAGCTTGCAACAGTCTGTGCAGGACTAGTGCTATCTGCAAAAATACACTCAGTTAGTAACCGAGTACATTTCTGCACAATCCAAAACGGAGCTGTGACAGCCCCAAATAAAGGCTGCATATCATGTAGTAAGTATGCCAATGGTCAAGTATAAGGCCATTGGCATTGTAAAAAAAAAAAAAAAAAAAAAGTACAAAAATCAACTTTTATTTTTTTTTAGCCAGTCACGGCTGTTTAAACGTAGGGCAGCAGTGCACAGATGGGATCGGGGGGAAAATAATAAAATAAACGTAAAATAAGCAGTCTAACTAAAATCACTATTCTGCCATGCAAGTCAATGGCAGACAGAAGACAACCTGGCCAGTAAGTAGTGGATGCTAAGGGAGGAAGCTCAGTGTGAGACATTTAACTTTGCATTAGCAGGCAATCCTATGCAAATGAGGGGAAAGATAGTGAATCCCAGTTTTCCCCAGCATGTGAGTCAGATCCCAACAGTGTAAGAGTAGGAATAGCTTGGTGCAAGCCTAGGAGTTAGGTGACATCATGGTGGGTGGGTGTCAGGCATACTGTAAGCGGATTGGAGCCCTGTGGCTTGGGATTGCTCCTAGCTTAGCACAGCTAAGCTAGGGGGTGTGTCTAAAGCCGCTTAGCACTATGTACAAAGCCTAAGCAGGTGTGCATGCTGCACACCAGGTTTTACAGGAAGAAAAAAGAAGTTAAACCAGGAAATAGCAGCAGTGTGCACATTTGAGCACTCTGCGCGACACGTACACAGGCTTAAACAGGAAGGCGATGGGAAGCGAAAACAGCAGTAGGAAGGTAATCAAGGAGAACTAGCTTGGCTGGCAGGTGAAATGTATCAAAATCAGCCAATTACACAGGCAGCAGACCAGCCCAGGCCAGAACACTACTATAAACTATGCAAACACCTTCCCCTCTTGTTTTTCCCACACTCTACACCACTGGTGTAAATAAACGAGGGAACTTTTAACACTCAGTACAGCAAAAATGATAGGGGCTGCAATAGCTCTCATACAACAACTTGTGGATGACACTGAGGGTGGTGAGGATATGAATGCTGTCCACCAACCCACAGTGAGGAGACAGAGAAGAGTGTACTGACCCAGGGTAACCTAGCAGGGGCTACATGAGCTAGAGATAGTGGAGCACTATAGGGTGGACAGGGACCTCCTACAGCAAATTGTTGATCTGTGCCAGCCACACCTGACACACAGAACTAACAGAGTGGAACCCATCTCAGTGGATATCAAGGTATGTGTAGGCCTAAGAATACTAGCTACAGGTACCATTCAAAGGCCAAATGGGGATATGATGGGGATTTCACAGGCATCAGCATTCAGGATACTCCACCAGTTCCTGGATGCCATGTCAGCACATGTCTGTAAGCACGTATATTTCCCCAACACCCATGAGGCACTGGCCAGCAATATGCAACTGTTCCACCAAATAGCAGAATACCCTGAAGTAGTAGGCACTATAGACTGTGGGGAAGGGTCTACATCAACCGCAAGGGCTTCCCCTCCATCAACTGCCAGGTTGTGTGCAATGCCCAGGCCATAATAATGAATGTGTGTGCTGGCTGCCCTGGAAGCTATCACGATTCCCACATCTGACATCTGACGCAGCTGTACCAGAGATTTGCCAGTGGGGACATCACACATGGTCACCTAGTGGGGGATGCTGGAAATGAACTGGAGTCGTGGCTGATGACACCCATCAGAAATGCACACACACCCGAACAAGAACTCCATAATGAGGCACATGCACAGACCAGAATTATAGTAGAGCATGTGTTTGGGATGCTCAAGTCACGGTTCCCGTGCCTGGACACATACAGTGGAGCCTTGCAGTACTCAGCAGGTTCATGTACCCAAATTGTCCTTGTATGTGCCATGCTACACAATATGATCCTGCGGAAACAGCTGCAGAAGGAACAGCACAGGGCAGGACCACACAGCCCACCCACCATTACCAAGGCCTGCACAGGCACAGAGTGACTCGGAGGAGGAACAACCTGAGCCTGCTCCAGTAAGCAGAAGGATGCGTGCCCAGTATGCCCTGGCCTTGGAAAAGAAGCAACTCATAGCACATACACTGATACAGGAGGGACCTAGGGAATAACACCTCTCTCTGACTCTCACATACAGTAAAATGGATGACAAACATTACACTGCCTGTGCCTAACAATGTATAGGGAATGTACGATGTGCATCCAACATAGGCAGCCCTGCAGCACCACCCTCAATACTGGGATACTCACAAGGTAAGTGACTCACACATGCCAGTCGGGGGGGGGGTTACATACCCAACAACAGTCATAGCCAGCAGGACAGGTGTAGACAAGCAGAAACAAAGGTGGTGCTATAGCCTCTGAATGAGGACTATGGATAACCTCACCCCCAGGCCTACACAGACAGACTAAAGCAGGTCAGGCAGTGGGGATGTCAGTTCTGAAGGGTAGGAAGTTAGAAACTAATATGTAGGCAATTAAAAGCTAATACCTGTAGTACACTGGTATGCCTCTAGTCATCACGATATTAAGACAACAGACTGAAATGTAGTACCCGACATACCAGTACAGTCCTAGCAAATGTGAACAAGTGCCAGGTGTGCTCCCCCACAACCTATGTAGAAATGTAGTCACAGTCAGGTGTGCCCCCCAATCCTGTGTAGAAATGCAGAAATAGTTAGGTGTGCCCCCCATCCTACATAGAAATATAGTAACAGTCAGGTGTGCCCCCCCACAATCCTGTGTAGAAATGTAGAAGTAGTCAGGTGTGCCACCCATCTTACGTAGAAATGTAGTAACAGTCAGGTATGCCCCCCCCAATCTTGTGTAGAAATGTAGAAATAGTCAGGTGTGCCCCCCATCCTACGTAGAAATGCAGAAATGTAGTAACAGTGAAAGCCAAATGATCGACAGATACCCTGCAGAAACAGCATGCTACCTGTAGGTGTACAGCACAAAGGTCAGCACTGCAGTACAAACGACCTGGACTCTATCCACACATTCAATACAGATGGTCATACTGGGCATGGCCACACACTTAGAGAAATGAAGGCAATGTCAGTCAACAACATACTGAAAGGTCATACTGGGCATGCTCACACACTTAAACACATGAAGGCCATGTCTGCAAACACCAGTGGACCAGACATATCTGGCAGCCGCAGATGTTAGTGCAGACACTCCTCAGTATGCACCACTCATGCTTTGCACACACAGTGAATAGGAATACAGGCATATATGTAAGGACAACACACTATAATAATCCAAAGGTAGATATACATAGATGTGTGGAAGAGGGTGACTGTGACAAGGAGCCATCCAGGCCTGTCCCACCCAGCACACAGGCAAAGGGCCACAACCACATGAGGCTCAGATGTCACTCACTGCAGATACTAGCCACTGGTATCTATTAGCATTACAGAGTATGTGGTGCACGTGCCAGCTGTGCAACATGACTGTCCAAGGAAGTAGTCATCTAGCGTATACACGTACCTGTGAAATTTGACCCAGCTTGTGCCTGCATGTGGCATGTCAACCCCTAGATGAATGGGTTATGGCCCATGTACACACACTGCCCTCCCCATAGCCCCACTATGACAAGCCTGCTGAGGTCATCCACTGTGAAATACACCTTTGGGAAAGTTGTATTCCACTAATTTCCGTGGTATGTCCCAAAACTGAATACTGCTATAGTGTGATAAACTAGTTAGGTAGGATTTCTAACCCCAGCCTTCGCATATATGTGTGTGTGTGTGTGTGTGTGTGTGTGTGTGTGTGTGTGTGTGTGTGTGTGTGTGTGTGTGTGTGTGTGTGTGTGTGTGTGTGTGTGTGTGTCTGTCTGACTCTGTGCAGAGAGCAATGTTTTTTAGGGTAGTCACACTCCCTACAATTGAAATGCTTTACTTTGGTAAGGCCACTGATGTCATCCACCTAGAAATACATCTCTGGGAAGGCTGTATCACAGAAACCTCCATAATGCATGCTGTAACTGTGTACTGCTATAGTGTGATAAACTAGTTAGGTAGGAGTTCTAACCCCAGCCTTAGCAATTGTGTGTGTGTGTGTGTGTCTGTCTGTCTGTGTAGAAAGCAATGCTTTTTAGGGAAGTCACACCCCCTACAGTTTAAATGCTCTACTTTGGTAAGGCTGCTGATGTCATCCACCTAGAAATACACCTCTGGGAAGGTTGTAACCCAGTAATCTCCATAGTGGGTCCTGTAACAGCTTACTGTTGTAGTGTGATAAAGTAGTTAGGTAGGTATTCTAATCCCAGAAATGGCAAGTGTGTGTCTGTCTGTGTAAGGAGCAATGCTTTTTAGGTTAGTCACACTCCCTACAAGTCAAATGCTCAACTTTAACAAGGCTGCTGATGTCATCTACCCAGAAATACACCTCTGGGAAGGTTGTAGCCCAGTAATCTCCATAGTGCATTCCATAACTGCGTACTGCTGTAGTGTGATTTAGAACTCTGGTAGGGATGCATGTTTTGTTTGTGTTTCAATGTCTGTGTAGGGAGCAATGCATTAGAGACTAGTCACACTCAGTACATTTCAAATGCCCTACTTTGTTAATCTTGCTGATGTCATTCATTGTGAAATACACCTTTGGGGAAGGACTACTCTAGTAATATCCATGACACATACTATAACTGTGTAGTGCTGTAGTGTAATAAACTAGTTAGGTATGGGTTCTACTCCCAGACATGACAGGTTTATGTGTTTGTGTTTGTAACATGTATCCTGTGTGGAGGTGGGTGTGAGTGTGTGACACCTGGGCCCAATGTGGAGCAGGTTTGCAAATTTCTTATATGGTGGCCCTTGTATCTATCACAATGTCCACTGTACAGGGATAACAAATGTGAAATAGCTGCAAGGCTGGGTTGCAAATCCATATCCATACATGTGACATCAAGGTCAGGCAATCACAGTTAGCAACCCCAGTATTGCCCAGAGCACACTCTCAAACCATGGCTCATACATGCACACACATGCTGAGGCAACAGGCAATATGTGTGTATTACACTGCATATTAGTGACTGATAGTAACTATGGAGTGAATGCAGTGGCCGACAAATGGCATGGCACCATGTCCATCTGCCCAATAGACACATACATGCAGACAGTGTACCTTCCCCATGTTCCCCACTGGACACCTGCAGCACCTGTGGTGCCATCACATGTGACCCACAAAGGACATACAATGCCTGAAAACATGCTCTGTATGGACAGATGCCACTGACACCAGAGAATGTCGTTAGCATGCTAGCAATGTAGGTGCAGGGGTAACCTGCTATCCATTACCAATTCCTGCCACAGGTGGCCAATTCTGGCACATCTGATGATAATCTGTGCACACAACATGGGCCCAACACCCCAGGTACAGTTCCACATGTCACTGTACATGCATGTGGGAGTTGTGCACATCCCAGACACTGTCCATGTCATGGACTAAGGAGCACATACATGGAAAGTGATGCACAGCACTGGCCACACGCAATGGTCAACTAGGTGACTGGATGGTGGATACAGTACCCACCTGTGTGGGTAAATGCAGAAACCACAGCCCTGAGCCACAATGCAGACCATTGTCATGTGGTTTGATGCCAAGGTATACCCATCACCCATGCATGTCAGTACTGGCACCCTGTGTATATGTGTGTGTGTGTGTTGTATGAATCGTATGATCAATTCCACAATTACTACAACCCCCAGTGGCATACTGAAGCATGCTGTCTGATGCCAGACACCTCCCCATACCCTTTGCCCATATAATTTCCATAGGACCCATGTGGTGCATGTGATACCTGCACAGTAATGTGTTGTGGTAATCTCACTAGTGATGAATTCTATCCCTGGCCATGCCAAGTGGGCCAATGTGTGTGTATCCCTGTGAGAGTGTGGCTGTGTTGACACTGGCACCTGTTCATGTGGACAGGCATGTGTACTTCAGCTACCATATAGCTACCATATCCCTGTTACAGATGTCCCTCACCATCACATATATGTTCTGAGGACTCCACAACATGTACCCTATGTGGTGCATCCAATAACTGCATACGACTATAATAGCATAATAGCACTACATAGTTGTCAGGGGTTTGATACCATGTGCTGGTAGGTGTGTGACACAAACATGCTTAGGTTTTACTCTCCCACACCTCCCTGACTTGTCAATGCCTCTGTCTGCTTCTCTCACTCCCTCACTGGTGGATGTGGAGACCTACACCTGCTTTTTGTAGGCAGCAGCATGTGCATTTTAAGTGATGCTCATGATCAGCTGATGGCCTCTGCAAGAATTGCAGCCCTTCCCAAGCTGATTGCATGTGGAACAGCTGTGGTAACATTCTCATAACTAATTACATGGGAACACACTCCAGTATCTAGAAACATCATGTTGGTGTAAGGCCTTTTCATTCACTGTGAGCAGGAACTAGATCTGTTGCTTGGCAAACAGCATCTCAGATGGATTGTGGATTTACCTCTAACAACATGCACTGTAGAAACAGGGCAATGCACAACAGGGGGATGTGCCTGACCTGACTACAGACTGTAAGTGCTGCTATACTGCATTTGGACTAATGTTTTTTTTAACAGTGTGTGTGTGGATATGGCTGTCCTACATGTTTTAATACCTGCCATGTCAGTTCTATGTTTATAAGGAATCCCCATCTGTAGGGTCATCTGCAGACTGGGCAGTGTGCTGTGCCTCTGGTTTCATGTGTTACCCACAGAGCATCTATCTGTGAATTGCAGAAGGTAGTGTGAGGATTTCAGTCTGTAGATGGTGAAAGCCATGACAGTTACTTACCTCATATCTCTTATAGGACATATGTTGCAACAAACCCTGTTACAACAGTAAATGTATGAGGTTATCACAGCAACATGCCAATATTGGACCTGTGTATGTGCTTCTAGCCACAACTCTGTCAACCTGTGTACATATGTTGTGCATTAAGAGGTGCATATGTGCTGTACACCATTATTAGTGTCATCATATTTGATAAAAAGCCAGTGAGATATCAGACTGCTACACGTTATGTACAGTAGGGGGTTATATTTGATGACACGTCCTGGACATTTTGTGGTTGTTTGTACAGTACTGAGGTCTGTGTACTTATGGTGAATGCTGACAGTGTGTGTATTGTTAATATGTACCTTGGCCTGTGTACAGACTGTGGTAGATGTCATCATCCTAGGTCCCATCCTATCTGATGTTACATGCTGCTCCACTGTATGTTACCATACTGGCATACATGTTTGTAGGGCCATACACACACATGTCCTATACCACATACGGGCATCAGACCACACTGTGTAGTGTCCCAGTAAATGTAGGGTTAGTGTGTGAGTGGCACATATGAGGATGGTGTTGAACAGAAAGTCCATATACTGTAATATTATGCTAGCTTACCATATGTGGCTTTGGCAGTGTTCACATTGGTTGTGGTTATGCACTTTCACACAGGTGTATCATAATCTATGTTGTGACATGCCTGTAGAGCCTGCTTTATATGCAGGTACATGTGCATTCCCCCATAGGAGATGTAGGCCAGTGTTAAGCCAGTCTGCCTGTAGCCTGCACAGTGCTTTGTTATATGCCTAGCAGCTTAGTGTACTTACCCAGTGAGGTGTCATGTCCAGAGACTTTCCAGCTGTACTGCCGCCAGGCCTCCCTTAACAGTCATGTATGTCAGACAGAGCAGAGGGATGTTGTACAGATGTATGTCAATATCTAGTGGGTAGTATGTGGCCATGGCACCTCTGTACCAGCAGTTATTATGTGTCAGGACAGACAGAGGTGTGTGACTGCATAACCTATGGGTGCGAATGTATACCAGTCATTATGTGTTATACCCATCTACATGGCTGTTAACATCCATATTGTCAGGCTTGGTCCACATGTTCTGCACCAAGGGGTTCTGTGTATACCTCTGGACTGTACAAAGTGTGTCAGAATGTCCACATCAATTGGCCAATATCTCTGTTGTAGTCCACAGGAGTATTACATGCTTGCAGCAGTACTGTATTATAATGTCCTTAAGATGTCTGTCAGTAGCCAATGGCACACATGTGAAAAGCAGATGTGACCTCCTACACACACCATGTCTGTAAAGACCATCTCTATTACAGTAGCAATAGTCTGCTAATATATCTGCTATACATGCCTGACATCCCCTTGCACTACGAAGGTGGGACTATAGGGGCTGAGGTAGCGCAACACCCCATGTTCAGGACATATGGTGAATATATATGTACATATAATTATCCAGACATCTATACAGATATTTACACATGTACATATTGACATATATAGACGGGTGTGTATATGTACATAGATATGCATATACACACCCAGATATATACATATACAGAGCAGTAAATGGCTAAACATATACAGATAGAGATACATATGCACATATATGTATGCCACGCTGCCATGCCTGCCAGCAGTCCACTGCTGGTGTATCCTCCACACATATGGTGGGGCTGGTATCATATATGTGTGTGGGCTTCACCTACACAATACATGTGTGCCCATATGCATTCCAGAGGCCAGTGTAACAGTGGCATATGGCCCTGTATTATTGAGTCTAGAGGGGGATGCACCATACATAACCTAGGCTGTTACAACATGTGGGGGTATCAGGGGTGAGCTGCCTTAAAGTATCTGGATATACAGTACCATACATGTCACCTATCTTGACATTAATTACATAACGTGGGTTCCTTTAAGCCTACTGCCTCCTGCCATACAGACTGTTCTGTTTGCCAGTGTGCCTGTGATGGTGTCAGTTATGCCTTGTTATGTAACAGTTACATCCCATTTGGTCAACTGAAGTCTTTACCACCTAGCTATTGTGTACAGAGTGTAGAAAGAGACTGCTGGACTATACACCTGTATCACTTACTGTTGATTGTGTGGTATCCTGTGGCCCTGTCTGTTTTTACTAATGTACGATTTGAAGGGCTTAGCCTGGACAGCAACAGTTGTGGACCTTTCCAGACTACTGTATTAGTATAACTCTTTCACAGTTGCATTACTCTGTTCATATGGATGTCAGTGTCTGAACAGCTATATGACATAGCATGTAATTCTGTAATAGTATACAAATAAAGGTATTCCATTTCTGCAAACCTGTGTGTGGTGTTAATCCTAAGACCTCTCTGTGGGTATATGTTGCAGGCAACAAATGTCATTTGTATGGGTGGGTCATCCAGTGTCCAGTTGTTAGGGTGTTAACTGTAGGCATAGTGGGTGTAACATATTGTGTGCGCCTACTACATAAGTATCTTACTGTACATATCTGTGTGTGTGTATGTGTAGCCACATGTATATCTATATATATATATCTATAGATATATATCTATACATATATATATATATATATATATATATATATATATATATATACACATATATATATCTGTTTCTGCATATATGTGACTGTGTATATTTATCCTGGGGATGTTGATAGCTTCCACATTTTACATATCCTATGTGAGCCAGACTGTACTGCATGATATGTTATGAATACCAGCCTGACATCATACAGGTGGGATCTAGTACTGTTAACATCATGTGCTCATGTCGTGTCAGGTCCTGGTTATGGGATCTGCAACACTTGGTAGTGTTTTGCAGGGCAGACGTGTTTGGCTGTAGGGGGGGTATGCCAATTCGTACAAGACATATTTTTTTGGGACCTCTCAATCCCATTAACAGTGCATGTAGACATATATGTTTATGTTAATCTACCATTGATATCTACAGATGTATGGCCATATATACCTATATAGGTATATAAATTTGCTTACATATTTATAACTATGTCCGTATATGCCTACAGAGATATGTATCTGCGTACATATATGTAACTTGCTGTGCATACGTAGACATATAGTTGACATATATGTGTGTAGATGTAGGCTTTTGCATGCATACATGTTCATATATATTTATATATATATGTATATATTTCTAAAGATATATATATATATATATATATATATATATATATATATATATATATTTACATATATAGATATGTTGTATCTGTTTAGATATTAGTATATTTACACACACACATACATATAGATGTTGGTATACATTCTCTTTACTGTTGCATGACTGGGCTGGATGTTATGTTTCTGAAAACATAAGATTTATGTATCTCTGGCATGGCTTAGTGGTAAATCACTTTGTGTATGGTGTGCACGGTCCTGGGTTTTATGCATTGCAGAGGCTGTTTATTTTGTTTCTGGGCAGAACACAGGCCATTGGATACAGAGTGATTAAGGCACTTTAAAGCAGTTGTAAGCGGGTTTGCGTGGGTTTGCATAGAGGTTTCTTATACTCAGTTGGCTTCTAAATTGCTTGTTCTGTGTAGGCAGTGCTTACCCCCATGCAAACACACTTAAACATGCTTACTAGTGCTTATATATGCTTATTCCTGCTTATTTATGCTTAGAACCGCTTACTAGTGCCTTATTCATTATGACACTCACACTTCACATGTGCATTTCTTGTAGTACTCCAGTTCATAAATATATGTTATTTAATGGGTTCTGCAACAAAAATGTTGGTTATAATGTGCTTTGCCATGCAAAATAAAATGTGCAGTGGGACTCGAACCGAGAATGCCTGCTCATTAGGCGAATGCTCTGCCTACTATACTATTGCTGTGCTGCTTCATTTGCATATATCTTCCTTGTTATCCTCTTCAGCCTTTTAAGCTGCTTTAACCATAGCTAAGCGATGGGCACACCCAGGCACCTACGGTTAGCTATACTCGGATTTTTAAAAAAATATATAAAAGGGTTTCTTCATTTAATTTATATGTACTGTTGCTGTTCTACACATGGGGGACTGTTGGTGAGGATATGCGTACACCTATGAGCGGTCTCGCTCATTACTTACCACTTTCTGCTGTTCTGAATTGCAGGGGCGTGTTTACTCTGCTCTCAGACATGCCCCCTGCACTCGTACATGCTCTGTGTAGGCCTAGGAGCTTGTGCAGCACGCCTTATTAATATGCATGGTGTGCTGCCATCCTGCTCCTAAATGGGCGCATCTGTGCAGGACTAAGCTAGTCCTGCATGATTTTAGTAAATCCGGGGCATATATTTCCTGTCCTTTTTCTCCTATTTATTTCTTTAGCCAGTTCATGCATGTTTAGCAATCTTATGATATTCTATCCATATATATATATATATATATATATATATACATTCTCTTATGTTGCATGACTGGGCTGGATGTTATGTTTCTGAAAACATCAGATTTTTTTTTTTTTTTTTCTCAGTGTTGACCAGAATGGTCCTAAATTGTCCCAGGAATCGAAAGGTAAAAAGTGTTATTACACTGAAACTACAAAAAAAATATTTTAAATAAAACAAAGATTGTTCCTCGAGACTTGAATCTACATTTTCAGATGGTCCTCATTAAATACATAATGCTCCAAGATCATTAGTATCTATTAACTAATTAGACAAATTAAACATATTAAACATTAAAGGGCTTTTTGAAATAGGGTAAAATACAACATCAAAACTATGCAAAACAGCAGTACATTGAAATGAAGTAAATAGAATAAAATAAAAAAATACATACACTGATATATAATATACACTGTAAAAAATGTATTATAAAGTGTATATGTATGTAAAAATATATCTTATTATACAAAAATTCAGTCCAATTCAGAGTGGTTGAAGAAATAAATGTTATACATAAAGAAATAATTAGCAATCCCTAGATATATAGATTGCATAGTAAATGGAATAAATACATGAACATTTTATTTGTAAAATATAATGAAATAAATATATAATAAATATATTATATAAAAAATACATAATAAATATATCATATAAAAAATTAGAATCTAGAATACCAAATGTCTAAAAATACTTAATTTAATTTAAATATACTTAATTTAAAAATCTAAATTAAAAGAAGGTGGTACATTGTAGTACTATCATCTTGCATTTTTAATCTGGATCTGCAGCTAACAATTTTAGGGCTGTATAGAATGTCATTAAGGCCCTTACCACAACATGCATCGAGCCTTAACTGGCAAATCATACTCTAGGGTCTCCCAGTCACCACCCTAATTCGACCTCTATAATCCAAAATTTCTAGTCGGCCATATTACAAGTCAAAGCATGCCTATATAGATCATTATTCTTATTGTGCTTGTTAATGTCCCTGATATGTTCATAAATTCTAGATCTGAGATGGTGCTCAGTTTTCCCTATATAGTAGCTCCAGCATGTGACAAATACCAGGTAAACTACCTTGGTAGCAACTAGTATATTTGCCCTAAGTGTCAAATCTAGGCTAGGTATTCTCACTTCCTTTAATCTGGCTATATAAGAGCACTGTGTACATCTACCACATCTAAAAGTACCACATTTCGTATTAGACCCTTCTATGTTAATCTTTCTTCAACAAATTTAATTTTTTTCTAAAACTGTAATATTGCCTTGAACACATTGGTTCTAGTAGATACATTTAACAAATAGGTCTCATTAATGACTTTAACCATCTCATACCCATAGTAGTTAGCGATATGGTATTGTTTGAATGCCAGTATTAACACTCTCCTGCTCATTGTGGGTCTTCTTTGGAAAGATTACAGGACTGGAATCTACACTGCACTAGTTAAAATGGGGTATATCTATTATACCTATGACATATTCTTATGGAATTAATAGTTCCTTTGATATTCTTTCTCAAGGAACATCTCTCATTGTTGACTTATTCACAAATCACTCTCATCAGATCATCCTAGCCATCTAATCATTTGTTCTTCACAATATTTCTTTAATTGGTAGGGTGATCACTATCAAATAAATACAGAAATGTTCCTCCTGTAGACACTTGACCTATAACATTTCTTTTGATAGTCTTATTTATGTATATCTGGCATGGTTAGTGTAAATCCTTGTATAATCAGGTCCTGGGTTTTATGCATTGCAGAGGCTGTTTATTTTGTTGCTGGGCAGAACACAGGCCATTGGATACAGAGTGATTAAGGCATTTTCAAGCAGTTGTAAGCGGGTTTGTGTGGGTTTGCATAGAGGCTTCTTATACTCAGTTGGCCTCTAAATTGCTTACTCTGTGTAGGTAGTGCTTACCCCATTGCAAACACACTTAAACATGCTTACTAGTGATATATAAGCTTATTCCTGCTTATTTATGCTTAGAACTTACTAGTGCCTTATTCATTATGACACTACATTCACATGTGCATTTCTTGTAGTACTCAGTTCATAAATATATGTTATTTAATGGGTTCTGCAACAAAATGTTGGTTATAATGTGCTTTGCCATGCAAAATAAAATGTGCAGTGGGACTCAACCGAGAATGCCTGCTCATTAGAATGCTCTGCCTGCTATACTATTGCTGTGCTGCTTCATTTGCATATATCTTCCTTGTTATCCTCTTCAGCTTTTTAAGCTGCTTTAACTGTAGCTAGCGATGGGACACAGGCATACGGTTAGCTATACTCGGATTTTTAAAAAAATATATAAAAGGGTTTCTTCATTTAATTTATATGTACTGTTGCTGTTCTACACATGGGGGACTGTTGGTGAGGATATGCGTACACCTATGAGCGGTCTCGCTCATTACTTACCACTTTCTGCTGTTCTGAATTGCAGGGGCGTGTTTACTCTGCTCTCAGACATGCCCCCTGCACTCGTACATGCTCTGTGTAGGCCTAGGAGCTTGTGCAGCACGCCTTATTAATATGCATGGTGTGCTGCCATCCTGCTCCTAAATGGGCGCATCTGTGCAGGACTAAGCTAGTCCTGCATGATTTTAGTAAATCCGGGGGCATATATTTCCTGTCCTTTTTCTCCTATTTATTTCTTTAGCCAGTTCATGCATGTTTAGCAATCTTATGATATTCTATCCATATATATATATATATATATATATATACACACACACACACATATATATATATATATATATATATATATATATATATATGTATGATGTTTGTTATATTTCCTGAGTTTATGGATAGAGCCAGCTTTAAGTTTTTCTATCAGATTAACCAACTAGTTAATAAAAGTTATAGAATTATTGGTTGCATAAAAAGATTTATATAGTCTAGGAAATCAAAATGATGAAGTTATTGTTTATTAATTATATTAGACCCAAACTTGAGTATTGAATAACAATACAGAAACCAAGCATGAGTAAACTGGAAAGAGTACAGCTGAAATATACCAAGATCATATCTGAACTTGTACAGTGTCTGTTATAGAACTATAAAAGGAGATCGTATTCAGATATATAGGGAATTTACAGACATCTATCTCTCGGAATGTTTGGGGTTATCAAAAAGTACTAGAGAATCATCAGACAACCTATGCAGAAGGTTCTATAGGAATGAGATGTGTACTGATTGGTTTTCTGACAGAGCAGCTAATGTATGGAACAGGCAACCAAATTACATTAAAGCAAGTACTAGTTTAGATATTTTTAAGAAAAGCCTGGAAATGTATTATGGCAATAACTGTTTTGGTATATTGACAGGCTAGAAGAGAATTAATGCCCATGGTTAAAATATTTGTAGGTATGTGTGTGTATATATATATATATATATATATATATATATATATATATATATATATATATATATATATATATATATATATATATATTTACTCATTCCTGTTTACTTGCTGTTTGTTTACTTACACAATAAAGTGACTACATTATTATAAGGATATAATTATTGTATATCTTAAATATTTGTATATATTGTTTGTTGTTTTCAATTTATTTACTTTTCCAAACTGTAGTTACATCAATATTGATGGATTCATTGTAACCCTTATTATTTTCAAGTACTTCTATGCCATTATAACATTAGCATTGTATATTCTCCTGGGCTGAGACTAAAATTGATCAGAACTGATCAGTGTTCTACTTTGGTAAACAAATTAATAACTAAAACAATATACACATTTCCCATTATGTTACAAGGAGAAGAAACAATAGCAAGTCTGTTTTTCACAAAATCCCCATGTCCTGCAGTTTTACCAATATGGGCTATAAATATCAGGACAAGTGTTTTGCACTTGTTGTTCGGTAGGTCTTTCACAAAATCACCAGCACTGGTGATGTGCCTCTAACTACGTAAGCAATTTTTGGTGGTAATTTAACCAAAAATCTGGTGAATTCCTGAATAAAGTTACTAATCTCACTATTTAATTGCAAAACCAAACTATACCCCCAAATATGGATAGCCATATTACAGACATTGCTTATGCATCTTATAGGACTATACCAGGCTGGATTTAGTGATGTGAGGAGTAGTATGAATCATCTATCAAAACAGATATAGCTCCTTTTAAAAATATCCCATAGCTAGAGTTCTTACCCTGTCTACCTTTCCCCATGTTTTTCTTTAGATAGAGGTACCCACGGGGGTGACAGCTATTGTGTAGCATCTTATAAGTAGCCATTAAATACTTTACTCATGTTATTTTCTTGATCAATTTTCTAAATGGAAGGCCTCCCTATTCATTATATTTCAGAATCCTAATGTTTGCTTATAATTGCATGACTTTTATGCAGGACCCCACCAGAGATCGCCTATACAGCATAGAAACTTATTTCATCAGAGCATTTAAGGGTAAATGCTAATAAAACAGATCTATCTCCAGTTAATGAAGTGGCATTGTAAAGTAGCATGATGGATTCTCTGTTTATACTCTTGATAATGGAGTACTTTCGCCACTTTGGGCAAATAGACAAAGATGATAACTCCATTCTTAAACCACAGTGAGGTGAATTATTTATTGAGGTCTATGTCTGTAGGAGAATTCTGGAAAAAAATGGGCATCAGTACTGATGTTCTGCCTTTGTACGGTTATGTTGCTAATCATTTAGCCCCAAATCTACGTGGAGTATAAAAATTTGGAAGCTAGCAGATCAGTTTTATATGCCAAAGCAGAAGAGGTGGGTTAGACAAACAGATATAGTATTTATCATCCAGTAAAAGGCGTAGAAGTTCAGGGGTTTAATACTAGACAATCTATCCTTCTCACTGACATATTTCTTCCAAAATTTCCAGACTAACCAGACATTAGTACATAGAGTCACTTTTTACTCAACCATTAGTTTCTGTATCAAGTAATACTTTATTGACTCTTATATTCCCAATATTGGGTAGTTATATTTTTTTTTTTTATAAACCCTGTAATTTTCCAAAAATACTACTGACAGCTAAACAATCGTCCCAAATTTTTTTAAAAAAATGGCAATTCCTTCTTTCTGGTGATAATAATCACCCTGAAAGTAAACATAATTATATTTTAAAACTAATTCAATACACTCTAAAACAACTTTAAATTCATCCCCTGTTAAAAAATTCATTTCAATCAATATTTCTTCAAACCATTCCAAACCTTCACTCTGAGGAATCACTGAAAAGAAATACCTTACATCAGTCGTAATGAATGTTATATCATCTGTGTAAATACTCTTACCAATTTTATATAAAAAGTCCCATGAATCAACTAAAATATGTTCGTATTTACTGTAAAACTTTTTTAATTTCGTGTCAACGTAAATAGCCAAGGGTTGTGTCTTGGACCCTTGCGATGAAACTATAGGCCTCATGGGTGGATTGTGTAGTGATTTATGTACCTTCGGTATACCAAAAATAGCAGGTATGACAGGCTTAGGGACTAAGAAATTTATATAATTCTATGTCAATCAATCCTTGTAACACATTGTCTTCCAAAATTAAATCTATCTTCTTGTAGGATATATTAATTTCATTTCTAGTCACTAGTCCATAATAATTTTCATTGTTACTAATATAGTCCCATCTGTCCATAAGAACCACCCCTCCACCCTTGTCTGGTTTCATCACCCAAATTTTTTCATTCCCACTAAGTTAATTTAACAAATGTATTTCAGCCTCAGTCAAGTTCTTACCTATAACAAACTCTTTTTTGTATTCATTATGTATTCTATTAGTAACACATCTCTCAAAATTCAAAATTTCAAACTGAAGCGGAGGGTTGTAGGTACTAGATCTAACAAGAACATTGTCCCTGTCCTGCAACTCCCTATTCTTATACATGTGTATAAAATTCAATTTACGTGTAAAAATTTTAATATCTAATAAAATATTTTCAATTCTAGGTTTTTGAATAGGAACAAAAGTAAAACCTTTTGTAAATAGGTTAAAATAAGTTTCATTAATAGATATATCAGTGTAGTTGAAAATATTAAAATTATTAGATGAACTAATAATGTCATCGTGTTGTTGGTCTACCTCAACCATTAGATCTATTCTGTACTGTCTACAGTAATACTTTGATTGGCATCTTCCCTTATCTGCATATCCTCCCCAAATATTGGGTAGTGTTCATCGTAACTTGTGCATAGGAGGATTGTTGGCCCGATTCCTTAACCTCTCCGACCTCCTGAGTTCCTCCATTTCTAAAGGGACACCCGCTCTTTCATTATTTTCTCCATCACTACCATTAAAAACTGTTGGTCATGTCCATAGGAGCTATATTCTTAAAAACTTTGCTTCCCCTGTCTGTCCAAACCAGCTTGTCTATACTCATTCAAATCTCTCTCCAGTTTCCTAAGCTTCCTATTAGTATTCATGTTAATAGTATAGTCAATGTCATGCAAAACTCTACGATAAATATTTTTATATTCATCTATTGAAAACAATAAATCTGTATTAATTTCATTGTACAGTCCATCAATTTATTTTTTAATTTGTTCCATGACCTTAACATTATGTTTCATCATCAATTTTAGTAATGCCAGCCCACAGTCATTGAAAATATCACATACTACTTTAAAAAACATTTTGTCATCATATACATTATTTGGAAATTTATTAAATCTAAGTCCTTTTGGTACTATCTTATCTTTTAACCATTTCTCAAAGTACCAATTTTCTCCTGCCAAAGATTTATATTTAAGAAGCAATGATTTAAAAGTCTTACTCTTTTCCTTGTATGTCAAATTTACTGCTTGTTCATTCTTCTTCTCCTTGGTATTAAATTTAAACGATTGATTTAACCACATATGAAAATCAATGTCATTATAAGATTCAGTTACTTGGTGTCCACTATAACTTTTTTGTTGATTAATATGTCCTTGACCACCATTATGTCTCGCACGCCGGTTTTCCGGATGTAATTCACCCCCAGCTTGCTCACTCTGAGCGTCTGACATCATCGGTGTAACCGCCGCCCCTCTCAGGCTGCTCTGTGCACAAGGAATTTCATTAGCAGATCCAGACAACACTATATCGGACTGGGAATGGGTCTGAATAACCCTGAGTAGTTCGTTACGCATAGTGCTATTCTCCATCGAAATCAGACTCCTCGTATCTGGAAACAGCAGCAACAAATTCTTCAACTGGTAACCAAAATGTGAAATGTCCACAAAACACCCACACAATGCGCAGTTCCGGTACAATAGCGGCTGTCTCAGTGTTCAAGGACCAGAATGGTCCTAAATTAGTCCCAGGAATCCGATGAAAGGTAAAAAAGTGTTTTATTACACTGAAAAAACGTACACAAAATAAAATATTTAAAAAAAACAAAGATTGAGCTCTTTCGTCTCCCTCCGGAGACTTCTTCAGAATCTACCACCTTTTTCAGATGGTCCTCATTAAATACATAATGCTCCAAGATCATTGGCTAGCAGTATCTTCCTTAATTAACTAATTAGACAAATTAAACAAATTAAACATTAAAGGGCTGGCGTTTGAAAAAGGGCTAACATATATATCAAGGCACACTATGCCAAACAGCAGTACATTGAAATGAAGTAAAATAGAATAAAATAAAATAAAAACTAACCCAATACATACTCGAGATATATAATATACACTGTAAAAAATGTATTATAAAGTGTAAATGTATGTATAAATATATCTTATTATAAAAAATTCAGTCCAATTCAGAGTGGTTGAAGAAATAAATGTTATAAATAAATAAATAAATAATTAAATAAATAAATAGAAATATTTTTTAAAATATTTTATTTGTGTACATTTTTTCAGTGTAATAAAACACTTTTTTACCTTTCATTGGATTTCTGGGACTAATTTAACCGTAGCTAAGCGATGGGCACACCCATGCACCTACGGTTAGCTATACTCGGATTTTTAAAAAAATATATAAAAGGGTTTCTTCATTTAATTTGTATGTACTGTTGCTGTTCTACACATGGGGGTCTATTGGTGGGGATATGCGTACCCCTATGAGCGGTCTCGATCATTACTTACAACGTTCTGCTGTTCTGCATTGCAGGGGCATGTTTACTCTGCTCTCAGACATGCCCCCTGCACTCATACATGCTCTGTGTAAGCCTAGGAGCTCGCGCAGCACGCCTTATTAATATGCATGGCATACTGCCATCCTGCTCCTAAATGGGCGCATCTGTGCAGGACTAAGCTAGTCCTGCATGATTTTAGTAAATCCTGGGTCATATATTTCCTGTCCTTTTTTTCCTATTTATTTCTTAAGCTAGTTCATGCATGTTTAGCAATCTTATGATATTCTATCCATTTTTATATATATATATATATATATATATATATATATATATATATATATATATATATATATATATATATATATATATATACATGTGTGTATGGGTCTACTTTAGATGCCCGAAACTGCACTTTACCGACACTAAATTCAGTGAGACTCAATGCCCGAAATTGCTAATAACCGAAAGCGGTAATTCCCGACTATCGTAATCCCGACAGCTGCAATGAATACTTCCATTTACGTACATTATATGAAACATTATTATATAAAACATGCACAGGTTTACAGAAAAACACATTACACAGCTGTAATGTTGGCGGATGTATCGGAAATTGGGCCGGTAATTGTGGGAAAGATATGGAAACCGATAACGTTTAAAGAAGTCAACATATGTTAGAACTGGATGGCTATGTGTTTCATTTACAAATACGCAGAGAAAATAGACAATACTGGGGATGGTAGAGTATTAAAACTGTAAAACATTTACTTTGTTTTGCATTGTATACAGTATATACCACTTTGCAATATTAGGAGAGATATTAATTAAAAAAAACGACAAGTGGCTTGCAACACGTATAGTTTAACTTGAGTAATGGAGGCATATGTACAGGTGGGACTTTGCAGATATTACGTTGTATGATTTCAGTGTTATTTTGCTGTTAGTATTCTTGAGCCCTGTTAAACAGTTGTAGACTTCATTCACCATGTTTTGTTTTTTGAGGTTGAAGTACTTCTTGTCACTTATGTAGTTTTAGTGCTTTGCTGTTTATTTGTATTTACAGTTGGTATACTGACGGATAATAGTGTATGTTGCTGTCGCTGAGTTAATTACGTTAGTGTCGGTGAATTTATACTCGGGCAAAGTGTTTGTCGGTCAATTAGTTGTCGGTGATTTCGGTTTGTTGAATTCAGTGTCGGTAAAGTGCAGTTTCGGGCATCTAAAGTAGACCCATATGTGTATATATATATATATATATATATATATATATATATATATGTGTATATATATATATATATATATATATATATATATATATATATATATATATTTATGTATGATGTTTGTTATATTTCCTGAGTTTATGGATAATCAGCTTTAAGTTTTTCTATCAGATTAACCAACTAGTTAATAAAATTTATAGAATTATAAGTTGCACAAAAAGATTTATATAGTCTAGGAAATCAAAATGATGAAGTCGTTGTTTATTAATTACGTTAGACCCAAACTTGAGTATTGAATAACAATACGGAAACCAAGCATGTGTAAACTGGGAAGTGTACAGCTGAAATATTTCAAGATCATATCTGAACTTGTACAGTGTCTCTTATAGAACTATAAAAGGAGATTGTATTGAGATATATAGGGAATTTACAGACATCTATCTCTCGGAATGTTTGGGGTTATCAAAAAGTATTAGAGACTCATCAGACAACCTATGTAGAAGGTTCTATAGGAATGAGATGTGTACCAATTGGTTATCTGACAGAGCAGCTAATGCATGGAACAGGCAAACAAATTACATTAAAGCTAGTACTGGTTTAGATATTTTTAAGAAAATCCTGGAAACGTATTATGGCAATAACTGTTTTGGTATATTGACAGGCTAGAAGAGAATTAATGCCCATGGTTAAAATATTTGTAGGTATGTGTGTATGTATTTATATTTACTCATTCCTGTTTACTTGATGTTTGTTTACTTACACAATAAAGTGACTACATTATTATAAGGATATAATTATTGTATATCTTAAGTATTTGTATATATTGTTTGTTGTCTTCAATGTATTTACTTTTTCAAACTGTAGTTACATCAATATTGATGGATTCATTGTAACCCTTATTATTTTCAAGTACTTCTATGCCATTATAACATTAGCATCGTATATTCTCCTGGGCTGAGACTAAAATTGATCAGAACCGATCAGTGTTCTACTTTGGTAAACAAATTAATAACTAAAACAAAATGCACATTTCCCATTATGTTACAAGGAGAAGAAACAATAGCAAGTCTGTTTTTCACAAAATCCCACATGTCCTGCAGTTTTACCAATATGGGCTATAAATATCAGGACAAGCATTTTGCACTTGTCGTTCTGTAGGTCTTTCACAAAATTACCAGCACTGGTGATGTGCCTCTAACTACGTAAGCAATTTTTGGTGGTAATTTAACCAAAATCTGGTAAATCCCTGAATAAAGTTGCTAATCTCACTATTTAATTGCAAAACCAAACTATACTCCCAAATATGGACAGCCATATTACAAACATTGCTTATGCATCTTACAGGATGCATTATTTGATTAATTCCTTCTTGGGATATCCCTTTTTTTGAAGGTATATCACTATTTTCAGTCTTGATTTAAGCCCCTCACACAATTTTCTGAATCCCTCTCATCATGATTTTTGAATCTGTCTTGTACACACAAAACTACACTGGATGACTAACATGCAAGTGGCAAGAATAATTTAAAGAAAGAGGACACACATTTTGCAGTAAATGACCTTGTATGGAAGAATTTTCCAATGCAGTTCATTAAGGACTGCAATTTTTACATTTCTCTTTGGTAATTTGCTTATATTTTTCATCAGTCTTTGTCTGTCTCTCTCTCTCTCTTTCTCTGTTTTTTTCAAACATGTTTCTGAGTAGTATCCCGCATTCTTACTGAAAGTGGGGAAGAGTTGTGTGCTATTTGGTATTCAAATTATATGCTGATAAGATGCCCAGATGTTTAGCTGGATGTTCCTACTTTTCAAGGGCCTTTGTTCCTATTTTCACTGTCTGCAGGTTGAGAGGTATGAACGCATCCCATATGATACTAGGCTGGCCTTACACATCCCATGGTCGATAATTATATATTACCCCTAGTAACAATAACTGTGATATATGTTCATAGGTAAGCAAACCAACTCAGAGGCCCTGATGAGACTTGAACTCATGTCCTGATTTATAAACCAGTGCTCTAACAAATGAGCTACAAGGCAACTTGTGATAGGTAACAGCAATGCTATTACATGAGTAAGAATCATGAGACGTGAATGTCAGAAACACTCAGGTGGGTATAAGGCTGGGGGAAATCAGGCATCGCATCTTGCAGTGGTGCGATGGAACTGTCCGTGCAGTTTTAAGGATTAATGTGTCTGTGGTACAGATGAGATGGCAATTTGGGTGCACTGATGTGAACCTAGATGTGGTTTTCATGATGGTCAGTGTCCATGGGTAGCCAAGCAGGGGCTAAAGATGTATAGAACTGAGGGAGCCGGAGTAAGTGACCTGGTGAGTTGAGTCATCTTAAGCTGGACCTTGAGGAGTATCATCAGCCACAACCATGAGAATGATCCTGACTAATAGTGCTGGCTGCTGTGGCCACTGTTGACAGTAAGTGGTCACTGGAAAATTATATGCTATCATTGTAAGGCTGTCCTGTGGCCTTCACTCTTGCATATTGATCCTTCCAGGCCCATGTCCAGTAATGTCTGCAGATGGGTAATGGGACCAGTCAACACCTACCTCATGGATGCAGTGTAAGATACTTTGTGGGCTATTGGTGGCATAAGCAACTGTATGAACTACCAGTGACCTGAGCAGCCATGTTTTGTCCATGTCAGAGGATGTCAGATCACTCTGCAGTTGCTTTCAGTCATTCTGATAGTTCATACAGTTTTGCACGTTCTTATGCAATCCATGTTCCACACTCACCATCCTTACCCTATTGTGTGTAGCAGCTTACAGTGGCTGAAGAGGTGATCTACACATCCACTGACTGTCAAGTGTGTTACCGAAATCATGAAAAGACCTAGAGTCATGGCAGCATGCTCAGAAATATTTGTCTGCCATATCATGTGTGTACACATCAGGAAAAGTATGTTTGACATATGTAAGTTCTGTTGGTGATTCCTTCATAGTTTGGGTGGGGTCACACTTACAGGGCACTCATTGCCCAGCTGAGGTGAGGCTGGAAGTTTGTGTTGCCCCTCCATTATCTGTTAATATCTTGGGGATGTAGATGAGACAACTAGTGTTAGCATTGCTGTCAGTTCCATTGTGTTATCAGACTCTACCTTGTACACTTTGTAATCTTTGTCAGCTGCAAATCTACTAATATTAGGCATGTACTGTCCTGTTATACGGAGCATTCCACCAATGAAAACAGTGAAAGCATAAAAAAATAACATAACTTTATCAATATTGGAAAGTAGGCTGCAATCCAACCCACCTGTGGCACACATGCTGAAATATAACAGTTCTCTGAGCAGCAAATTTGCGCATACATAATTTGTGATGCAGGCTGTCACAATTGCAGCTGTGATACACCTACAAAACAGATATCCAGAGATGTTTTGCAGAATAACTCCATCTCACATGTAGGTCAGTTTCAAACAAGCAAATGTACCTACAACGACTAACCCGGTACTCAGGCAGTCTTCACTAACCCAGTTGTTGTACCCCAGCCACTGGCAGTTATGAGAGTCTGCTCACCTGCCCAAACAGGTTTACTAGGAACTCTTCCACCTCTGTGAGAAACATCCATGTTGGTCGTCCAGCTCTTGTGATGGACCTGTCATTAGTGATGTCCTGTGCCTTGGTCTTGGCATGCAGTATCATATCAGTGACCCTTGAGCACACTTGTTAAAGTTTTCTATTATAGCTATCCATAGCACTGACATTCTATACCATTCCTGTCACACCTTATTCTGGAAAGCCTTGAAAGCCTTGTCTGTTTTACTTTTTCCAGAAAGTGTATGTCAAATGTGCACAAGGTCTCCAGTAGCACCTCAGCATCCTGAGTTTTGAACATTTTCAGGCATTGCTACTGCAGTATGCCCATGGATGACATGTACAAGACTTTGCAATGGCCAAGGGACAGGATGCTGTGAGGCACAGGTTGTTTACAGGAGGTAGGTCACCAAAACAGAGGTTCCTCTCAGAACTGGAAGAATTCCTGATATCCCTGTCTGAGGTAGGTGTGAGAACCATCATACTTGGTGCTCATTAGAATATGGGAGCTGAGATGGTGAAAAATGCTTGGGTGTCTTTAGGGGAGGTCCAGGTTAGTCCTAGCATGTTCTATTACTTTGTGGCAGTGGACTACTATTGTGAAATGCTTATTTAAGTCAAACAGATATGCACATCTGTTCAAACTGTAGAGAGACTGGCCTTCTGCCCTGCTGTGATATTGGAAAAAAGGTAAGTGTTTATTTTCAATTGTCTTCTGCATTTCTGTTTTACTACATATCTCTGTAATCTGTGCAACTGTTTTTGTAATTGGTGCAACTGCTTTTAGTCTCCTTTTTTTGTATGTCATAGAACTGAATATCTGTTATTGTTTGTGACCCTTCCAACTTGTAGTGAAATATTTTGTCTAGAGAGGCCTAGCTGTTTTCTTTGTGGCAGGAAGTAAATCAGTCTGGTTTAATCTAGCTAAACGCATTCTTGCAAAACTGTTATTTTTGATTGGATAATTGGGCTGGTTTCTGTTTCTCTGCCTTTAATAGCTATTGTTTTAAACCAGAAATACTTGTTTGCTCAAGCTGTTCAAAGCTGCAGAGAGAATGTCCTTCTGCCCAGCTGTGATATTGGAAAAAGATAAGGTTTTATTTTCAATTGTCTTCTGCACTTCTGTTTTACTACATATCTATGTAGTCTGTACAACTGTTTTTTTCACCCAACTAATCCAGTTGTTGTGGTGGTCTAAAATCTTGGTGGGTTTGAGTTGCCCACCTCTGGTATAAAGTTGAAACATCAGCTCATTCTACTGTTTATAGTGAGAACTTAGTAAAGGCTCACCCCTTTAGCTTCTGAACTTGAATTATCTCATTATCTTCTGTCTCTTCACTATCTACTAAAAAATGTACCTCTTTCTACTTCATTTTGCTGTTTGCCATATTTATTACTGCTTGTTGGTAGCCTCACTAAAATGATGACAGTATTCTACTGAATCACTGGTTTATTAGTGCTGTCTGTTGATTTGTGAGCTATTGTTTTAAAGCAATCTACTGATTAACTATATTTCAGTTATCTACTGCAATTCATTACTGTTTAACTGCATTTTACAGCATTTTGTTGCTATTTAACTTTATTTTTTATACTGCAAATGCTATTCTTTTGACTATAAGTAATTAATTTGTGCTTCCTTGTGAGTTTTTTCTTACTGAGTTCTTAACCTTGAAATTGAATAACATAGTCTAAATACATGTCTGCAGCATCCAAAGCTTTAGCTGCAACCCTTTTTGAGGTATTTCAGCTACAAGTTAACTGTTTTTTCTGCAAGAAAAAAAAAATGAAAACCCAAAACAAAACAAAAAAAGTTCTAAGCTTGTTTTCCCCCTTTCCTGTTACTACAGTAGTCCAGATACAGATTTGCTGTATCCAGGACTGTTTTGTAAGTTTTTGAATTCCCCAGACCTTTGTGTGTTAGAAGGAAGTCTTCCAGCTTATCAGTGGGAGTGATAAGCACTAGGTAGCCTATATACCACAAGATGAGTGGTTTCTGGCTCTGAAATTGTAGTTTATTGGCTGTTTGGGCAGTTTTTTTTATCCCTTTCAACTTTTTGGTTTAAAAGCCCATGTTTGTGTGGGGTTGCACTTGTTTAAGCTCCGCGGATCCTGTTTTGGCATCCTGCAGACTACAAGAACAACAGAAAGGAGAAAGAGAGACTTCAAGTGCCTCCGTTTTGATTTTTTTGTGATTATACTACTTTCTGCACTTGATTTGTGTAGTTTTTTCATTTAACTGCATTTATTTTAACTATATTTACTTTAATATTGCTACACACTCAAGTGTGCTAGCTTGCACTGTATTTAAAGTATATTACCATGGCCAGAAAATCTGCTCTTCATTTTTTCCCTTAACATCTTGCTAGATCTCCTCTCTCTTTAATTTAATTAGCTTATTTACCTAGCACTTCATCAGGCTTTTTGTAGCAATTATTGTAGCACAGATAAGTGCTATCAGCAGTAGACGTCCTATCGGGAAACAGCTCCAGTACTTAGTAATGATGACCATCCCTCCTTGCATGTCTAAAGGTCAGTTTCTTGTGCTTTCTCCTATTAACCTGGTGAATTCTCATTATATGTTGGGAGGGTGGCCTAATGGTTAAGCCGTTTGCCTTATAAACACAAGGTACTGGGTTTCAGTCTCACAAGGGATAATTGGCTAGGCTTAAAAAGGCTTGTAAGAGCAGTTCGCTTAGTACTAACCTATGAACTTGGGCATTCTGAGGCAGTGTAACAACTGCCTCATGTACACAGACAACCCTCTCCTCTTACCTCTCAACACTCAGACTTGTGAGAGATGCACTTATATCTCCAAATTGAAAGCCATGCACTCTCTCAAGCCAAGACCAGAATAGCTGGTCAAGAGGAGAAGGTCAACACCTGCACCACACCACATGGAACACATAACCCTCCAGAACACCCACCATCACAGCCCTCACATAAAAACACAAACCACACACCTACCTTCACGGAGGCTCAATAGAAATCTAACCAAACAACACACAAACAACACAGACCTCCAAGGCAGAAACACACTCAACCACCACATCAAACACAAACCACAAAACACATAGCTCATCAGTGTGCCCCTCAACCTAAGCCCCTGAGGCAAAACAGCTTGCCCAATACAATAATCATAGGTGATTCAATAGTGAGCCACACTGATGTCCCACTCACTAGGCTGAATAAGGAGAAGGTAACAGGCAGCTGACTATCAGGTGCCAGAATTTGACACATAACACACACACTCAGGTTACTCCACAAGTACAAGTATGACTCTGTCATTGTCCATGTGGGTGTGAATGACCTGAGATGCACCTCCCTGGACTACAAGAAAAGAGACATGGTGGAACTCTCGGATTATGTGGCCCAAGCAGGTATGACCCTAGTCCTGAGCAGCATCCTACCATCACCCAGAATAATACAGCAGTACAAACAGAAAATGATTGAATTCAACAATTGGCTAAGTTTCTGGTGTCATTTTAAGGGAATCTAGTATCTGTCTGCTTGGGATGACATGACTGACAGACCTCAAAGCTTTGCCAGAGATGGCCTACATCTGTCACCCCTGGGTTTCCGGATATTGGCTAAGGCTCTTGCCACCCCTATAGTGCCTTTTTAGGCAGTATTCCAAAGACCAAATTACCACAGTAACAGCTCTTAATAAATGCAATCTGAGGGTCATGCTGCTCAACACTAGAAGTCTAAATCTCAAGATGCACTTGCTCGAAGCACTCCTCAAAATGAAAAACATTGACATTTGTGCTGTAACGGAGACCTGGTTTAAAGCAGCAGAAAGCACCATTATGCTACCAAGCTATAACTTATTCCACACCTTTCGGCCCCAGAACATGGACCAAATCTCCAAAGGCAGCAGTGTCTCCATATTCATAAAGTATATGCAGATCTCCAGACTAGCAGCCCAGCAAAATGCATCTGAGATACTCCAGGTACAACTAACATTGGGTAAGATGGAAATTCAGGTCATAGCCTGCTATTGGTCCCCAACCATGTTCCAAGACTCTCACTCCACATTCCTAAGCACCCTGGAAACTATTAAGATCCAACGCAGCACTCTCATACTAGGTGACTTCACCTACCCCTCCATCAACTGGGAAAACTACTCATGCACCAATTCCCTGGCCAAATCCTTCCTGGAATTCATCAATTCCAATGCCCTGGACCAGCTCACTCTTACCCACACTAGAGAAAGCAACATCCTTGACCTGGTTATTACTAACATGGGCAACTGTTGCTCTACACCAATAGTCAACTCCTCTCTTGTTAGATCCAACCACAAACTAATCACCATGGAAATTCACATCTCACCCACACCCCCCACAAATGTCTCCACCATAAAAAAAAACTTCTCCAAAGCTGATTTTGGACTCCTAAAAACAGAGGTGGCTAACTTCACGGCACCCATGCCAATGGAAAATAGATGCATGTCTGCAAAATCATACACTAATGCACTGTACAAATACGTGCATAAATGCATGGAACTAGCCATACCCAACAGAACCAAGATGCTCTCCTCCAAAAAAAAGGAAGCCAATCTGGTGGTCCCCTGCTATTAATAAACTCTACAACAGAAGGAAGAAACTGCTGCAGAAAAAGGTGAAGTCCCAAGACTGGAAAAATTCTCTTATCAGCCTCAACAAAAAGTTGAGATTCCTCATCAAAACCTCCAAAGCCAGCTATGAAGGCAATATTGCAGCAGACACTAAAAACAACCACAAATCCTTGTATAGTTATATCAATAATCTACACGTCACTACCCAGATTTGCTCTGAGTTACTGCATAATGGTACCTCCTATTCTGAGCCAACAGATATTGTCATCATACTGGCTGACAGATTCAGTGCAACTTTACCCCCCCCCCCCCAAAGGACCAATCACAGTACTGTAGAATGCCAGGCACCCAGCATTACTGCAGCACAGGTTAAAGCTGCATTGTCCAAGGCCAAGAATACAGCTTCCATGGGACCCGACGATATCCCTGGCTGTGTTCTAAATTAATTACAAAGTGAACTGGCACCACATATGTGTGCCCTGTTCATTCACAGCCTCACCTCAGGCTTTGCCCCTACTGAATGGCGCACTGTTACAGTAAACCCTCTCCATAAAGGATGAGTGACTAGAGACCCTGGAAATTATCGCCCCATTAGCCTGATGAGTCTGTTATGTAAGGCTATGGAGTGCATCCTCATGGACCTAATTAACAAGGATATAGGGACTCTCCAAACTCTAAATCTCACCCAGTTTGGTTTTGTGAAAGGTAAATCATGCCTGCTCAACCTGGTTGACTTCTTTGAGTCAGTCACCAGAGCTTTGGATGAAGGTAAGGCAGTTCATACAGCCTACCTCGATCTGGCCAAGGCTTCTGATACCATTCCTTACTTAGGAATTATTGGTAAACTCACCAAACTATGCATCAACCCCTATGTCATTAGGTGGGCTACAAATTGGCTCAAAGATAGAACCTACAGTGTGAAAGTAGCATACTCCAAGTCAGACTGCCGACCAGTCATGAGTGGAGTCCCACAGGGATCGGTCCTGGGGCCTCTCCTGTTTGGCATCTACTTCTCAGAAGTCCAGGCCAACATGGAGGGAGTCTGGCTGACCAAGTTCACAGATGAGTGCAAGCTGGGAGCCAATATTAACTCTCCAAGTGATGTAGACATCCTACGGAAAGGCCTCAATGAGATCAATGATTGGTGTCAAAACCATGGCCTTAAGCTTAATGCCAAAAAATGCGTTGTCAGCCCCTTTGGGAAAAACTCAGTTCCCACTAATTACCACATTGATGGGAGCACACTAAAGGCATTATAAGAGATCTGGGGACACAGGTTGACAGCAACCTCTCCTTTGACCACCACATTACCACTGTGGTCAGAAAGTCCTTCTATGTGGCACATCTCATTACCAAGGGTTTTGCATCCAGGTAGAAAGAGATCATCATTTTTCTTTACTCTTCCCTCATTAGACCAATCATTGAGTATAATGCCCCATTTGGCATGTATCTCACTAGACATCTGCAACAGTTGGAGAGGCCACAAAAGTACCTCATGAAGACAATCCTAGGCCTTAAACACATGTCCTACATGAACAGACTCAAAAAACTCCAGCTATTCTCTGTCTCATATCGTCTACTAAGAGGTGATCTCTGATTGACTTACAAAGACATGTCTGACCCAGCTCTGTTAGAAATGCTACATCTAAAGAAATCCCAATCCTTCTGCACCACATGCTCCAGAGATCTCAACCTCATTACCACAATCAACAGAACATGCTAGAGGGACAGGTTCATAACCCAGTGACTGCCCATGTTCTGGAATAAACTTCCCATACATGTCAAGCTGAGCACCTCACTGTCCCTCTTCAAGAGAAATCTTGATGAGTGGATGGCAAATAGAAAGTTCACCCTGGGGATCACTCCAGTGGGTCTCCTTGATAGAGGCACTGGGAACTAATGTCAGGTGGCATAATGTCAGGGCACTTCTATGGGCTAGGCTTGTAAAGGCTCCAGGGCCATTAGCCTAGTACACACCTATGAACCTATGAACATCTGCTCTCTGGAGTCATTAGGGCTGCAACTGTGACAAACTGTGACACACTATATGTATTTATGTGTGTGTGTGTGTGTGTGTGTGTGTGTGTGTGTGTGTGTGTGTGTGTGTGTGTGTGTGTGTGTGTGTGTGTCAATAGGCTATGTAATTTACTGACATGTAGCAGACTTTATACCATGTTTTGGTGGGAATAGCATACATGATCAAGGGTGTAGCATAACAGTTTGGATCATGCTTGATGTCTGGAGTTCATGTGTGGCTGACAATGATGATACCATGCACATTGCATAGTCAAATGATACTGTCAACAATACAAACACTGTAGGGCACACACACACACACACACACACACACACACACACACACACACACACACACACACACACACACACACACAAAACATCTACGTAGGTGAGAAAATGGGAAGAGGTAAGATGAACCACCAGCATCTGGTATTTTCAGTGCTTAACTTCCTGTCCATGTTAGCCCCACCCAATTACCACAAATGGCATCAGCAAGACTTACTATCTTAAAATAAAATAAGAAAATAAAATTGCCAAAGATTCCAAAGACAACCACAAGGCATTCTATAAATATGTCAAGAATCTAAATGGCAATGTTCAGATCTGCTCTGAGCTACAACAGAATGGCATTAAATATACTGATCCCAAGGATATTGCTAATATCCTGGCAGATCGATTTAGTGCCAAAGTAATCCCCCTCTCACCCCCTAAATGGCCCATCTCAATACTGGAAGATTGCCAATTTCCGGTAATAATGTCCACACAGGTAAAAAACGCACTCTCCAAAGCTAAGAATACAGCATCCATGGGACCAAATGACATCCCGGGCTGTGTACTACATGAACTACAAAATGAACTGGCACCTCACCTAAGTGTCATGTTTAATCATACCCTCACCTCAGGCTTCGTGCCCACTGAGTGGAGCACAGCTACAGTTATCCAACTCCACAAGGGGGATCCACCTTGGATCCCAGGAACTACCGCCCCATCAGTCTGATGAGCCTGATCTGCAAGGCCGTGGAACGTATTATCATGGAACTTATAAACAAAGACATTGGCAACCTTAAAACACTGGACCCCACCCAGTTTGGGTTTGTGAAGGGCCGATCATGTCTCCTGAACCTTATTGACTTCTTCAAATCAGTCACCAGAGCCGTGGATGAGAGTGAGGCAGTCCACACAGCCTATCTGGACCTCACCAAGGCCTTTGACACCATCCCCCACTCTGGAATCATAGATAAACTTACTAAGCTGGGCATTAATCCCTACATCACTCGATGGGTTGCCAACTGGCTTACTGACAGAACCCACACTGTAAAAGTAGCTGACTCCAAATCCAGTCCAAACAAGTGACAAGTGGAGTACCTCAGGGTTCAGTCCTGGGACCGCTCTTGTTTGGCATCTACTTCTCTGAATGACTGCAAACTGGGAGCCATTATTGAATCCCCAAATGATGTGGATACTCTACAAAAGGGCCTTACAGAAACAGATGCTTGGTGCCAGAGCCATGTGCTGAAGCTCAATGCCAAGAAATGTATAGTTATCCCCTTTAGGAAAAAACATGTACCTGTGAATTATCACATAGGTGGCAGTATACTAAACACCGAAAGTGTGATAAGAGACTTAGGGACACAGGTAGACAGTGGTCTCACCTTCAATAACCACATCGCCACAACAGTCAAGAAATCCTTCTTTGTGGCACACCTCATCACTAAGGGCTTTTCATCCAGAAAAAAGGAGGTCATTGTCCCACTGTACTCATCCCTCATTAGACCCATTATAGAATACAATGCCCCATTTGGTATGTACCTCTCAAGACATCTGCAACAACTGGAAAGGCCGCAGAAATACCTCACTAAATAAATCACAGGCCTAAAGCAGATGTCCTATGCTGACTGCCTTAAAAAACTCCAGCTATACTCTGTCCCATATTGTCTACTCCGAGGTGATCTCTGTTTAATATACAAGGCCATGTCAAACCCAGAGCTGTTGGACATGCAACACTTAAAGAAATCCCAATCCCTCAGAGCCACATGCTCCAGGGATCTAAATATTGTCATCACAATAAACAAAACATGCTGGAGGGATAGGTTCCTGACCCAGAGACTCCCCAAATTCTGGAAAAGACTGCCCATACATGTCAAGCAGAGCACCTCTTTGGTCCTCTTCAAAAGGAATCTTGATGATTGGATGGGAGAAAACCAATTCACCGTCAGTCACCCTGCTAAACAGGGGTCCAGGGAAGTAAAGAGTGTGGGAAGAAATAGCCAGGGAATTGTTATGGCTAGGCTTGTATAGGCCCTAGGGCCGATACCCGAGTACCAACCTATGAACCTATAAAAGCAAATGCAGCAACAATGGTGGATAAACATGTATGTGGCCATTGATTTTATGAATGGCATTCCCTGACCTGGGTGACACTCCTAGTATCAATCAGTACATGTGCATTTCAGTGATCCTATCCAAGATGGTCACTAATCACATGATATCAAAGATGCTGGGCATGCTTTGTGGCTCACATAAGGAGTTTCAACAGCTGTAGGAAATGTGGGACATTGTGTAAGACATGCAAATTGACATGGCAAACAGGTACTTGGAACAGACATGGCTGCAGTATAAGTTGTGGGCCATGTTGGAATGCATCTGTACATCCCTGATGATACTGGCAAATGCCTAGCCTACTAGGTGATTGATGTACAGTGCATGGTCATAAACAGATGGCATACTCTTTTCTAAGAACAGTATTCCTGTCTTTTCTGCTGATGTCTGTCTCTCTCCATTGACATGGATATTTCCATGGTTATGTCTGAAGCTTTTTCTACTCCACTTTAGGAAACCATACTAGGCCATCCTGTCAGGAGCCCACAGTTCCTGTATTGTTGGTCTAATGAGTGCATTCACTAGCCGCGGACATTCAGGTGTTTATGGATGCCAACTTTCTAATGCCTCCCAACATGGGGGTTACAATAGGGCTATCATATATGCTTCTGAAGTGGTATACCATCCACTGAACAGGTCACCTGCAACCCCAACATCAAAGGGCCACAGAGTACACCTGGTTAGTGTTCACATCATGAAAGCTCTACCCCAAAATTGGTGGATGCTATCCCTGACTCCAATCCTCTTAGCCATGTTTGTGGCTACCACATCCATCTCTAATAACCCTTTTGCCCAGGGTAGCATTGCTGCCTCCCTGTCATTGTACTCAAGTCCATCTATACAAATGATAAGAACGCTGCCCCATCCAACATTTTAGCCTGCTTGAGTATGGTGGTGTCTGATCACATCCTGTTCAGCCAGTAGACTGTAAGACATAACTTCTGTGTGTTAATGCATGCATCACTTATTTTTCTGTAATTTACTTTTCATGACTCATAGTTGTGGAACAGAGTTCACATCTTTGCTAGTGCCTCTATGTATTGCACTCACTTCTGTCTCACATTATATATGTTATGAGTCAATTCCTCCAACAACTCTTCACCTGACTCTCCCTCTGCTCTGCAACAGGTCTATCAAGTAGTACAACAATTTCCCCACTTTGTAAATCACATTATAACGCCATATTGTGCAGGGTGACACAGATAAAAGATAACTTACTGCAGATCACCCATACATATAGTATGCCTACAGATGTATCAAAGTAGTGAAGGTGGAGGTAACATCAAAAAGATTTTGGTGAATTATTGGAAAGTCATCTTAGCTAACAGTGATTTGGTGAGAGTATTAGGAGACCATCCATCATTCCTTTATAAAATAGGTCACTAGTATTGTCTATATTGGAATTCAGTGAACCTTTACAAAGTACAGGGGTTAGGGGTCCAATGGGAACTTACCCCTGTTATAATTGTAAGCAGTTTAGATTTATTAATACTTCTCAAAGTGTTTATTTCCAACACATAAACAGAAATGGCTACAGTAAAAAAGATTTAGTTATAAGAGTACTAGGAAAATTTATTTAGCATCTTGTGCAGATTGTGAAAGTTATTATGTAGGAAAAACTAGTAGGGCCTTATATAAGAGGATATATGAGCACTGGATGGCTATTAAAAAAGTGATTTCACTAATGCTTTAGCTAAACATGCCCACGAGTGTACACATTATACAACATTGAGTTTTTTTGTTTTGGACTCTGGATCCTTGGCTCTATGTGGCCGATTAAAACACTGCCTTGAAGATTAAGGAATTAAAATGGCAAGTATTTTTAAATGCAGACTATGTACCTGGATTCAGTGTGACTATAAACATTAAATGTTTGTGGAAAAATAGGATTAGTTATTAATAACAAAAGAGTGTAAAGTTCTAAAGCAGTTTTAGGATTTATTTACATATGTATTTTTGGCAGTATTTTTAATTGAACTTGTTCATTTTTTTTATTAATTACTATATGATTGGTAGTGATTGCTTATTGGTTAGTTGATTAACAGCTTTTTATATTTAAGTACATTACTGTGGTTCTTTGTCATCTGTTCTATCCTGTGTCACCATTGGGTACTGCGTTTTCACAGCAAACAGTAGATATTCTGCAATGCTGTCAACAAGTATATGGTGTTGCATTTTGTATATAACTACATTACTGTTGTTCGTGTTTTTTTATTTTATTAACTTTGCCATATTTCATATACATTATTGTATATTGTTTACTTTGTTCAGCAGTTTTGTATTGGCAGTAAAACCTGCATAAACTGTTTAGAGAAACAGACTTATTCAGTAACACAGAAGACTATGTAGAAAATTAACTGGTGCTTCATCTGACAGGAAAAAACTTCTAATAGTTACTAGTAAAAAAAATATTACTCAATAGATATGCTAGCAGCATTTATGCAAAAATATTTTACTCCATGAAGTTCATCTAACAGTGGTAAATAAAATAAACTAGCACATTTAAATATAAATAAATGATTGCCTGTTACAGAGTATATTTTGTGAGAAATCATGGCCAGCAGTTTAATTAGCCAGCTGCACTTCATTTTGTGTAACATTCAGCATTCAGAAAAGGGTATCCTGTGTCTTGTCATGATTAATGCTGTCTTCTAGGAATGTAGCTGCCAATGTAATGGGAAAATAATGGCTAACATTACCGCTGCTCTCTACATATGCTGCTGATTGGCTGTGTTTCATCATGTACATATTTCACTAGAGAGATTACATTTATAAGGTTATTGTTAACCTGATAAGAACGTATACAACAGATGACAAAGTGTTACTGAATAGAACAGCTCCAGATTACTGGGCACCTCTGCAATTCAAGTGATTTGCATAACAGTTATTAAATATGCAATACCGACCTTGCAGCATTGTGAACTTGTGTTACGTTAAAACTTTAAGTTAGTGCAAGATTTAGTAAATAATAAAATGAGCACTTTATATACAGTACAGATGCAGATAGATAAAACTTAAAGCAAGCATTACATGTTTTGCTGGCAGTGGCAGAATATTTGTAAACTTTGTAGTTGTTAATGTGTTTCAAGCAGTTTGTCAACTCATGATGTACTTCAGAAGATAAAACTTTTCAGCTTCACTTTTTTTCATACCTGTTTCACATCCTAAAACTTGTGTTTGTAAAAGTAAAACATGATGCAAATATTCACATGTAAACCTCTTATAAAGTAAAAGTATACAATGTCAAGCTGGGATAGAGTGCAAAACAAAGAGTTTAATAAATAATCCATTATAGAGCACCAGAGCACTATATTAATTTAGATTGAGAAATTATCCTTGAGATAGAGATTTCTAAAACACATTTCCACTGATTTATTAAAGTAAATTATTCTGTATTCAGGCAAACAAATACTATCCTCTTTCTATATTGCAAAATACACATAATGTGGAATATTTTAGATAAATTACAAAAATTATGCAAATCCAAAGCTCCTACCCTACATCCATGCTTTCTGAAGATTGCAGTTCTAATGGCAATTCCCTTCATCCACATTTGCAACATACCATTTATATCAGATGTAGTTCCTACCCAGCTCAAACATTCTAACAGTCCCACTCTCTGATGTAGCATTACCCTCATGATCACCACTAGACTATAGACTCCTTATCAGTCTTTCCCCCTTTTACAAATCTTTGAGAAGCTTATCTGTGAGAATCTCCTAGACTGTGTAAATAATTATGGCCCCCTAAATGAGGTTCACTATGGATTCCATACTGTTTATAGCATTCTGATTGCTATCGATTCTATATAAAAATACTATTTACACAAATTAAGAAAATTATTACTTTCAGTGTTTATATATCAAATTTGAAGCAGATGATTTTTCACTTTGAATGTTAAACACCTAGGGTAGGATTCACGAAGGCTTGCACGGAGTGTAAGAGACGTGTAACACTCCATGCAAGCCTCGCGATCCAGGAACAGCCCAAAACTCTGTGTAAGAGACCAGCTAAAACGTCTCTTACACGGACTGGGCGTGGATATGCTAAATACCTCACTTGCAGCCGAAAGGTATGCAAATGAGGTATATTAGCGATCCATGAAGCAGAAACCAGTCCATGTAAGAGCCGTTTTAGCTGCAGAAATGTACTCAGTTGACAACTGAGTACGTTTCTGCAAAAATCACAATGGAGCCATGTCAGCTCCAAATAAAGGGTGCATATGTGTCAGGCAGCATGCCAATGGCCAAATATGTGGCCATTGGCAAGGTAACCTGATGCAAATATAAAAAAAATATAATTTTTTTAATCGCAGCGCAGCCCCGCGCAAATGGGCTGCGCTGTATAAAAAATGAAGGTTATAAACCCACAAATGTGGGTTTTATGCAATACATGAAATGACAATGCAGGGACCAGCAGACCAAAAACAACATGGCCACCGTGTAGTGGTTGCTAACGGGGGAAGCTGAGTCTAAGACATGTAACTAAGCATTAGTAGGCAATCTCATGTAAATGAGGTTTAGGATACTGAATCCCACAGTCACATAGCAAATGAGCACAGTCTGAGTAGTGTAAGAGATACATAAGGGGGAGGAATAGAGTAGGAGATAGGTGACATCACAGGGGGGAATGGTAGAAAGAAATGCAGTTCACTGGAGGTCAGCGTAACATGACAGATGACAGACACAGATCAGGGAAAGAGGAGTGCCACAAGATAAGCATGGGAAAGTCAAGAAATGGAAGGTGTACACTGTTACTTACACCAAAGTTTCTTGCTGGGTGTGCATGCGCACGAGTGCGCGCCATGAAGAGCGAGTAGGGCAGTGTGCGTGCGTGTAAGACAGTCTGAGCATGTGGGAGCGTGTTGGTAGATTTGTAACACTGTTTGCACTAGTGTGCGCGTGTTTTAACCCGAATAGGCAGATCCTGAACCGTGTAAGCATGTGTGCGTGTGTGTAAGCCACTGTGAGCATGTTTCTGCTGGTATGCACGCTGCTCCCCCCTGAGGAAACAGAAAGGAAAAAGGAAGCAACAGAATTAGTAGCAAGCTAGCAGGGAATACTGCTGGAGCTAGCAGGTGAAAACAATTAGAAGCAGGCAATTACACAGGCAGAATAGTAGCCCAGCCCAGCACTTAAAACTCTGCAAACAGCAGTGCAGGATGTTTCTCTCAAGAGACACTGCAAGACAGGAGTAAGCTATTAGAAGTGAAAACTGAAAAAGCTGAACTCAGAGCAGAAATGCTAGGGGCTGCCATAGCTGTCATAATGAGACATAGGCGACTTGCTGAGGGTGGTGACAATGCAGATGGTGCCAGACAACCCACAGTGAGGAGACGGAGAAGAGTGTACAGGCCCAGGGTCACCTACCACGGGTTACATGAGCTGGAGATAGTAGAGTGCTATAGAGTGGACAGAGAGCTCCTGCAGCAAATAGTCGAGCTGTGCAGGCCACGCCTCACACACAGAACCAACAGAGGGGAACCCATCCCAGTGGAAACCAAGGTATGTGTTGGCCTAAGAATACTAGCAACAGGTACTTTCTAGAGACCAACCGGTGATATGATGGGGATATCACAGGCATCAGCCTCCAGGGTACTGCACCAGTTCCTGGATGCCATGTCAGCACATGTTGGTGATCATGTATATTTCCCCAATGCCCGTGAGGTATTGGCCAAAAATATGCCTCTCTTCCAGCAAATAGCAGAATACCCTGAGGTAGTGGGTGCAATAGACTGCACGCACATACGCATCAAAGCACCAGCCGGTGAGCGGGGTAGGGTCTACATTAACTGCAAGGGCTTCCCCTACATCAACTGCCAGGTCGTGTGTGATGCCCAGGGCATAATAATGAATGTGTGTGCTGGCTGCCCTGGGAGCTACCATGATTCCCACATCTGGCATTTGACGCAGCTGTACCAGACATTTGCCAATGGGGACATCCCACACGGAAACCTAATGGGGGATGCAGGTTATGCACTGGAGCCGTGGCTGATGACACCCATCAGAAACGCACACACACCTGAACAGGAATGCCATAATGAGGCACACGCACAAACACGTAATGTAATAGAGCGTGTGTTTGGGCTGCTCAAGTCATGGTTCCGGTGTCTGGACACATCTGGTGGAGCCTTGCAGTACTCACCAACTACATGTACCCAAATTGTCATGGTATGTGCTATGCTACATAATATGATCTTGCGAAAACAGCTGCAGCAGGACCAGCATAGGGCCGGGCCAAACAGCCCCCACCATTGCCAAGGCCATCACAGGCAGAGCGTGACTCAGAGGAGGAACAACCTGAGCCTGCCCCAGTAGGCAGAAGGAGGCGTGCCCAGTATGCCCTGGCCTTGGCAAAGAGGCAATGCATAGCACATACACTGGCTCAGTAGGAACCCTGGGAATGATACACCCTCTGACTCACTCAAATAATAACAGGGATGCCTAAAATGACATGACCTGCTCACAAACATGTACAGGGAGTGTAATATGTGCATCCGACAGAGGCAGCCCTGCAGCACCACCTGAGGCATGAATGCCATGTGTTAAGTAATGTAACACCATGTACTATATGCACACTTGAGGACCCTGACTAACATCCACCCTCACCAAGCATGAAGCCACAAAATGACGATGGGATGATCAATTGCAATAACTGGCTGAAGTAATGCAGTTAGTCAAAGGGGAGCCAATGTGCTTCAGCCTGGGAAGACATGCTGAGCATGACATGATGCACCACCTGCTAGGGGTGGCGTGCACCTATCAGGCCAGGCCCCATGGATACTGGCAAAGGCTGTCAGTACCCACAGCATGCCCTGAATAGGTAAGTCTCAAAACACAAACCCACCTTCATAGGTACCACAAGGGATAGGAACCTAGATGTAATGCTACCCAATGACAGAAGTCTAAACAGCAAGATGTGTGCAGTGTAAATGCACACAGTATGTAGAATGTTGATATCAGTCCTGTAATAGAAAACTGGGTCAAGGCTCACATCAGCACCCTAACACTACCAAGTTACACCTCATACTGTGCTGTACAGCCTCAAAACATGGAACAAGCTACAAAAGGAGGGTGACTAGCAATAAATGTCAAGGATAACCACAACCCCATGTTGGTACCACAACAAGAAGCAGCATGGATTAGCCATGGTCAAATACCAATGGCTAAAATCGCCTCCCAGTATATAGCCTTCTGCAGACTACTGTCCTAATACCAGGAACTGCACCTGGCCTATGTTGGAATACATGAATATATCAAGCCCCCCAAACCACATTATATTGGTTGACTGAAAATACCCAGACATACACTGGGAGCATTATACTAGCACCAACACAGTAGGAGAAAAGTTCCCAGAATCCATAAACCAAAATGCCCAGGAACAACGTACCACTCCCACAAGAGGGGTAAGCATACTGGATGTGATAATCAGCAACATGCGTACTGGATGGCAAGATGAGAAGTGTATCCCTCACTGGTAAGACCAAACCATAGAGTAATCACACCGGATATACACATCCTGACCACAGTCCCTGGCCAGAAAACCACAGTGAAAAACATGTGTAAAGCATAAGTTGCACCCCTCCAAACCGATGTGGAATCCACGAAAGGCCCTGTGCAGGTGCAGAATATGGGACACACCGCAGAACATGTTATACAGGCATTCCATGAACACAGCCAGGAATGCTTGGATTATGCAATCACAAATAACAACAAGACACAATGCCATACATGCAGGCATCTGGCATGCTGGACTCCTGCCATTACCAAACCATGCAAGAGAATGAGGAAGCTACTACATGATAGAGCAAACATAAAAAGGGAAGTAATCACTGATCAGTAGTATAGCAATAAAATATGTCCACACATACAATCCACTAAGGCCAGCCACAACAAGTAGAATCTGTGAATCCAGAGGCAATGTGACACCTGCCCCAAGTACACAGACAACCCTCAACTCCCCCCAATAAATACAAATATATGTGAGAGATGCAACCATTTATCCAAACCGGAGGCTGAGCTCCCCCAACTCAGTACTGTCAAAACTAGTCAGGAGGAGAAGGTAATCACATACACCACAAACCCAGTCCCACATAGACCTATCACAACTGTAAACCAAACACATAAACACAGAAAAGCATTCCCGGGGGCCCTAATTACAAACACACCACACCTACAGAGGCCTCCAAAGCAGACCCCAAGCAACCACAACCTCCAAACATAGCACATGCAACACATAGTACATAAAGCTGGTGTGCCAAACAGTTACAGGCCAGAAGGAGAAACAACATGCCTGATACAGTTGTAATAGGTGTCTGTGTAGGCAGACACACTGCTGTGCCACTCACCAGACTGAACAAGGGAAAGGGTACAGTAAGCTGCCTGTAGGCTGCCACAATATGCCACATAGCACAAGTACGCAGGTCACCCCAAAGCAAGCAGAAATATGATGCACTCATTGTCCATGCTGGTGTGAATGACCTGAGATGTACCTCCCTGGACTACATGAAAAGAGACATGGATGAGCTCTCTGAGTATGTACTCCAGGCCAGTATGACACTGGCCGTTTGCAGCATCCAACCCTCACCAAGAATGATGCCACAGTACAAACACAGAATGATCAGCTTTAACAGGTGGCACAGTTACAGCTGTCAGTCCAATAGGGTCTAATGTCTGTCTGCTACAGATGTCATGCATGTCAAGCCATGCTGCTGTTCCAGGGATGGCTTGCACCTTTTACCCCTGGGTGTCTGGATATTGGATAAGGCCTTTGCCACCTCCATAGAGCCGTATGTAGGCAAGGCCAAAAAGACTAACCCACGACCCTAGAAAACATAAGTGGTAATAAACATAAGGGTTTAACATAAGCCTGCTGCAAGCCTATTGACAGCACACCAGCACTACCAGGTTATACCACATATCATGCGTTATGGCCCCAACACCTGGACCAAAACATCAAAGGAGGGGGAGTATCCATATGCAGCACAGACACCCATACGGCCAGGTAACTGACAATGCACGAAGCAGCGGAGACCACCCATGTGCACCTAAGTGTAGTCAAAACTCCTGTACAGTCTGTAGCATGCGACAGACCACACTCTCACACACAGGAACCCCACCCAGACATCCTGAAGACACTGGACAGTATGAATGTCCCTCCAAATAACAGACAAGGTACTCGTAAACCATTATGTATGCAAGGAGTAATCAGAGGCCTAGGGACACAAGTCGACAGTAACCTGTCATGTGACACTCACAATGCCAATGTGGCTAGGAAGACTGTCTATATTGGACACCGTAATCATGAAAGGAGTCACATCTACATCAACAGAGGTCACTGTGCCCCTGTACTGTTCCCTTATCAGACCCATAATCTAGTACAATGACTCAGATGGGATGTACCGTACCTGACACCTGCAGCGGTTAGGAAGACCTCAAAGGTACCTCACCAAGGGGATAAAGGGTGTCAAATATATGTCATATGCTGCCTGGCTGTAGACACCCCAGCTGAATGCAGTCACAGACTGCCTACACAGAGGCATTGTATGTCTGTTGTACAAGGCCATGTCCAACACAGGAGTAATGGACATGCTCCACCCCAGGAAATCAAAGCCATTGGAGCTGTGAGAGTAACAGATGTCAGCCTCAACACATAATGAAATAGGATGTGCTGGAGGGACAGATACATAACCCAGAGGCTCCCCACACCCAGGAACAGGATCCCAATCCATGTTAGGCAGAGCCCCTCACTGACACCCCTCAACAGGAATATTGCCAAGTGGATGGATGATCGTAGATGTACACTGGGGTCTTCACTGTGTCACGTCCAGACAGAGGCACAGTAAAGAAAATCATAAATGGCCATAATAGTCACATAGCAAGGGGCGACGAAAGACACACACACTCTGGCTAGGCTTACTAATGCCCTAGGGTGGATAGCCTAGTATGAACCTATGAACCTATGAAGATACAAATTGTACAGTACACTAAGGATAATCACAAGGCTTACTCAACTGATGGTAGGAACCATGTTGGGAATTCACAGATATGCTCTGAATCACACAGATATTACAAACAACATACCAAACACACACACATATTGCCAACATACAACCTGACAGGTGCAGTGCAAACCCCCCCCCCCCAGAATGCAAAATATCTATCCCAGCAGACTGCTGGCCCCCTGACATTGCAGATGCTGAGGTAACAGCCATCATCTACAAAGCAAAACACACAGCAGCAAAGGTATGTGATGGTGTCCTGGGCTGAGGCCAACATGGACTCCAAGAAGAATGGAATGCCAAATCACACTACTGCCCAATGTCAGCCTTACCACAGGATATGTACCCAAAGAGCAGTGTACAACAACAGTGGTCCTACACAACAAAGGAGTTGCCTGAATGGATACTGCAAACTACCACCCCAGGATCCTGACAAGCTTGGTCTGCACAGCTATGGAAAGGATCAGTATGTACCGCAGACATAAAGCTATCATGGACCTACTGACACCGGACCCTACCCAGTGTGGCTGTCGTAAGTGCAGATCCTGCCGCTAAACATGTTTGACCCATTTGAAACAGTCATTAAGGTCATTGATGAGGGCAATGTGGTCCACACAGCGTAGCTGGACCGTGCATATGCTTCCAGACAATACCCTATGAGTTCACTATGGATATGTTCACCAGCTTAAATATAAACCCCTATGTCAGTAGAGGGGTTGCAAACCAGACCAAGGACAGAACTGACATGGTCAGACATGCTGCATCCATGTCAGACTACAAAGCAGATATGAGTGGCATCCCACAAGGCTTGGTCCTGGGACCTCCCCCGTTCCGTATATATGTCCCATAGGTACAGGCCAACATGGAAGGACTGTGACTGAACATGTATGCAGAGGAGTACAAACTGCCCACCATATCTGACCCCCAGCTGACACAAGCAACCCACAAAAGGGCCACATAGAAACAGACAACAGGAGCCATAGCCATGTCAGCAAGCTAATTGCAGAAATGTGTATAGACAACCACCGTGGATATACAGTAAGTGCCCACCAATTACCACACAGGTGTTAACCCATTATGTACCTAACATGTAATGAGAGACCTGGGGACACAAGGTGATAGATATCCTGCATTGGACAAACATGTGGCTGTAGTGTTCGCAGAAACATACCATATACCCACCCAATCATGAAGGTTGTCAGATCTAGATAAGGGGAGGTCACTGTGGCTCTGCAGTCACCCTTCATCAGCGTCACAATTTACTACAATAGCCCCTGTGGGATATACCTCAGCAGGCACCTCCATCAACTGTAAAGTCCACAAAAGTACCCCACCAGGTGTAGCAAAGAGCATGAACAGATGCCTGATTAAACAAACTGCAGCTCCACACACTGCCATACTGCCCACCCAGAGGCAAGCTGTGCCTGATGTATGAAGCCATGTCCAAGCAGGAATCAAGGAACATGCTGCACCTTGTACAATCTGAATGGCAGTGAGCTATGCACATGAGAGACCTGAACCCCAGCACTGACATACATAGGACAAGCTGTACTGAATGATCCATAACACAGAAGCCACCCCCACTCTTGAGTAAACTCCCAGTACAGGTTAGCCAGAGAGTCACCTATCGACACCCCTCAAGAGGAATCCTGATGAGTGGATGGGAGATGGTAGGTTAACCCTGGGTATCACTGTTATGTCAGAGGTAGACGGAGGCACAGTATACTAACCATGACATATGTCATGGCAAACTCCAGTTACAATGTTTGTCGAAGGACAAACACACTCTGTGACTAGCATCAGAAATGACCTAGGGAACATTGCTAGTGTTTGCCAATGTCCACCTATGTTGTGGAATACACTACCAATGTTGGACAAGCCTGGTGTAGGTAGTCCATATCTGAACATAATGCAACATGGTCATATGTGCACAACTTGCCCCTACACAGTCTGTTGTGCTCACTATGAAGATGTCAAGCAGTGATAGGACTAAAGCCCAGGATACTGTCCACCACAGTGAAAGTACTGAACCAGTACACTATACGGTACTACAGTGTTAGGTCATTATGAAAGGATGTTGACAACTGTATGCAAAGTATCCCATGCAATCCCTGCAGGCACAGTATAATCCCTGTTGTGGCAGACACAAAGCAGTTGGCCAGTAAGTACACAACATGACACCCAACACACAACCATAAATGTGAGATATTGTTGAAGTTCACGCACACCCAAACATGTGGTGGACTGCAGAGTTCAACATATGGAAAGCTCACACTGGGCATGCTCGCACACTTCAATAAATGAGGCATATGTCAGACAACATGCCATGGAAAGGCTGAACTGGGCATGCTCACACACTTAGGCCATATCTCCGTTTAGCAGTTGCCCACACATATCTGGTATTTGTACGTGTCATTCCAGGAACCAGCCAAACCACAGCAATCTGCCCAGTGCACACAGTAGATGACTACAGAGACATAAGTGATATAGTGGATCGCCCTCATATTCAAACATCTTCCACAGATACAAAAGTTGTTCATAGGAACAGGGAATGCTATGGCAATAAAGACCTGCAAACAGTCTAACAGCAACAAATATTGTGCATCTGACAATTAAACATATGGGTGTAGAGGTCAATACTAGGCTGTTTGCCATAGGGAATGACAGCTTAGCCAGAGTGTGCTTGGCATCTGCATCCCCAGTACAGTAGGCTACTGTGCCACTGTAAAGAAGGTCACATAAGGCAACGTGTGAGCCTAGTCAGCTGTGCCTCTGTCAAGCAGGGGCATAGTGGAGATCCCAGGGTTTGAATGTGCTAAGCCACATCCATGTTGTTGGTGTGTGCTGGAAGAGGGTTGCTGAGGACCTCTAACAGTAAGTGGGCATCAATAACAGACTGAGGGGAGCCCTATCTGCATTGTCTGGACAATTCCACTGTCAACACTGTGTTGTGATGATTATGTGGGATTGAAGTGTCATGCCGGTATTGTTCACAGATGTCCTCCCTCTGTGGGCTACAGCTCTGCAATGTATTAGCCCACTCTGTCTGTTGGATGGCTCATATATGGCTGGTGTACACCTGACAGGTGTCTTGTTGTGGAGCAGTCATGGGTATATGTGGGATAGCATGATCAATGCAAACCTTACACATGCTCATAGAATGCAACTGTCAAGGATTATGCAGAGTGGCCAGTATAGTCCCCCAGCATGGGTCCTTTGAAGTCGTCCACCCCAGTCTTCACAAGTGTAGAGTCTGCTTGTGCTAAATACAGTTTGTTTGCAGTGACAACCTTGCCTGGGGTGAGGATGGGATATGGATGTCCAGGGAAAGGTGGGTATGGTCAGATATCAACAATGGTGGTCTACCTCTGGTGTGGAACAGTGAGTACCCATGTTGCAGATGGACAGGTGCAATATGTATTCCCCATGTGGCTGTGGTGAGTGGTTCTGCCATAGCACATGGACCCACAAATTGTAGTGGCTGTAGGGTAAAGTTGTAGAGGCCTGAGTAGTTCCCACACACAATATGCCTGTACCTGATGTTAACAACTGGAATGGTGTATGTGAACACCTGCATATCCTAGCACTGTTCCCAGGGAAGCAAAGTGTGTGTCCTGGATGTGGGAGTGGTGTTCTGGACTGGTTATGTTGTGTGTTACAGGTCCTGCGGTCATGAAGCATGGTATAGAACATAACCTGCCAGTGCGATGTGCATATCTGACCCTGAAGTAGGTGGCTGCAAATGCATATATATGTTATCCCTCACCTGACAGGTAGTACTAGATGTACATACCTCTGTAGAAATAAAGATGTCAGCACCCTATAAATACTGCAGGTGCAGAACAGATGCCCAGTAATTTGGATAGCGCGCTCTGCTCATGTGTCTCTCTCAAATGCCATAATATAGTTAGGTAGGGGTTTGAACCATGCAAATGTTCAGTGTGTGTGGGTGAGCAGGGTTGATGTGTGTGCAAGTCTGTGTGAGGGAAGTGTCCCTTTTGGCAACTGGGAAAACACTCTACAGGATGCACATTCCCCTATCTAAGCACTGATGATGTCAGCACCCTATAAGTACAGCAGGGGAAGGGGAACCTCTCAGTAATGTCAATAGTGCACTCTGCTAATGCATCTGTCATGAGTGTCATAACATAGTTAGGTAGGGGTTTGAATCCTGCAACCGCCCAGTGTGTGTGTGGAGGGGGTTTAGTGTGTGTGCAAGTCTGTATGAAGGAAATGTCCCTTTTGGCAACTGGGAAAAACACTCTAAAGGATGCACATTCCCCTTTCTAAGCACTGATGATGTCAGCACCCTATAAGTACAGCAGGAGAAGGAAAACCTCCCAGTAATGTGAATAGTGCGCTCTGCTAATGCCTCTGTCCCTATAAGTACAGCAGGAGAAGGAAAACCTCCCAGTAATGTGAATAGTACGCTCCGCTAATGCGTCTGTCAGGAGTGTCATAACATAGTTAGGTAGGGGTTTGAATCCTGCAACTGCCCAGTGTGTGTGGAGGAGTGTTAGTATGTGTGCAAGTCTGAATGAGGGAAATGTCCCTTTTGGCAACTGGGAAAACACTCTACAGGATGTACATTCCCCTTTCTAAGCACTGATGATGTCAGCACCCTATAAGTACAGCAGGAGAAGGGAAATCTCTCAGTATTGTGAATAGCGCGCTCTGCTAATGCGTTTGTCACGAGTGTCATGACATAGTTAGATAGGGGTTTGAATCCTGCAACTGCCCAGTGTGTTTGGAGGGGTTTGTGTGTGCAAGTCTGTGAAGAAATGTCCCTTTGTCAACTGGAGAAAACACTACAGGATGCACATTCCCTTTCTAAGCACTGATGATGCCAGCACCCTATAAGTACAGCAGGAGAAGGTAAGCCACCCAATAATTCGAATAGCACTCTCTGCTAATGCATCTGGCTCAAGTGTCATAACATAGTTAGGTAGGGTTTGAAACCTGCAAATGTGCAAGTTTGGATGAGGGGAGTTTGAGTGTGTGTGCAATTCTGTATAAAAGACATGTGCTTTTTGTCAATCAGGGGATCACACTACATGATGCACATTCCCCTTTCCAAACACTGATGATGTCAACACCCTATAAGTACAGCTGGAGAAGGACACCTCCCAATAATCTGAATAGCACTTTGCTAATGCGTCTCTCAAGTGTCATAACATAGTTAGGTAGGGTTTGAAACCTGCAAGTGTGTGTGTTTGGATGTGGGGGTTTGTGTGTGTGCAATTCTGTATGAAAACAGAGTGCTTTTGGCAATTATGAGATCACACTAGATGATGCATATTCACTTTTCCAGTAAACACTGATGATGTCACCACACTATCAGTACAGCCAAACAGAGGAACCTCCAGTAATGCCAATAGTGCGCTTCGCTATGCCTCTCTCATTGTCAGTGACATAGTTAGGTATGTTATGAATCCTGAAAATAGCAAGTGTGATATGACCTTGTGTGGGATGTAGTAGGGTGTGTGTAATTGCAAGTGTGAGAAAACAGATCCTTTTGGCAACTACTACATTACACCAGATGCTGCATATTCCCCCAGTAAACACAGGGGATGTCACCACACTATCAGTACAGCCAAACAGGGCTACTTGGCCAGTAATGCCAATAGTGCGCTCCGCTACTGGGTCTATTACCATTGTCAGAGCACAGATAGGTATGTTTTGGAAACCCACAACTGCCACATGTGGTTGTGTCACACAATATGACCTTGTGTGGGTTGTTGTGCATAACAATGCATGCCATTGCCTAAACCAGCAATGGCAATGCAGACATGATGTATGTGTGTGACACATACACATAAATACCTGTGACCTGCAGGAGTTACCATGTCTGACACGTGCCTCAAGTGGATAAATGGTATTCACAGTGCATAACAATATGACTGTGTCTTACTGTGCAGTGACCGCACATGGTATGTCTATACAGTGTGGGTTGTATATGGTATAATACCTACAGCAGGGGATACACATCTGGTTTGGGCCATATAGTCTACATGTAGTCGATGCACAGGTGCTGCATGTTCCCACCTGTTGTGGGAGTGGTAACATGTTATTCCACTGCAATTCAGTGACCACATGCTGAGAACCTTTCAGCTAGTGTGTTGTAGCTACAGTAATGCTCACGCACAATGTTTGGCTGGATGCAGTCCAGCCATATAAAGACATTTCCTGAGACTGTCATATTGCCAGTGTTGTTAGGGAGGATAGGTGGGTTTCCTGTGTATGGGAGGGTTGTGTGTGCCAGGCTATGAACCAGAGGGCAGTCCAACACACTGTTAGCTGCTCATGGATAGGCCCTGATGCTTTGTGCTGTGCCAACAACCTGGAGGTGTGTGTATCTGTGGTATGAGGTATAACCTGGCAGTGATGGGTTGCACCTGTGAGCCATGAATCAGGAATCTGGTACTGCACAGATATTGCAGTTCACCATGCTGAGGACAGTGTCCAGTGCATGCATCTTGTGGTGTACACTGCTGGTGTTGTGTAGCATCACTGTTAGTGTCCTATCCTGAGTTATACCCATGGAGGTGGCTATGTAATCCATGTCCTGCACCAAAAGGCACTATGTGTGTATCAAAGGGCTTCGTCAATATACAATGGCCCATGGGTGTCACGTGCAAGCTGGCTTCCCTAGCATGTAAGCACACGGCAGCCAGTGGATACCCTATGAATGACATTGGAGATTGAGTAGAATGTAGACATAGAACACCCTTCCTACATATTGTGGTAGCATACCTGGTGAGGGTATGACGGCAACCAAGATCAGGCTCATACTGGCCCATGCCACATGCTGAGAGATCCCTTCTATGTTCCCTATCATGCAGTCCAGGGAGATATGTCTCAGGTCATCCATAGTGGCATGGTAAATGACTGAGTCATATGTGCCCATGCCTCTGACTGACCTGTATGCATGTGTTTTGTGGTGGACCATAGTGCCCCACAGGCATATCACTGTGACCTTCACCATGTACAGCCTGTTGAGTGGGACCCCACTGCAGTGGCCAAGAGAGGTACCTGACACATCTGTAGCAGGTGTGTTGTGTAGCCCTACAGGCTGTGAGTGTGTGGCACACGGGACGTGTGTGCCATGTGCTCTGTCCCAACGTAATGTATGCCTGTGTGCCAGCTGCGGAGGTGTGTGATGCTCAGGCAGGATGCTATTCTGAGTCTCCAAGTATGCCCCAGTGTGTTCAGATTGCTGTCAGTGTGGGTCTATGTCAGACTGGTATTGTAGTCACTGTTGTATGTCATGCCACCTGACAGGGTATGGCAGTACTGGGTTCAGAGTGCTCAGACCCAGATTGGCTATGTGGTGGCATCCCACACATGTGGTGTACATTCCTGGCCAGGGGTAAGGGTTGACTGCATACATGTGGCAGCTGTGACATTGCCACATGACTCACATAAACCACAACTGGACCATAGAGGTGATTCACAGGTTACCTTTGCACATGCTACCATAGTAGTGTGATTGCCATGGTGATTACCAATACATAGGGCCAATGGGGAACAACATACTGAAGGTGTGTATGTGTGGGTGTACTGCTACTGATTTCATAGCACTGGCATATATGACTGCACACGTGGGTAAATGCCAGGTAAGTCATGTGCAATGTGTCACAGGCAATGTACATGTGAACAGGACAGACAGTGACATTCTGTCATGTGGAAACTTGACATACGTATAGTACTCTATGCAGATGTCACTAGGAGTCCACAGAAGCACTGTAACTCTGCATTGCAGGTGGAAGCAGTGTTCCAGGGAACCCCAAGCAAACATGCATGCAAACAAAGCTACAGTAAGCAGGGCTGGAAGTAGTCCATTGTACAACAAAGAAGGGGTAACACTAACAGTACGTAACAGTGCAAATATGGAGGCACTATCAACATGTACCCAGGAATGCACAGCTCAGATGTCCATGGTAGAACTGATCTTATGTCATAGTTAATTGTGATTTGTATTACATTGGTACTGCACACATATCAACATGCGCAAACATCCACATTGCATAGTCGTTGTGGGCAACTTGCCACCATTACTGTACATGTCCATCATTGTGTATCACTACTTGCATTAGCTTCCCCCCTGTGCTACCTATGTATGTGGCTATCTGTTGACATCCTTACCACCGGTATGCAATAATGTGCAGCTGTTACACTATGGTACTTACTATGGGTGTAGATAACAATTCAAGACAGTCATATGGTTACTGCATCAGGCATGCTGGGATATACACACAGTCATATCAGCACACTGTACTGTTACCAACATGATACTACTAATACACTTCTATGTAGTCACCCTGTGCATCAGCAACATGTTTACCTGTTCCTGCACTGATGTTGGAGATTGCAGGAGGTGGCACAGTTTCATCATATGCACAGGGTGTGAATTAGGTATGCCTGAGTCTGCCACTGATACCACCAATTGACATGTGTGTATGTGTGTTGGTGAGGGACAGCAGTACAGGGTGGGGCACTGTTGATGCAGTGTGTGCATGTATGTGGTAGCCCTAGGTGTTAACATTTCGCATGTGTGTATGCACGCACACAGTTCCACCTCATGGCTGCCATATACAGGAGTTTGTGGACAGCCACAGACTGCACCTGGCAGGTCATACAGATCAGTGTCTGTGGGCATGGACACGGTACCTGTGCCTGGCAGGGGTGCTATGGACCGTATCCGGTACTAAGCCAGACTGGGTACTGTCATCAGAAGCGGGAGTGTGTTGACTGGACACAGGTCCCTGTTGGGACTGTCCAGAGCCATGTGCATGTGGTCTCCTGGGGCGTTCTGATGACAGCACAGACCCAGCATTGCTGGGGCTGCTGCTGGCACTATGGGGGCATCCGCGGGCCTGTTGTTGTCCGTGCCGACTGCCAGCTGCTGCTGTTGCTGGCATACGGCCACATCGATGCCGCAACCATCCACCATTGCCCTGGCTCATGGACATGTGGTTGTGGAACTGCTGTAATATGTCCCCACAACGTCTGTCTATGACATCGGTGAAATTATGGATAGCATCCGCGATGTCACGCATACTGTCAGTCATGGCTGTGCGACATGCTCTCAGCTCCCTCAGACCCTGTCTGGTGTACCTTTCCATATGCGACTGTGCCTGCATGACAGCCCAAAACATAGCTGAGGTTGACAGACCTCTTTGGGCACGTCTGCCAGAGGCAGTACGCCCACGGATGCTCCCACGAGAACCCATGGGCAACTGTCTGTGTGGTACCATCGCTGGACCCTGCCCATGGCTGCTGTGTGGGGAAGCATATGCCACAGATACCACATTACCCTGGTCAATGCCCACTGTATCCTGTCCATCACCTAGGGACAATGGTGACATAGGATGTACTGGTAGGATGACTGTATGCAATGATGGGGTTGACAGCTGTGTACTGTCAATTGGCTGACCAATGACGGACCCTGACACACCGTCCTGTGCCATTACACAGATATCATCATTATCAGTACCTGTGGCACCAGATTCAGGATCCCTGCTGCAGGACACCAGAGCAGCACCAGAACCTGTGGAAGGAAGACAGGAAACACAGTTTACAATGTCTACACAATGTTACCAGTGATGCACTTATGCACACATGCACACGTGGACACATGCACACATGGACACAGGCACACATGCCCACATGCACACATGCACATGTGCACACATGCACACGTGGATACAGGCACACATGCACACATGCACATATGCACACATGCACACATGGACACAGGCACACATGCACACATGCACATGTGGACACAGGCACACATGCACACATGCACACATGCACACGTGGATACAGGCACACATGCACACATGCACACCCCACAGTATACACACAGAGCACTACTGAGTTACACTAGTATTACTAGCACTATCAGGACTATTATAGGTATTGTTAAAACACACTCACCAGCATGGATGGGCTGCCTTGCTGTAACACCAGAGGGACCTGCAGAAATGAGGAGATTAATGTCAGTGGGCATAACTGTGCCATTGATACTGCATATGATACAGTGCAGTAGTACACCAGTTGCCTTTCACACATCAGCTGCTGATATTGGCAATATCACACCTGCACAATTACATACTATGTTGACAGCTACATACCACGGACACACCTTACACATGCATAAACTAACAGTGTACAGAACAGTCAAGTGTACATATGGCATATTACCTGCACGCTCCATGTCGTGTTGCTGTGTGGATCCAGCCTCCATCATGATGCAGGTGTGTTGCTGTTGATGTTCTGGGGCTGGAGCCACCACACTTAGGAGTAGCCCCTCCAGTCTGGTGAGGGGGGGATGTGTGGCCACCCCACCTCCTATGGCAACCTGTTGCCTGTGGATATCTGACGCACGCTGACGGACATTTCTGATTAAATCACTGCAGTGATGTTGTACCTGCTCATCTGTCCTATTATGCGTGCCAATGTCATTTACCCTACGGACAAGGTCTTGCCACAGTGCAGCCCTCTCCTGCTGATTCTGGCTGGTGCGGGAAAACAGTATGTCATAATCCCGCACCAGGCTCTGGTGTATCTCCTCATCTTCTGCTGCAGAGTAGGCAGGATTACACTGACGCGCCATGTCCCTGGAAGAGAACACAAACAGGATATCAGCAGACTATGTCAGCAATATATGGCACACATACTATACATGATACTCAACTGTAGTGTTATACTACTACTCCCATATGTAGCATGTGTGTGTCTCTTGGTGGATACACAAGTACATGGCCAGATATCAGTGCTCAGCCAACACCTGTGCAACAATACCTGCCACATTCCATACAACATAGTAGCATGCCCCATCGGTCAGCACACTGCGATGGGTCCAATGCACAACCTCACTCTGGGGGTTCATACCAAGGTACTGTATGTGGCACGCCATCCACTAGTGTGATCTGGACACAAGTTACTCAGCCTGGATATACATATCCCACCACCACCACCACCAGCACAGTAGACTACTTTGATATGTATATGATTAGACAGTTATTCACTTGTTAGGACTGACATGGAATCCATGCAGTCCACTGGGCCAGTGGAAGCCACAACCCACACTGCTGACCCCTTTGCGAATGCTTCCCACGTTCATCCCAAAGTATGCATGGGACATGCACACACATTTCTAACCCAGACCCTATGCATAAAGGTTAGGCATCCTGTCTGGTGGACCCCAGCCAAAAGCAGATTGCATAACGATAGAAGGAGGCTACTGCAGGACAGAGCAGATTCACATTAAGTGAAGGCATCTGTGGTCAGCACTGGTAATAAGCTACGATCTCTCGTAACAACATCCACGGCCTACTCTGGGAGGGAAATGGCCACAAACACTATAGATAACCACAAGGCCTTCTTCAGTTATGTTACACATATGGACCAAATGCCTCAGATATGCTCTGAGTTATTACACACCTACTTAACATTCACAGAACACACAGATATTGGCAACATTCTTGCAGACAGGTTTGGTGCATGTATCCCCCCTCCTTCTCCCCCACACTTAGAAATACTTATCACAGCTGAATGTAACCTCCCTATCATCTCACATGTCCAGGTGAGGGCCACCCTCAGCAAAGCGGAACACACAGCATCAATGTGACCTGATGGTATCCCTGGATGTGTGCTACGTGAACTCCAAGAGGACATACAACCACATATAAGACTGATTTTAACCTTGGCCGCACTACGGGATATGTACCTGAACACTGGCATACAGCAACAGTGGTCCCACTCCACTAAGGAGGCACCTCTACTGACCCTGGGAACTACCGCACCATAAGCTTAACCAGCCTGGTCTGCAAAGCTATGGAATGATTCAGTATGGGATGCATATACAGCGATATTGGGTACCTGCAGACACTTGTTCCCAGCCAGTTTGTGATGGGCTGATCCTGTCTTTTGAACCTGGTTGACCTTTCAAAACAGTCACTACAGCCATTGATGAGGGCAACGCAATCCATACAGCCTACCTGGACTTGCCTAAGGCCTTCAACACAGTACTCCACTCAGGCATCATAGACAAGCTCATTAGCTTACATGTTACTACATATTTCACATGATGGGTTGCACACTGGTTGACATACAGAATCCATAATATCGATATTGCAGGAGCCATGTCAGACTCAATGCCAGTCACATGTGGTATCCCACAGGCCTCTGTCCTAGGACCCCTCTTGTTTGGCATTTATTTCTCAGATGTAAAAGCAAACATGTGCGGGTTGTGGATGACAAAGTTCCCAGATGACTGCAAACTAAGCGCTATAGTCGTTACACCAGCTGACACACACATCCTACAGACAGGCCTCACTGAAATGGAAAACTGGTGCCAGGATCATGGCCTAACACTGAATGACATGTAATGTATAGTCATCCCCTTTGGGTGGAACTATGTGCACACAACATATCACATGGACATACCTATAGATACAGACCTATGACACATATGGGGGGGTTCACAGTATGTAGACTATTAACTTGTTACTTTACATTACCTGTGTTTGTCGCAGCTGGTTGCGTTACTGCTACTACAGCTTCCTGCTGCTGCTGGCCCAGCTTGGTACTGACAGTGCTGACAGCTTCAACTTAATTTGTGTACCGTGTGTTGTTGTTTGTGTTCTTATTTTTTTTTTCTTTCTCTCTCTCTCTCTCTCTCTCTCTCTGTCTGCCTCCAGACAGTGCAATGAAAGTATTGCATGTGTGGAGTGTGAGTACAGGATGCTTTTGTAGGTGTCTGCATAAGTCCATGTGATGGCCTCTGCACCAATTGTAAGCCAGCATTTGCTAATTGCATGCAGCCAGTTGTGTACTGATTGCAGTTCTCACTGTGATTTCAGGACAGTGCTATAAAAGGGTATGTGAGATAGGCATTGCCCTTTCAGATTGTAAGGGCGGGGACCATGCTGGTATGCTGTGGACACTGTTCTGTGAGTATAAAGGTCTCTCATGATTCAGGCTGTGTTGTAGATACACATTTCTCCATTCCTCTCTCCTGTTTCCTGTAGTAAGTGTGTATGCACACCTACAACTATATATATATATATATATATATATATATATATATATATATATATATATGTAAATATACATACATTTATATATGTACATTAACTGACATTATTACCTACTAGCTACCAACTAGCATGGCTGTTTCTGTTCACACACTACTATTATGGAAATCCACTAGTTTTGACAGTAAGTATTAATGACATGCTTTGTGTACTACACATCCTATATTCCCTTTACATTCATTCCTACTATTACATGATATATTTATTTTAGCACAGTGTTTTTGTATAACAGTCATGGCTTAGTGGTAGGTCATGCAGACTACTGTTTCCAAGGTCCTGGGTTCGGGACTGACAGTGGGATTTTATTTTGCTTTTGAACTGACTACAGGACCTGTCAATCAGTTCAGCTCAGCACATCTGCTTAACAGCTTACTCTGGCACACACCCGCGCTATTTTCTTTGAAAGAAATGAAAATGGGGAGACAGGAATGTGGTGAAAAAGGGGTCACAAAGAGGGTAAGACAGTAGGGAAACAAGCTTGGGTTTTGCAGGAGGGATGTAGGTAAGGCCCATAGCTGCCCATTTCTTCATCAGCAACAGCTGTGCATATGTATGTAATTTGGTGTGACATTTGAAACCTTCCACCCCTGAGAGAGGTGTCAGGACAACAATAATACTTGTTGTACAGCCAATTGTAATTGATAGTTTCCATGTCCAGCAGACATGTGTGCGGAATGGGCAGCTATGTATGGGGCATAATTTTATTGTGGGTACAGAGTGCCCTTTTTTTTTTTTTTGTTTTTCAGGTGAGAGTGGTATGTCAGGTGAAGGAAGTCGGTATAGCTGGGGAGGTAGGTTGGGTAGGTCAACAGACAAGACAAACAAGACACATACAGGGGCAGTGTATGACACGTGTGGGAGGGTTACACAATTGACGGGGAAGGATGTTTGGATATCCAGAGCCCATGAGCCCACAGATGGCAACAGTGGAACTGATATCCCCACCCATGGGCAGTTGCCACTGTTCCTTCACTGCCCAGGATGGGGCTGTGCTGGTGGCTGTGTAGGCCGGGCAACAGGCATGCCCGTAAGTTGTGCCACCTGTGCCTCAAGCTGGCGTAGGGGCCCAAGAACAGAGTCCTGGATCTCCCTACGCACCACAGTCCGGATGCTACGGAGGGTGAGTGGTGGTTCTCCTCCGGCCACACTTGTAGAGGGGGGACGGGCCCCATCCCCTGCAGCGCTTCCACCCACAGGTGGCACAGGGCCACCAGAGGAGGGTCCAGACTGGGCACTAGTGCCAGGTGTACTCGCCAGTTGAGGTGAGAGAGGTGGGTCCGCTGGAACCCGCCTTCCCTGTCGTCCTATGTTTTGCATTATGTCATGACAGTTTGGGTTAGTAGCATACAATACCATTCGCAATTAGTTGTAACAGCATGCATTAGTATTCCCATTAACCAAACACCCAGATATTCACACCATTGAACAGCGAGCATAACACATGCATAATTTGAACAGCAATACACAGTCCAACAACATGCAGGGTTGATTGATGGCAACAGGCCATCAGGTTTGGATGTATGAACATGGCAGATGCATCAACGTACATGCAAATATTTATGACCCAACAGGACAAATGTCCAGGGGTGTTAATTGTGATTGCACATACCATTTTCACGTGGAATGGATTATATGTGATTATAGGGTGCGGTGAAGTAAATATTATTAACACCTTCAAATACCAATACATATGCTGTACATTTCTAATAGCTGCAGATATATACACACTACTGTTCTAACTACAGTTTCCTATATGATAACTACTTCAATTTGGGGATAGGACTGTTACTGCTACATCAATATACATTTTATTGTTATTCATACACATTCATATCTGGCTTTGTTCAGCTACATCATCCTGCTACATTTGCTTTATATAGCTATAGACAACTGTGGATGTTTGGTATTTCAGACAATCATACTATCTGCATATTGCAGACTGAGAGCAACATATCCAGATTTTGGGATACACATTCCAGCTGCAGCAACACTTTGAACACATTTCGCAGTTTGGTTCTACTTGTCACATTCATTTCATTCTGTACTGGCTGCAGTATACTTTATTCAGGGGTTATTACTACTTTATTGGTGGATTCATAACTCTTTCTCACACTCTCTCACTTGTTTTCATTTTACTTTTCAGGATGGTACTTACTTCTAGGCTTTATTGACATGTTTTACCTGTAGTTATTACAATCCTTTCCAGCAGTCTCACTTCTGTCATGTTTCAGTATTTCAACAGGGATATATTTCACACATGTGATTTGCTCATCTTCTGCAGCTGTACTTTTCAGCCTGCTGCAGGTTGTGTACTATTATATTACAGGTGTGGCATCTTTATTTCAGACTTTATTTCAGACATTTTCATTTTTCTGTATGGATTACAGACTGCAACACACTTTTGTAATCAAGCAATGCTTGCAAACACTCTTACACTGTTACTTGCACATTTTATTACTTAGTGACTACACTGCACTCTTTTGCTAACTGTCATACTTTTATATTTCTTTAAAGTTACTGGGAGAGGATTACTGACCTGCCTGGTGGTGCAACCGCACCAGCCTATCGCCATAGGCTCTGCGGTTCGCAGAACGGACACCTGCAGCTGTAATATAAATGAAGTAATATTGGAATACACATCTCCATGATATCAGCTAGTTTAATTTCTTACATACATAATTAAATGTAACTTACTCAGTAGTGGGGCGTTGGGCATTTGCCGGGCCTCCTGGATCCAAAGGTTCAATTGGTCCTGCTTCTGTCTCTTCAGGTCCGCATGGTGGTGAGGGACCTGCTCACCAGTCCTTGGAATCCCTGTGGCACTGGTGAGATCATGAGCCAACCGGTCCCACGCCTCAGCCCTATATGCTCCCCACAGGACCTGGCCCTGCATGAGTTGGGCCTCATGATTGTGGACTAGGAGCCAGACCATGTATCTGGACTCCTCAATGCCCCACCTCTGTGCTCGAAAGCAACTACCCTCACCTACTCCTGACATTCTGGCTGCATGTTAGTTCTACAATCGTTTATGCTGTGTATTCCCGCCTATGGGGCTTATATATGTCATTTTTCCCGCACTTATATGTGATTGGCCATTTTGGAATTGTATCAACTTCACAAAACCTGCTTTGTCATGCTCCACTTTCTATTCATTCCTATATATTTGCTATTACTGCATTTCTAAGTACAGCTGTCATGGCTTAGTGGTTCAGTACCTTGACTATGGTGCATGGTGTCCTGGGTTCGAACCTGGCCACTGCTTTTTATATTTTATGACTGTCTAGACAGGCTAGGGGGTGTGTCTGTGTAAAGGCAGTTTTGTTACAGCTTGCTCAACGTTGCCCGTCGGTTAGCTTGTTGGCGTGGTGCGCAGCTCCGCGCAAATGGGTTACGCTGGTTTACTCTTCATTTGGCTGTCAGCACGCATATTACGCTCAGCTCAGCTAGGGGCACACAGTTTCAGCATGTTAAACCACTGCTCACCTACGGGCACTCATTTTACACCTGTTAAACCACTGCTCACCTACGGGCAGATGCACTCACCTTGTTAAACTGTAGCTCAGCTATAGGCACATCTGACATTTTTTATTATTTTGTTATCTCACATTTCTTAAATATAAATGGCCTATTTCATTACATTTTACATAAAATATAATTTTATATGTGCACATGTTTGTCAGGGACTTGTTTCGTGCTTATTTTACTAAAAATAAATATTGATGTTGTGGATGCTTGAACCATGACTGCCTGCTCTTCAGCCGATGTCTCTACCACTACGCTATTGCTTCTTGGCTTACTTTGCATATTTAGTTTTTATGTGCTTTTTCACTGACTGCTAACTGTGGCTAAGCTATGGGCACGCCCGCGCAAACGAGCGCACTCATGGGCAAACATCTTTATGATTTAAAAAAATATATATAACATGTTCATTTATATATTTTCTGTTCATTGTCTGTGGGGGCATGTGTTGTGTTGTGTTTATTCACATTTCCATGGACTCTGTCGTGGGTGTTTACTTTGGGCACTTTTACTCTTCTGGGGGCGTGTCCGCTTGCAGGGCTCGGCCTACGGACACGCCTCCTACTGTCTTCCATGGACCGTGTTAGCCTTAGGTGTGATTCAGCATGCCCTCATGCATATGCATGACATGCTGATGTCACACCATTTAACTGCAGCCTCAGTGTAAGCCTTGTATCTCTTACACGGAGGCTTCATGAATCCTGCCCCTAGTTTTTTGTGGTTGATGACTATCACAGTTTAAGAATTAATTATCTAATGACATCTCATATGGATTCCTCTCAAACTGTTGTAACTTTAAATCTGGTGTGCTGCTGTGTTTAGATGTGGGCACAATGCTGTTTTCTTTATTACTGACTTCACCTTAAGCCTTTTACCAATGCCTCTTAACCGTGTGTGTAAGTGATACTCTGATAATTGGGTCTATATTATAACATCGAATTTTATAAAGTTTGAATGTTATAATATGGGACCAGTTTTGTCAAACGCTGAAAACAGCAAAGGTGCAGGACACCAAATTCTTTCCCAAAAGAATTCGGTGGGCCGTTACTGTGGCTTCGCTGTTTTCAGCGTTCGATATGTTGGAGCGTTACAGGTCAGGTTCAGTTAAGTGTGCAATTGTGTGTAGGTTAGGGTTAGGGGTGGGTTAAGTGAGTTAGGGTTAGGCAGTGGGTCAGGTAAGTGTGCGGTTGTGTGTAGGTTAGGGTTAGGGGGCGGGTTAGGTGAGTTAGCGTTAGGGTGTGGGTGAGGAGAGTGTGTGATAGTGGTGGACCTTAAGGTTAGGGTCGGGTTAAGGTAAGTAGATAGCTAGTAGTGTATGTAAAGTTTAGTTTAGGTGTAGGATTTTAAGTGTATGTGTGTGGATTGCTGTTTTTTGTGTGTGTTTGTGTTGTGTGTATATTTCTCGGAATAGCGATTTTTTCCCTGACTGTTCGATGTTTGCGGATTTCAATGTTTAGGGTTTTATATTATAACATTCAGTCTTTGTAGTTTTCGATGTTATAATATAGACCCCTGATAATCTATGCTTACCAATACTAGTAAAGCAATACACAGACATTAGTGACATCTCTTTGTGGGTACTGCACAACAAACATATCCAAATCATGCACAAGTATATCAATATATGTCTATACATATGTATATATCTATATCTATCTATATCTATCTATCTATCTATCTATCTATCTATCTATCTATCTATCTATCTATCTATCTACCTATCTGTCTGTCTGTCTATCTATATCTATCTCTCTCTCCCTCTCTCTCTCTTTATAGATATATATATATATATATATATATATATATATATATATATATATATATATATATATATATAGATATATGAATATATGGGTCTACGTTTCTTGATCGAAATTTCAAAATCTCAAACAAGAAAAGTAGAAACCCACTTAAGTGAAAGTGCACTACATAGAAAGTGCATTTTCGCAAAAGCCGATTTACCAAATCAGAAAAAAAAGAAGACAAACTACTTTAAACACTATTTTGCAGGGGGGCAAGACACCCTGCACCCCCCATGTGGGTAGACTTTGCCCCCTCACACCCCACCTACTTAAATATACTAACTCCAAGATCGCACCACACTGCAGAAAGGATATATTTCCTTATCCCCACAGTAAGGTGCTTTGGTGAATCATCTTTTGTGAAAGTGCACTTTCGATGTAGTGCACATTCGCTTAAGTGGGTTTCTACGTTTCTTGTTCAAGATTTTGAAATTTCGGTCAAGAAACGTAGATCCATATATATATATAGAGAGAGAGAGAGAGATAGATATACAGATAGATAGATAGATATAGATATATACATATGTATAGACATATATAGATATACTTGTGCATGGGTGTGTGTGTATATATTCTGTTCCTTTCTAGTAGATACCTAGATTGATATACAGCCAGACAGATAGATAGATATAAATATATTATGGCAGAATATTTACAACTTAGCAGTAACAAAAACGTTTATGTTTAACCCTTTAATGACAGACATATAGTTACCCTAGTACTTGGCCACCTGATAGAAGTGCTTCAAATGGGATTATAAGTTAGATTCATTTTTTCATATTTTTTTTTACTTTAAAGTGAATACAAAATATATTATTTCAAATTAAAAGAAAAAATATGTTTCCATCCTCTAATTAGTTTAGTGTACAATATTTTGTTAGTACAAGTAGTCTTATGGCCCTATACTAATGAAAACATAATGACCCTGACATTGATTCAGAAGTGACATACGTTTCTACTCATTAGGATGTCATCTTCCCTGTGTTTTCATCACTTAGTAGAAGTTTATGGCTAGCCGCTGCATAGCATGTTACCACCCAACATAAGCACTGACATCAGCACTCTTGTGGCAACTAGTTAACGGTGCTTATATGTACGTATTCCTTCATTTAACAATGCTGTTGGATACAGTATACAGTATTATAGGAAAAAATACAGAGTGGTACAGTACTGATCCATATGGACTTATCTCATTCTCAATCTGGGTGTCCAGACCAACACACATAGAAAGAAATAGCAATCAAGCACTGGAGAACATAAAGTAAGCATACAATTGCAAGGTGGAGTTATACCATAATAAAAAAAATAATATAATAATATCATTGAAATTATCAAACATATATTAAAGAATATAATGTAGGTAACAATTTCAAGACAGAGTTGTACTATAACAGAGATACACATATGATAATAAAATTGGCTGATCAGTTTCAGCCTTGGGTGAGAGTGGACGCAGATGATGAGTTAGGTATAGAGAATGATGAAGGAGGGTGAGAAGTATGAGATGTCGATTGTCTTGGTAATGGAAGCAGAAATTGCATTGGTGTAGTTTTCAATAAAAGGTTAGAGTCAATGAAGCAAGTAAAACCAAAAATACCTTATTGTTATTTTAGGTTATATTGACATATGGAAAACAATGACATTTGGCTTTTATGTCAAGTGATCCTTGAAAGATATTCTTAAGTTGAAAAAGTTGTCTAATTCTCTTATATTGGTGAGCAAGGAAAGAGAAACTTTTCAGCCCAGGACTGAAAAGTTATGGCTACTGCATGTTTTCATTGAAGCAGAAAAGTAAAGGGTGGGAAGCTAGCTAGTCCTTCCTTTTTATTATAAAAATTGAATAGGAGTGAGCTGAGGAGGTGTTCAACTCTCTTTTTTTTGAACTAAACAGAGGTGTTTGAACCTGGGATATAAGTTTACAGAGTAGCATATTTTGTTGTTGATAGTTTATGGGGTAGTAATATTCTGCTCTGAAGCAAATGCATTAAAAGGAAGATCACATTCTAAGTGGAAAAGAAAAATGTCTTTCCTATATGGCATCTCTCGATATATAGGATAAGAAATGGGAGATTTCCAACCTCAGAAAAGGGTTTAATATATTTTGGCATTAATTTTATAGATACAAATTAAAAAATGTAGGTAACAGAAAAAAACACTCTGCAACCAATATCCTACGACCACTGTAGTAGTTAACAAATTTATTTAAACAAACAAAGTCACGAACCACAAATCCACAACAATAATCCAAAGTCAAGTGCTTTCATCAATAGACTTCATCAGAACAATTAAAGTCTTGAAAAAAACAGCCCTTTTATACTTACAATCTGATTTTCATTAGACATAACAGCCCTTGAAATTAAAGTGACAGAGTTATTTTTGAATGACAGTATTATTTTTTAAAAAAACAAGCTAAAACCTCCAAAACTGTCTATAAAATCACATAAAAATCACATAAAAAAGGCATGAAAAATATGAACAAGGCATAAAAAATATTAAGTAATAATATGTAATACAATCTAAATGTGTTGCTTTTAATTAAAAATGAATACTAAGAATACTGAAAAGGTTATATAATGGGGGTTAAAGTTTAGATGCCCTATACCTTAGTTCGGGCTTAATACTAATATGCTCATTAATTCCAGGAGCTACGGTGGCATTTAACCTAAGTTGCCATCTCACTTTAGCTCTGAGTAGTTGATTTGCCCAATCACCTCCCCTAATAACCTTGCATATCCCCTCCCCAAAGCTTATATTGAAGGGGAAGAGTTTTCTAACCACCAACAAAGTAATGATGACAATTCCAATAAGATAACATCAGGTAATAGACAAGCAAGCAACAATGATTTATATGATTCATAGTATCCCCCTCTTAGAAGGTCGGCTAGGTTACAGGATATGAACAAGTTTAGGGAGGATAGTAACATTTTTTTAGGGCCCCCGGGAGGGGGGAGGAGGAACAGTTACAGGAATCAGACAGGTTGGAAGAAGAACAGCTACCATCAGTCCTAAGTAACATTGAAGACATGAGGTCAGGTGACCAGGAGACCATCATTGTCCAACATAATGGGTTGTTGTTCACATATAAGGGCTTTAATATTTTTAATTTTGCAGGGATTGAGATTAATAAAGAACTATTTCATTTACTTATGAAGGGGATTAAATTTGTACCCACTACGAGGGAGAACATTTGTGATACTTTAATTGAATTAAAAATTTTTGTGAGAAAGTTGAATTTGAAACTATTATACAAAGATCTTTCTTGTAATAGTCACAAAGAGAGATTCATTACAAAGTAGAAAAGTTGTTATAATCCACCTTTACACCCTTTGCTTAATTCCTTTGAAAAGGTTTGTTCCCAGAAAATTTACAAGACTTTACAGGAACATAAATCAAAAGATTTTAACTTAACAAAGAGTGAAAAACAACTTTTGGATACTTTTAGAAGTGATGTTAACTTAATATTTATGAAATCTGATAAAGGTGGGGGCATGGTGATAGTGAATAGTGAAGACTACAACAACAGAATTTTCCGTATGTTGCAAGATGAAACTAAATATGAGTGTGTCTCCAGGAACAAAGTAAATATTTCATATAGGAAGATCAAACTGTTGCTGGAGGACTCTTTGTATCAAGAGGCTATCAAAGAGGAGATTTTCAACTTTCTTCATGTTGATTACCCCACTATTCCCTTTGCTTTTGGCATTCCTAAGACACATAAGGATTTATTGGAACCACCATATAGGTTAATTATTTCTGGACAAAACAGTATAACCTACCCATTAGGTGTGTTTATTGATCAAACAGTTAGGAAAGCTTTTGCCCCTATTGACCATATATTGGTTGATTCTTGGGATTTTTTGCGAAGGATTAAAGGTGAATATTACAACAAGGATGTTTCCTTTTCTACAATTGATGTTGTTGATTTATTTACCTCCATTCCCCACGATAAGGGGCTTGAATTATTTTATGAAGTGTTAATAGAGAAAACTAAATTAAGTAATACCTTGATTAACTTCATTATTGAGCTTATGGAGGTGATTCTTAAAAACAACTTCTTTAGTTTCAGTGGGGAATTTTTTCGACAAGTCAAAGGTGTGGCAATGGGCAACAGTTGTGCACCTTTATTTGCCAATCTTGTTATGTACAAGTGTGAAACTACTCTGGTCTTTAGATCTCCCTATAAGGAACAATGGTTGTTATACCTTAGGTTCCTAGATGACCTTTTTTATTTTATGGAAAGAAGGTGATGTCCCTAAAAAAATTTTGGATTTTTTGAATGGAATATGTGATTATTTCAAATTCACTGGTAACAACGGAAATTCCAACATCAACTACTTGGATGTTAAAATAATTAAGGATGAGGGATCCAATTGTTTTGAATCAAGTGTGTATAGAAAACCTACTTTTTCTAATGATTATTTAGAATTCACAAGTAGCCACCCAACCTATGTAAAGAGAAACATTGTGAAAGGACAAATGGTTTGGTTCGCTCAAATGTGTTCAAATTTGGACTTGGTAAAATCTGAAATGGAGCTATTGACGAATATGTTTAAGGCTAGGGGTTACCCATTGGGGTTTGTTAGCAATATTAGGGACCAAGTGACAAGTGAATGGTGCCTGAGATTCAAGCCATTACTTGGTGATGAGGATGTTAACACAACTCAAAAACCCATTGTCAAGATAGGGACTTTAAACAGACAATGGTGTTAACATATGGGGAAACTTCATCTGGAGTGAGAAGTATTATAAAAAACAACTGGACTATGTTAAAAGGGAATCCAGAACTTTTGACAGTTTTAGGGGATGAACCTTTTTTTACAAATAGGGTCAATAGGAACTTGAAAAGCCTTTTGGAAAACCAGGTCTCAAAGAGAAAAGGTAACACAAAGGGGACCACCAAGTGTGGGGCTTGTGAATACTGTAAATTTGTGAAAGGCATACCATCAATACACTGCGACCCTACAATATTGTTGTCAACTTTAGTGCAGGTTCTTGCACTACTATGGGTCTGGTGTATTTAGCTGTTTGTCAAGTGTGTGGGTTTTTCTATGTAGGGAAAATGGAAAGAAAATTGAATAGGAGAATCTACGAACAGTATTACAAAGAAAGATGAAAATAACACCCTTTATAAAAATGTTTCCCTGCACCAGGACCATTCCTTCCAGTTTGGTATTCTGGAGGTTGTTGCTAAGGATGTTAGGGGGGGTGATTGGGCAAATCAACTACTCAGAGCTGAAGTGAGATGGCAACTTAGGTTAAATGCCACCACAGCTCCTGGGATTAATGAACATATTAGTATTAAGCCTGAACTAAGGTATCGGGCATCTAAACTTTAACCCCCATTATATAACCTTTTCAGTATTCTTAGTATTCATTTTTAATTAAAAGCAACACATTTAGATTGTATTACATATTATTACTTAATATTTTTATGCCTTGTTCATATTTTTCATGCCTTTTTTTATGTGATTTTTTATGTGATTTTGTAGACAGTTTTGGAGGTTTTTAGCTTGGGTTTTAAAAAATAATACTGTCATTCAAAAAATAAAACTGTCACTTTAATTTCAAGGGCTGTTATGTCTAATGAAAATCAGCTTGTAAGTATAAAAGGGCTGTTTTTTCAAGACTTTAATTGTTCTGATGAAGTCTATTGACGAAAGAGCTTGATCTTGGATTATTGTTGTGGATTTATGGTTTGTGACTTTGTTTGCCTAAATAAATTTGTTAACAACTACAGTAGTCGTAGGATATCGGTTGCAGAGTGTTTTGCTATTTGTGCTTTTTGCCACTCTTTCACACCAATTTCTAGTTTATAAAATGTAGGTACTGTCAAGTCAGAAACGTGGGTGTTTGAGAGAGTTGTTGGTTTTAAAGGCAATGCTTTTGTTGGTTTTGATTTGTAAGTCTGAGTAGAAAGATTTTAGCTTTTGTCCAGTTTTGAACATTCATTTTTTGTTTGGGCTAAAAAGAAATGACTATAGTTAAGACTGAGAGACTTGGAATGGATGAGGAGAGTTTGCTGAGGGAGAAAATAGAAGGAATTTTGTGGAGCACCATTGTGGTGGAGGAGTACTTCAAAAAATAATGTGGTTGGGGCATGGCCAAGATGGCTAACTGAGACCAGTAACTGGTGTAAGCTCTGTGACTGAAAATGTTTCTCTGACAGAAAATGTAATCAAAAATTAAAATTTGAAGATACTTGTAAGCTAATTTTATTCAGTAATATTCAAAGAAAATATTTATAGCTTCAAGTTCTTCAAAAACAATAGTTCTTTTGTTAGAATATGAACTGTTTGGCTAAAAGAGAAGAAACTTCAACAGGAGTTACTCAAGAAATGGTACTTGGGATTCTTGAGTTAAAAAAAGACATTCAGTCAAAATTATCTAGTATACAGGATATATTACTTAAAATAGGCAAAATGCATACAAAACTTGACTGCTTCAAGGAAGAGACTAGAAAAATTATGAAACATTTTGAAACTATTATGCAACAACAAGGGACACAAATCAGCAATATGGAAGAGACTTTGAATGATCCTGAAAGCAGATTGAATTTCTTTTAAACAAACTGTCTCATAGAAAAACCCAATGGTTTAAAACATTGACTGAGATAAAATAACATTAGAATTTATGCTACACCTGAAAAGTATGAGGAGACAATATAATAAGCTTCTTTACTACCTGGCTACATAAAACATTACATCTAACTACCTGGCACTTTATCTTTTTGATTTGAAACAGCACATAGATTCCCTGAGATCACCTTCTAAGAAGGAAAACTCACCACCATGCTCAATTATAGTTAAGTTCATGTCTATCTTAGAAAAAGATCAAATATTAAAAGCAACAAGGTCCATACATGTAGTCAAATTTGACAATATCTATTCCAGTAAAGTAATAAGTAAAAGAGAATCCTGTTTATCACTGATCAAGGAATTTAAAACGTACAATATTCAAGCCACTTTGATGTTTCCTGCAAATATCAAATTATTCCTTTCTTAAGAAACCAACATATTTAACACTCTGGGGGAGGCCTCTACTTTTGTTAACAGCAGTAAAATCATTAATACTGAAGAAATGGAGTGTAACAGTATATCCCTAAAGAGAAAGAGTGAGCTGAATTCTTGGAGAACTGCTTCTAAATCTAAAAAAACTAAAAACAAATGATTCTTATTCACCGAGAGCTGGACTATTATTTTCTGATTTACCTTTAAAGTACAAGGTTTGTACTGGACTTTTAGGCTCAATGCATACATCAGCATGTATTTATATGCTTAGCTAAAGAATTGTTAAATGATGAGGGCTATAGAGGGTTAGTTTTACTGTTTATGTCATTTTATAAGCAACATAATTGATTACTTTAAAGCTATATAAGTTAAAAAGTTTGTTTTAGTTTTTCAACATCACTTAGTATGTACATTGTTGAGTAAATGAATGCCAGGTCTAAGTAATATGCTAATTGGAAGTGTTAAAGTGCTGGTGATTTTGTTTCCCCTTGTTTCTGTGCAACAGATTCCTTTCACAGGTCATTTATAAAACAACAGACACATTGAGAAATCTTGAGAACAAAGGAATCTTCTATCTATTCACAATGATACAATTGTCCTGCCTTGAGGTGTGCTGCAGAAAATCTAGTTCAAAGTTCACCACTGATGTCTGAAAGAAAAAAAAAACTTTCAATTTTTTTTCCTTTTCTCAAGTATATATGTGAGAAATCTACTCAAAATAACACCCCTTTCCTTTTCTTAGAAGTGAAGAATTGGTAAGACAAAAGCTATAGTGATGTTATACCATATAAAATATAGGGTCTATATTAAATCAGCAAACACTTAAAATAGAGTACACTGATTTATCGACCCTTTAAGAGCAAAACTGGACAATCTTGCACACATGGAACAGTGATTTTTTTTCCCAGCCTTTATCTCTTCAGGTCCCACTCTGTTATACTTATTTATTTAGAGATCTAGTTACAATAATGTTGAATGAGTGAATACTTTAGGAATATTAAATGGGCATTATGAGCAAAAAACATTGGTAAAATATGCTAATCATATTCAGACCCCATCAAAAGCATTGAAATACATTTTAATAATAAAGATATACTAATACAGAAGAAAATTATGAATATTTTGAATCAATATTCTCTCAAATGTATGGTGAGCATCAGGAATTAAAATACAAATAGACTATTAGTGATTTTCTTCAAGAGATTATCTTTCCCGAATAGGGGGATGAATATCAGGTGGACTTAATTAATCAAAGAAAATATATTGTCTGATAGGAATATTAAATGGCCAATCTATACTACTATTATATAAATAGATATACAGTATACTATTTTTAGATTATTTAATGTCTATGATTAACAGAAGAGGATTATTAAATGTGTGCATAGTAATGTGGTGAATAGTTTTAAATGGCATAATATATATATATATATATAATTAAATTAACAGCCTCTTATTTTTTGACCTATATATAATATCATATTAATTATCTGTAAGTCACAGTTGCTTTTGTCCAGCTTTTTGGATGAAATTTTAGGTGTTGCTAGACAGAATGATACTTTTGTAGTCTGTTCAATATGCAGACTAGGAATTTTAGTATCCATGATAGGTTGTGTTTTATTAATATTATATACAGTTACAGTTGAAAAGAAGAATTCAAAGAATCTGAAATGCCAATATAGTGTCAAATTAATACATTAGACTTGTGTGTATATATATATATATATATATATATATATATATATATATATATATATATATATATAATTAATGTAGTGGATACGTGTCACATTATCTTTTAAAAGAAATCTTTTTAAATTCACAGTATATATATAGTTTTAATATGTCTATAACTGTAAGTGGACTAAATAATGGTAACAAGAGAAATAATTAAAAAGATATCTAAAATTAAATAGAGGAGACATATTCTTGCTAGAGACTCACTTGATAGAAAAATATATACAATATTTAAATAACTTTGGTTATGAAATATTATCATCTGTTTCTTTTAACAAAAAGAGGAGAGGAACTGCTATACTTTGGAGAAAATCCTCTGTAATGCCTAAGGTCATGGCATCCTTTAATGTTCCTAAATATATGTATATATTTGTAACAATTAAATATAAGGCCATACTCTATCATTTCCTTTCAGCTTAGGGGTTAGGGGTTGCCACAGCGGAACAATAGTCTGCAGGATGATTGGCAGTGGAGTTTTATGGTGTCAAGTTGCCAGCCCAGCACCCAACATTCCACAGAAGGCACACACTCACACCTAGGGCCAATTTAGAGTGTCCAATCCACCTACAGCATGTCCTTGGGATGTGGGAGGAAACCAGCACACACAGAGGAAACCCACGCAACCACAGGGAGCACATGCAGACTACGCATAGAAGGCATCCCAGCCAAGAATTGAACCAGAGAACCTCTTGTTATGAGGTGGCAATGCTAACCGCTGTACCACCGTGGTCACCCATTGCCAAACTCTATACATTAACTGTTTACTGAATCTCTGGAATAGGTGCAATAGTGGCTAAAGCTCATTTAAACTTACTACAAAGTCATTGTAACTACAGATTTATTGCAGAAGAGGATTTTAATTGCATATCTAGTATAGAAGATACAAGTTACAGAAGAGATGTAAAATGCTGGCATCAGCTAAAGCACTAAATAAATGGATTAGTAATAATAATTTAGTATTTACTAGTAAAAAAAGAAGTCAAGTCATTGCTCTTCTCTCATTATTCTTATGCTCATGGGATGCAAACTAGAACTGATAGGAGTTATGCCTTTATAGATTTACTTAATAAAATTAATTATTTTAAAACTATTCCTTGTCCTGTATCTGATCATAGTGCACTATTAGTCTAGTAATAGATATAAGGTAATTTCAGATTATTGAATCCCAGTATATATGATGAAATTAAAAGAGTTTGAGTCACCAGTCCAGCTGGTGAATCTGGGTATCCTGAGGTAATGTTACAACTGCCTCATGTATACAGACAACCCTCTCCTCCTACCACAAAACACTAACATATGTGAGAGATGCAATTATACAGCCAAGCTGGTGGCTAAGCTGTCTCCACCCAAGACTGGAACAGACAGTCAAGAGGAGAAGGTTAACACTTGCACCACACCTCCAGCCACACACAGACCTACTAAACCAGCAGTGGCAAAAGATACACATAAATACACAAAATCATACTCGGAGCCTCTAAATAAAAACCTGCAAAAGCATCGGAGACCTCCATAGCAGACACCCAAACAACCTGCAGCTGCCGTCACAAATCAGACAACAGATAAAACACAAAATCAGTGTGCCACACAATCACTGCCCTTAAGGCGAAATAACATACCTAACACACTAGTAATAGGTGACTCTATAGTCAGGCACACTGATGTCCCACTCACTAGGCTGGACAAGCAGAAGGTAACTGTTAGCTGTCTGTCGGTAGCCAGAATCTGCCACATAACACAAGCACTCAGGTCACTCCAGAACAAGTACAAATATGACTCTGTCATTGTTCATGTTGGTGTGAATGACCTGAGACATACCTCCCTGGACTACATGAAAAGAGACATGGAAGAGCTCTCTGATCATGTAGCCCTGGCTGGTATGACCCTGACCCTGAGTAGCATCCTGCCCTCACCAAGAATGATACCTCAGTATAAAGTAAAAATGATCAATTTCAACAACTGGCTAAGCTTCTGGTGTCATTCAAAGGGGATCCAGTGTCCGTCACCCTGGGACGACATGCTCGACAAGCCTCGTTGCTTCACAAGAGATGGCTTGCACATGTCACCACTAGGCTTTTGAATACTGTCCAAGACTGTTGCTGTCCCCATAGTGCCTTTTTTAGGCAAGGCTCAAAATTCAAACCCACCTTCATAAACAGCACAATTAACAAAAAACTGAGGGTTATTCTACTCAATGCCAGGAGTTTAAATCTCAAAATGCACGCGCTTGAAGCACTCCTCAGTATGGAGAACGTCGACATCTGTGCAGTAACTGAATCCTGGTTCAAGGCTCCAGAGAGCACCCCAGCACTACCAGGCTACAATTCGTACCACACATTTCAGCCACAAAACATGGACCAAAACACAAAAGGAGGGGGTGTATCCATATTCATTAAGGATATCTACACCTCCAGGTTAGTGGCGCAGCATAATACCTCTGAGATCATCCATGTGCAACAAACATTGAGAAAATCTGCAGTGCAAATTGTGGCCTGCTACAGATCACCCTCCATGACCCAGGACCACCACTCCACCTTTCTGGAGACATTGGAAAATTGAAGGTCCTACTGAACACCCTGTTATTGGGCGATTTCAATTACCCTACCATTAACTGGGAAAACTACTTGAGTACAAACTCCCAAGCCCAGCGCTTCCTGGAATTCATCAACTCAAATGCCCTGGATCAGCTGGTAAACTTCCCTACTGGAGGTGAAAACATATTGAACCTGGTCATCACAAACATGGGCGATCAGAAAAAAAGCATAAAAAAGGTAAAAGTGGTAAAGCTCAATGATTAAAGGCTTTAAAAAAGGTAAAAACTGTAAATCTCCAGGGTTAGATGTTTTAAATATGGAATTATTTAGTCTGTTTCTGTTAAATATTTTAGAATTACTGAGTGACATGTTTAGAATAATTTAAAGTGACAAAATCATTCTACCTTCATGGAAATTTTCAGTAATCCTCCTATACTTAAACAAGGAAAGGATAATAGGTTAGTCTCTTCATGAAGATGGCAGAGCAGACAAATCTATTATTTTCTGATCTGCCAACTCCGTCTCTGATCTACTTCAGCTAACTCAAAAGGCTTTTTCCTCCACTGAATTATAGATACAAAACAACCACCTAGCCCTGAACCCAAATAAAACCAAAATCATAATATTCACCCCTAGGAAAACAACCCCCTTAAATAAAATGGAGTTCACCATCTATTCACATATTAAGGCTATAACTGAAGTCATTAACCACACAAAGCTCCTTGGAGTCATTATCAATGAGCATATGAAAGTTGAACTGCATATACAACACAACATTCACAAAACACATCATAAACTTGGAATCCTCTATACACATAATGACTTCCTAAGCCCATCCACAAAACTAACCCTACCACAACTTACCTATTACCCTCACTCATCTATAATGCCCCTCTACTTACCAGCATCCTAACTTGAGACATGCTACAATAAAATCACCAAACTCACAACTAATTGTAAATACTCCACCCATCACTGCACTGCTCTTAAGTCACTAAAATGGCTATAACTACCAAACTATCTCTCCTATTTACAACTAAACACAGCTGACAAAATGCTCTTTAAACCCCTAGATTGGCCTACCCTGAGTTCTATATTTAGCTACTACCACCCAAACAGGCCTCTTAGATCAGAGAATCAGAAGGTCTTGCAGTTTCACAAACCTAACTTCCCACCCAGCCAGCTTCTTTATTAATGCTCAGTAGACAAAAACTGGAATGCTCTGCCTCTATCAGTTAGAACAATGCAAAATCCTACAGCTTTCAAAACTTCCCTTTAAACCACCTATCCTCAAGCTGTCAGTGTACGTGCACCAAGCACCCCTAGAATACGAATGCTATGCTATTTCTTATTTACCTTATTTTATGTGGTGAGGAAATACTACTGAAGAAAGAGATTATAGAGAAATTACACAATGTAAATCTTTATACTGACTGATTGTTCTGATTGTACTACTCTATCTCTCTTATTGTTTTACTCTGTATTTTGTACATATTATTATTTATAATTCAAATTTTTGCAATCCAAACTGTCAAATTCATGTTATGTGGAGCTTTACTCTCTAGGCCTCTGCTGAAAATGGGTTCTCTATGGCCCAGTAGACTTTCCTGGTAAAGAAAATACAAATAAATAAATACAGACCCAATTTTGTTATTAAATGTAGACTATAAAATATTTACTTCAATTTTTGCCACAAGATTAAGAGATATAATAGTTAAATAATTATTAAAGATCAAATAAGATTTATAGTCAATATATTAATATACAATAATATAAAAAGGTAGTAACTATCTTAGATTTAGCAAATGGAATGAACAAGAAATTGGCCCTAATTAGCTTAGATATAGAGACAGCTTTTGATTCTGTAGATTCCAACTACTTGTTTAAAATGTTAGAAGTGTTTGGATTTCCATAACGATTTATTGGAATATTTAAAAAAAAATGTATAAAGACTGCAAATCATATGTTAAAAATTGGATCTTACATTTCTCAAGGATTTAATTTTAAAACCAAAGGCACAAAACAAGGTTGTCCCTTGTTCCCTATATTAGAGATTGAACCTTTAGCTAATAGTATAAGAAGCAAAGGAAAATTTGATAGAGTCTCAATTAATAGAGATTGTCAATCTAATATACAACTTTTTGCAGAAGCCATTTTACTAACTGCAGGAGATTTAAATTATTCGATCGAAGAAATAGATAAAATTGAAACATTTCAAGAAGTATCGCTGCTAAAATTTAATAGCAAATACTGAAACTTTAGTGTTAAATCAATTCCTAGATAGTAAGTTTAAGGATAAATATAAATATAATTGGAAAGGAAAAGACTTAAAATATTGAGAAATAAAAATCTATTCAAATGTGAATAAGATTATTAATAATAATTTTGAAAAAAATAATAGAAGTGTTACTTCTTATTAAAACATGGATTGTACTTAATGATTATATGTATGCATATGTATATATATATATATATATATATATATATATATATATATATATATATATATATATATATATATATATATATATATATGTGTGTGTGTGTGTGTGTGTGTGTGTCTACTTTACAAGAGCAAAATGCCAGTAGTCTGACTTTTCATTTTGTTTGGAGCTTGGATTTCCTGCCACAAAATTTATTCACAGCTCGGATTTCCTGCCTGCACCTACTAAGTATCTACATTTATTTTATACTTTTGGTCAACAGATTTCATTTGTGGATACTTGGGGTCTCGTGTTTGTGTTTATGGCCAACTTTCATAATACCAAGATGACAATGCCGAATAGTCAAAAGACTGACAATCTGCATCACTGACTCTCAAAAAACAGACCCTATCAAATGCAACATACTTCTCATGTAAGTCAATAATGATACCAACAACTCATACTATCTAAATACTGCCCTATCACTTTAAATCTACATAATAGCAAACCTAATTCACCACTAAACTTCGCCCAGCAACTAATACCCATGTACTTGGGTCAATTTAAAACTAGACTCAAACAACATTTGTCACTTAACTGGCTATGTCAATGTATCAAGCCTGGCTAACTCGAATGTGTAAAAATCTGTTAACCAGTTTACTGTGTAATTTAATTTAATCCTGACTTGTGCTCACGACTAACTGTAACCTGTGGAACTTGTTTAACTTGCTTACTTATGTAATATCTGTATATAGTCTGTTTGTAATATGTAATGCTGGTATTATGTAATGCTGTATCTGCTTACCCTTGAAGCTTTTCTCCCCGGGCCTCTGCTGAAACTGGTCATGCATCCAGTTGGACTATCCCGGTCAACAAATGTAAAATAAATAAAAAAATAAATAAAATAAATAAATTCCACTGAACATTGATGACGATATTTACACCACCCACATGAATATTCAGTGGAGATTTCTCAAAACAGTAATTGCAATTGTTGGATTTTTAATGTTTGCATTTTTTGTAGGGGTGGGTGGCTACACCCCCAACCCCCTACAAATTAAATATACCAATTCCAAGATCACACTATAGTGCAAAAATGAGAAAAAATGTCCTGCTCCGCACAGCTCATGTCAGCAACAGCCTGCATTTTAAGTGTTCAGTCTTGTGTATGATGGTAAAGTGAAGTTTCACTCATCTGATATTTCAGTGTTGTTGTCTCAGCATTATGAAAGTCAGTCTACTGGCATTTTGCTCTTGTAAAGTAGACTATATATATATATATATATATATATATATATATATATATATATATATATATATATATATATATATATATATTGCATTCAATAACGTTAACGCCTGACAAAAAAGGGAAACAAAAAACTTTAATGTCATTCTTATGGTATCCTTATAAGCCGAGAATTGCTTATTGAAATCATATAAGGCTATGGGAGCATTTTGGTATTAGCTTACCAGATGTATAATCTTATTCTATTGCTGCAAGTTTTAACTATGTTATACTCTGGAGAGACTCAACTTACACTGGTCAATGGAAAACCATCCGTGAGGAAATTATACTAAATTCTTATAAGTTTATTAAAGAAGATAAATTAAAAATGTGTAATAATCCTTTTATCTGGTTAACAAAATGTACCTTAGAAAGAAATCCTTTCCATTCTTTAGACACTGTGTATACAAAATCAATTCTTAAACCAGTTAAAAAATACATTTTTAAAACATCAAAATGAAAATTTTTATATTTTCCTATTGCGCATACCTCTAGAGTTAAGGAAACTCAGAACAATGTTCCAATAAATTTACTAAAAAAGAATTGATTCATATTGCAGTCTGATTGCTTTAAAAAAGGAAAAACTCACTACGCACGATATTTAATGAAAGAATGTAAGTTGGCTAAGTCTGCTAACCAGTTAATATTATCCATCAGTAAGACATTAAATTAATTTGTTGATAATATGAGTAAAGAGGAACAACATATTATTCTCACATTATGTGAACATATGAATGTTGTTATCAAAAGTTGATTGACATACAAAGAAATCTTTTCCAAGCTATATAAGCTAATTATAAATAATAATAATAATAATAATAATAATAATAATAATAATAATAATTTCAATGCAAAATTCTGGAACTTTTTAGATAGTGGGGGACTGAGCAACTCAACATTTGTTACGAATATAGCTTTGATACTTAAATCCGTCAAACTTCTTCAATTTTATACTGTAAAGTTTTTATTTGGAAATATATACATACAGTGTTTGTTACTCCATATAAAGTCACTAAGTTTAGTAAAATGACTTCTTCAGTTTGTTGTTAAGATGTAAAAGCTGATTGGACACATATGTTTATGGACTGTCAAAAATTAAATGTATATTGGGAAGTGAAAAGTATGTTTTTAAGGGGTTATGGTCTGATAATTGTTCTTTAACTAGATCAGTAGTACTAATGATTGTTCAACTTCCTGTATCTGTAAAAGCCAAAGAGCAAAGACTCTTTTGGGCTCTCTTGACAGTTGCCAGAAAAGTTATTAAAAAAGTTGGAAATTTAACTTAGTCACTACATTCAAAGTATCTATTTTTTACATTTAACAAAAATACTATGTAAAACTGAAAAAGAAGTCCTCAAAATAAGATCTATATATCACTGTAAGCCCTTTAGTTGTTGTGATAACACTGAAATGTTGCTATTGAAATACCACAATTCTTAATATGTAATTGTATAAGATTATATTGATGATTCAAAGTATTCCTATCATTGCATAACAATATGTGAAGTTGAAGTTTTTCCTTTCTCTGTATATATAGTAAATATGTTAAATTAATTAAAAAAATCTTAAAAAAGAAAATAATGGGGTTGCTAGTATAATCTGGAAAGACTTATCATATGGGAAGATGAGATGATATTTGTTCTGTATGACCTGTTTGATGAGGTAGAGGAGGGTATATAGTACATGGCCTATCTTACTAGTATGTTGGAAAGGTATCTGGATGGATCCACTTATTCTGTGATTCAGGCCATATCACATCATCCCATCTGCATCATTAGTACCCTCACCCCAATGCTGTGTTGATTTTTCCTTCCTGTTAAACTGCCACTCCTCATCTGGGCATATGATGACTACTTTGCCCAGCCTTCACAGCTGTATTATGTGAGTAGATGACATCTGATCCACATAGGTTCATAGGTTCATAGGTTCATAGGTTCATACTAGGCTATCTGCCCTAGGGCATTTATAAGCCTAACCAGAGTGTGTTTGGCTTTTGCCACCCATTTTAAATTAATTTTGCTATGCCCTTTTTCGAGGTTAGTATACTGTGCCTCTGTCTAACAGTGACACAGAAGTGATACCCGGGGTAAACCTGCAATCTCCCATCCACTCATCAAGATTCCTCTTGAAGAGAGTCAATGAGGGACTCTGCCTAACCTGGACTGGGATTTTATGCCAGAGTGAAGGGAGCCTCTGGGTTATGAATATGTCCCTCCAGCATGTCCTATGTATTTCAGTGCTGTGGTTCAAGTCTCTCGAGCACGTAGCTCGATGGGATTTGGATTTTCTGAGGTGCAGCATGTCCATTAATTCCGGGTTGGACATGGCTTTATACGTCAGGAACAGATCGCCTCTGAGGAGGCGGTATGCCACTGAGTAGAGCTGGAGTTTCTTTAACCAGGCAGCATATGGCATCTGTTTGAGCCCTTTGATCCTCTTGGTGAGGTACTCTTGGGGTCTTTCCATTTGCTGCAGGTGTCTGGTAAGGTACATCCCAAAAGGGGCATTGTGCTCAATTATGGGCCTGATGAGGGATGAGTAAAGAGGCACGATGACCTCCCCTGATCTAGATGTGAATCCCTTCATGATTAGGTGGGCTATATAAAATGTTTTTCTGACCACTTTGGCCATGTGGTTGTCAAATGAGAGATTGCTATCAACTTGGGTCCCCAGGTCCCTAATTACTTCTTCTGTACTTAATGGATTACCACCTATGTGGTAATTTGTGGGCACTTTGTTTTTGCCAAAGGGGATGACTGTACACTTTTGGCGTTTAGCTTGAGGCCATGGCTCTGGCACCAGTTGTCTGTTTCTATGAGGCCCTTTTGGAGGATGCTTGTGTCAGCTGGAGAGTCGATTATGGTGCCCAGTTTGCAGTCATCTGCGAACTTGGTCAGCCACAGTCCTTCCATGTTGGCCTGTACCTCCGAGAAATATATACCGAACAAGAGAGGTCCCAGGACTGAGCCTTGTGGGACGCCACTTGTAACTGGTTTGGAGTCTGACATGGCTCCAGCAATTCTAACCATGTGGGTTCTGTCCTTGAGCCAGTTTTCAACCCATCTAGTGACATAGGGACTTATATTTAAGCTGGTGAGCTTATCTATAATGCCCGAGTGGGGTATTGTATCGAAGGATTTTGTGAGGTCCAGGTAGGCTGTGTGGACCACCTTCCCCTCGTCAATGGCCTTGGTGACTGTTTCAAAGAAATAGACCAGGTTTAAGAGGCAGGATCTGCCCTTAACAAAGCTGAACTTGGAAGGATACAGTGTCTGTAGGTCCCCAATATCTTTATTTATGAGGTCCATGATGATCCTTTCCATAGCTTTGCAGACCAAGCTAGTCAGGCTTATGGGGTGATAGTTTCCAGGATCTGTTGAGGCACCACCTTTGTGGAGAGGGACCACTGTTGCTGTATGCCACTCTTTGGGTACATATCCTGTAGTAAGGCTGAGACTGAACAGTAGTTTTATGTTTGGGTTTAGCTCTTCTTGGAGTTCATTTAGGATGCAGCCCGGGACACTGTCTGGTCCCATTGATGCTGTGTTTTTTGCTTTGGAGAGGGCGGCTCTTACCTGAGCATCTGAGATGTCAGGGGGGGGGGCAGCACTCTACTGGAATAGATATTTGCCCTTTTGGTGGGGGGGGAGTTTGCTCTGAACCTATCAGCTAGGATGTTGGCAATGTCTGTGGGTTCGGTGTATTTTTTATCATTTTGGACTAATTCTGAGCATATCTGGGAATTCCCACTAAGGTTCCTAACATAACTAAAGAAAGCCTTGTGATAATCCTTAGTGTCCTATGCAATTTTTCTCTTGAAGCTGGCCTTAGACGATTTTATGAGTGCCCGTAGTTTTTTGCTAATACTGATCAGAGATGCCTTCCCTTTTTGGGATTTTGCTCTATCATGTAGTAGCTTCCTCCTTCTATTGTATAGTTTGTTTATGGCTGTGGTCCGCCAGACAGGACGTCTGCCTTTGGAGGACTAGGTCTTGGTTTTATTTGGGATTGCATGATCCATGCATTCCTGAAGGTGTTCATAGAATGCGTTTATAAAGGATTCTGCGGTCTGGGCCATATTTTCCACAGGCCCGGGGGCTTTGAAGGATTCCACCTCGATTTTGAGGAGTGTGAAATTTGCTTTAGAGAAGTTTTTCACTGTGGTTTTCTGGGTAGGGGGTGGGGTTGGGATGTGAATATCCAGTGAGATTAGTTTATGGTCTGATCTTACCAGTGAGGGATACACTTCTGGTCTGGAGCATATAGTCCCCATGTTGGTGATGAACAGGTTCAGTATGTTTTCCCCTCTTGTGGGAGTGGTAACAAGTTGTTCCATAGCATTTGTGATTATAAATTCTAGGAACCTGTGGGTTAGGGTGTTGGAGCTAGATAATGCTCCCAGTCTATGTTTGGGTAGTTGAAGTCGCCCAATATAATAGTGTTTGGAGAGACCTTCATATTTTCCAGTGTTGTCAGGAAGGCCGAGTGGGGTTCCTGGGTTTGGGAGGGTGGTCTGTAGCAGGCTATAAACTGGAAGGCAGTTTTACCCACTGTTTGTTGCACATGGATAGTCTCTGATGCTTCGTGCTGTTCCACCAACCTGGAGGTGTGGGTATCTTTGACGAATATTGATACTCCCCCTCCTTTTGTGGTTCGGTCCAAGTTTTGGGGCCGAAAAGCATGGTATGATGTATAACCTGGTAGTGCTGGGGTGCTTTCAGGAGCCTTGAACCAGGTTTCTGTTACTGCACAGATATCGATGTTCTCCATGCTAAGGAGAGTTTTGGGTGCATACATCTTGAGGTTTAGACTTCTGGCGTTGAGTAGCATTACTCTTAGTTTCTTATCCCTTGTGATACCTATGGAGGTGGGTTTGTCTTTTGAGCCTTGCCTAAAAAAGGCACTATGGGGGTAGCAAGAGCCTTTGCCAATATCCGAAAGGCCAGGGTGACAGGTGCAAGCCATCCCTAGCGAAGCATCGTGGCTTGTCGAGCATGTCATCCCAGGCTGACAGCCATTTGATCCCCTTTAACTGACACCAATACTTAAGCCAATTGTTAAAATTGATTATCTTGTCTTCATATTGTGGCATCATTCTTGGTGAGGGTAAGATGCTACTCAAGGTCAGGGTCATACCGGCCTGGGCTACATGCTCAGAGAGCTCCTCTATGTCTCTTTTCATGTAGTCCAGGGAGGTACGTCTCAGGTCATTCACACCAGCATGGACAATGACTGAGTCATATTTGTACTTGCCTTGGAGTGACCTGAGTGCTTGTGTTATGTGGCGGATCCTAGAGCCCGACAGGCAGCTCACCATGACCTTCTTCTTGTTCAGCCTGGTGAGCAGGACGTCAGTGTGCCTGATGATAGAGTCACCTATTACAAGTGTATCAGGTGTGTTGTTTAGCCTTAAGGGCTGTGACTGTTTGGCACACTGGCTTTGTGAGCTATGTGTTGCACGTGTTTTGTTTTGGGGTAGCGGTTGCTTGGGTGTCTGCTTTGGAGGTATCTGCTGCTTAGGCAGATTTTTATTTAGATCCTCCAAGTATGTTTTTGTGTGTTTATGTGTTTGGTTTGCTGTCGTGGTAGGTCTATGTGAGACTGGAATTGTAGTGAGTGTGGTTTCCTTCTCCTCCTGACTGGTTACGCCAGTACTGAGTAGAGAGAGCTTAGCCTCCAGTTTGGTTATATGGTTGCTTCTCTCACATGTGTTGGAATTTGTTGTGACGAGGAGAGGGTTGTCTGTGTACATGAGGCAGTTGTAACATTGCCTCAAGATTCCCAGATTCACCAGCTGGACCGGAGAGGAGATTGACAATGCACAAACAGGGAAAGTTCTGTGGAATGCAAATGACCTCATAAGCAGTTGAATCATATGCAAATGACCCAGGTGGAGCAGTCCAACAAGCAGAAAGGCATCCGTGTAGATTCTGTGTCAGTGTACTCAGTGTACGAGGAATTTTCCACACACAGAAGTTTACACGGACAGAAGGGAATGTAAAAGTCCAGAAATATGGACATAATTCCCCAGAAAATGTTAGATAATAGACACATATGTGCAAAAGTTACATTTTGGATGTCTGAAAAAGGAAAATAATATGTATAATAAATAATATTTTTTAAGAATTCCAGCATGTTTGCACTGTGCACCGCAGTGTGCAAACATGCTTAACAGAGAAAAAATAAATAACATTTCTAATATGGTTTTCACAAATATAGTGTAGGACCTTATGTTGGGTCCATATAACAGTGCATACATGCTGTCATTAAGCTCACACAGTTATGAACTGTGTAGTTTCTTGACTGTCAGCCTGGATATGTATGCAAATTAGGTGGATTTCCTGGATTTCTAAAAGGAGCAATTGTGTCCGCATATCCCCTTTGTGTAGGCTCCTACACAATGTTGATATTCTCAGAGAATATAGATGACATCAGGGGGTTGTGTCTCATTATTTTTAATATTTTTTTTGTTCCCAGCCACTCGCATTTATGTGGCATGTTGCATAGCAGAACATGTTCACATAGACAGACTACATATGTGACAATGATGACATAGGTAGCAATCAATTAAAACCAGATATCTTCGATATATATTTATGACTTTTATATAAGCTATGCTGCATGTCGCTGATCATAGTGGCACAACACACACAAAAGTAGGGCCTGTAAATTATGCTAATTATATCTTGGGCAGGTGAACTGCATCATAATTAGCCAATCCCAGATGGTGGACCTAAAGCAGAAATAAAATATGCATACATCCTACATTCTGATTTTCCCTCAATACTTTGGGCTATTGGAGTAGAGACATGAAAATTTTAACTGGGATAATGCTAGGGGCCGCTATAAGTCTGCTACATTTGTATTTGGTAGATGCTGAAGTCAGTGCTGCTGGTGCTGCTGACAATAGGCCTAGACTGAGAAGGAGAAGAGTATTCAGGCCCAGGGTAAGCTTCCAGGAGCTGCATTAGCTGGAAATTATAGAGTGTTACAGGGTGGACAAGGACATATTATAAGAACTCACTGAGCTCTGGTGCCCTCAACTCACAGACCGAGCTAACAGAGCAGAACCTATCCCAATGGAGACAAATGTATGTGTTGCCCTTAGGATAGCATCTACAGGTACTTTTCAAAGACCATCTGGGGACATGATGGGGATGTCACAGGCACCTGTATCCAGGATGCTTCACCAATGCCTGGATGCTATGCTTCCACATGCCAATGAGCACATATCTTTTCCCCTTACTGCTGAAGCAAGGGACAGCAGTATACAACACTTCTATTGTGTAGCACACTACCCTGAAGTACTGGGTGTCACAGACTGCACGCATGTACACATCAAAGCAGCACCTGGTAAGAAGAGTGTAATCTGTGTTAACCAAAAGGGGTACCACTCCATCAACTGCCAGGTCATTTGCAATGGCAAGGGGATTATACTGAATGTGTGTGCTGGCATCCCTGTTAGTTATCATGACTCCTATATCTGGCACATATCACAGCTGTCACACAACAAAATGCTGGAATATAAGAACTGTAGACAACACACCAACCGTTGAGAAAAACACTTTATAAAAAGGCAAAGCTTTCGGGCAAAAACCCTTCTTCAGTACCAGTACAAACATGAATAACAGCAATATGCTTTAATTAGGAGCCAAACAAATCACATGACTGCAGCCAACATCATGTGACAACCATAAAATCATATATAAATACAATTTATAACAAAAAATTAACAAAATTTATACATAGATAAATAAACTTCAGCAAACATGCAAACATAAAAATATATCTCTTCAATTACGTAATTTAGTTAATTGTAACTTCATTAAAACTGGTTAAACTAGCAGTGGCATTTAAACCAGGCGAGCGATCAGCTGCAAGCCTTAGAATCCACTCATACTCTTTAATCTCCAATAGGTTATTGATATCTCCACCTCTAAGAGATGGAATAACCATATCGATAACTCTAAATTTAAATCTGTGTTCATCACCACATGCTTTAATATGCTTATACAAAGCATTCTTCTCATTCCCCCTTCTGACTTCAGATTTATGCTCAATGACTCGCTCCTTTAACTTGCGTGTGGTTTTCCCCACATAAAATGAGGGACAGACAATGCAGGTAGCTAGATACACAACATTAATACTACCACAATTTGTTGTAAACCTAGACATGTAAGTCTTACCAGTGGTAGGATGAACGTAAGAGCTATTAGGATTATCTACAATATCTGCACAGCATGTACAATTCATACATCTAAATGTGCCATGGCGAGTCAAATCATATTGATTGAGATTCTGGCCAAAGTCCTTATAACATAATCTACTTTTTAAAGTTCTCATATTCCTATATGAAAAATAGGGTTTACTACCCAAAAGATTTCTCATCTCAGGAGATGCCATCAGCACAGTCCAATTCTTCTCAATAATACGTTTAACCAAATATGTTTTATTACTAAATGTAGTAACATACCTAAATTTATCCAACTTAGGTATATCAGTGATTAAATCAAGAGCGTGTTCAATAACAGTCTGAGTAGTCTTAAAAAATGGTCTGCATGTAGTCTTTCTGTTCTGTATAGTACTAGTCTTTAAATCCATCAACATATCATAATCATATCCACTATTTAAAAACTCATTCAACATTTCATCTAACTGTGTATGAAATGTTACGTCAGCCGTATTGAGTCTACTGGCTCTAGTAAACTGAGCTTTAACAATCCCTCTAAAGACATGTGGGGCATGCATGCTACTGTGATGTATATATCTACCTGCATGCACATCCTTCTTATAAATATTAGTATGTAACAACCCATCTTCCAAAATGATTTTCACATCAAGAAATGTGATCTCACTGTCTGAGACAGTCATTTTAAATTTTAAAAAAGTAGTAGTCGTGTTCAAATAATCAATATAATCCATTAACTCATTTAGAGAGCCTTTCCAAATCAAAAAACAATCATCGACAAACCGTTGATAAAAACAAACATTTCCATTCAAAAATTTAGAACTATCATGAATAAATTGTAGTTCCCATTGGTGCAAAACCAAGTTTGCATATGTATTAGCTACTGATGTGCCCATTGCCACACTGGTAAGCTGTAAATACAACTGCTTGTCAAACAAAAAAACATTATTATTTAAAACTATATCCAATAGAAGGCAGATGTTTTCAACATAACTTGCTGACAACGAGCCTTGTGCTGTCAGAAACTCCCTGATAGAGTCAATACCATAACCATTCGGTATTACCGTAAAAAGAGATGTAATGTCTAAAGTCACGAACAGATATTCCCCTATATGTATATTCGTGACATGTAGATTGTTAAACCAATCAGACAACTTAACCAAAAAATCTCTAGTATCCTTCAGTACGTTGCTACATTGTAACAAATACGGATGTAACTGTTTTTGCAAATAGATGGAAATGGGCTCTGTTATCCATCCATTCCCAGACAAAACTGGTCTCATGGGTGGGTTAAGCAATGATTTATGAATTTTGGGCAGCCCATACAATTGAGGAATAATTGGACAAGGCACCGTAAAAAAATGAAACAGATCCAAGTCAATGTCACCATTAAACAGTTTGTTAGAAGTATAAATCTTAAGCTTTTATTTAAAGTGTCTTGTTTTAACTGGTCTGTTTGTAAAAAGCGCAGCACATTTATACCGGTTAGTGTACCAGTCTTAACAGCTTTTCATGATTTGTGCGAGGCTGAATTAAGAAGCCTATACTCTACTGCTATTAAGACAAAATGTTACAACTTGAATTATAATGAGTATTTAGCTTTGAGGAATTTGGAAGTATGTAACAATATTGTCATTAAACAGGCCAATAAGGGGGGTGTTGTAGTTATTATGGATCGTGATAATTATATATCATCTGTAATTGATTTTCTAAATGAGGGGAATACTTTTAAATGAATTAGTCCTAGTGATGTTAAGAAGCATATCAGTATTGTTAACATGCTGGTTTATGAGTTACAGGTTAATGGTGACATTGACTTGGATCTGTTTCATTTTTTTACAGTGCCTTGTCCGATTATTCCTCAACTGTATGGGCTGCCCAAAATTCATAAATCATTGCTTAACCCACTCATGAGTCCAACAGTGTCTGGGAATGGATGGATAACAGAGCTCATTTCCATCTATTTGCAAAAACAGTTACATCCGTATTTGTTACAATGTAGCAACGTACTGAAGGATACTAGAAATTTTTTTGGTTAAGTTGTCTGAGGCTAATAGGTCTATAGTTCCCATGGTCAATGGACGCAACACCTTTGTGCAAGTGGATGACAGTGGCCAATTTCCAGTCAGCCGGCATGCAGCTTGTGGTTACACTATGACTGAAAAGAGTTTCCAGTGGTGTTGGTAATCCATGTTGGATACCATGTAGTACGCGGCTTGAGATGTGAGCAGACGCAATAGATGCTGTGTTTGTCACCTTAGAGAGGACATTTAATACCTGCTCTTAAGAGATATAAGGTATGGGACAAGTTGTAGGAATGTCATGGTGTACATGTGGTGAGGACAGAGGAGTGCAGTTGTCATAGAACCTGTCAGCCAACAGGTTAGTTATGTCTACAGGCTAATTATATGTGGTATCATTATGCACAACTTTGGCAACAATGTCAGCTTTTCCTTTTACATTACAAAGGTAACTACACAATGTCTTGTGGTTGTCCTTTGTGGAGGAAGCTACTTTTGTCCCATACTTTGTTTTACAGGATGTCACAACAACACTTATTTGCTTGTTTAAGCTGAGGGAGGAAGTGCCAACATTTTAGGGGGATCTCTCCCTCCTAATATAAGAGACCAATGTGTACCTCTTTTTGTAAAGTCTGCTAATGGCAGTTGTTCACCCGGTAGGTTTGCTGTGCCATGAGGAACTTGCTTTGCCCCCTGTCAGGTACAGGTGAGTCAATGCAGCTGTACAGGTGCTTGTATAAAGCATTGGTGTAGAGCTTGGCATGGTTGTCTGTTCCATCTGTGGGGGGGGGGGGCGTAGTGAAATCAAGCTAGTTATACCATCCCATAGTAGGCTATAATCTGCTTTGTTGAAATGTATTACTTTATATGCTGCAGGGGGGGGGGGGGCAGGTGTGATACTTACCTTGAATGAGACCAATTTGTGATCAGATCTCACCAGGGAGGACCTCACAATGGAGGATCTACAGTGGTCACCCATAATGGTAATCACCCAATCCAGTACGTTGTCTCCCCTTGTGTGGATGTCAATCCACTGGTCTAGAGCATTGTAGTTAAGGAGGTTGACTAACCTCTGAGAAACTTGAGTTTGAGCATGAGTAAAGTCAACCAAAACCATCTTGTTTTGATGTATCTTGACTCAAGTAAATCCATTCAAGCACAGTGGGTGTCCTGATTTATGGGGTTGCTCCTGTAGCTGACAATGGCTTCATTAGGTGTCCTACAAGCAGTCAATAGCACCTGTAGTTTGTCCTGAGAATCATACTGTCTAACCAATCTGGATGTGTATCTAGACATAATGAATACTGGATGTGTATCTAGCCATAATGAATATGGATACACCATCTCCATTACTATGCATGCTTTAAGTTTGAGGTCTGGACATGTGGAAGGAGGTGTACCCTGGTAAGGCTATGGTGCTCTCCACAGCCTTCACCAAGGTGTCTGTGACGTCCCAGTTTTCCAAGGTGGGGACAACTTTCACTGAGTGGAGTTTAGTGGTGACATTCCTAGTGTTTAGCAGCATAACTGTGATGTTGTTTGTAGATGGTGTTTTATCACTGGAACGTTTTTCTTTGTGATACCACCTAAAAGGTGCACTATGGGGGTGGCAACAGCCTTGACCAGTAGCCAAAATTCCAGCGGTAACAGATGAAGACCATCTCTGGCAAAGCACTGAGGTCTACTGAGCAGGTAATCCTAGGCTGACAGATAGTGGATCCCCTTACACTTACACCACATACTACAGCAATTATTGACGTCAATCATTTTCCATTTGTATGGAGCCATAATCCTAGGTGACAGTAAAATACAGCTCAAGGCAAAGGGCATACCTGCCTGACACAGTCTGTCAGCCCAGTCATGCCTTTGCATACAGTCCAGAGAAGTATGTGTCAAGTCTTACACACCAACAGGAACCATGACATAGTCATAGCAGTACCTGATGTAAATAGACTTGAGTGCAATTGTGTTATTGCATATCCTGGCACCTCACTGAAAGATGACCATGACCTTTCCCTTATGTAGCCTGGGGAGAGGCACATCAATGTGTCTCATGATGTAATCACTTATGAATAATATGTTTGATTTTGTGTTTTGCCTTGTGTTTTACCGGTAAGACAGTGTTTGATCTATTATGCGTACTGTGTTCTGCAGAGGTATGATTATGTGTAGTGTGCTTGCATTTGGGTTTCTGAGGCATCTAGTCTTTACTTATGTGACTGGCAAAAACCTCAACACATTTAGGTATGTGTGATGTGGGTTTGGGTCGGATACCAGATGCTCCTTCTAGCCATTTACTTCTCTGCAGTCATGGCCGCTGTCATTGGCTTCTGACTTACTAATTTGCAGAATATTGCAAATTAGGGGCTGTCATTGAATCCCACACTGACACAACAGTTATCCAGGATGGGCTGACACAGACATTCAGTTGTTGTCAGAGTCATGGACTAACAGTAAATGCCATGGAATGCACAATACTGTCCCTTGGGAAGTCTTCTGTTACTGGTAACTAATGTATTGACTGCACACTTCCAATTGTTGCCCCAGTAGTTACTTACGGACACATAAATAGTGATCTAGCCTCTGACTTTCAGGGTTTGGTAATATTTGAGGATGGATTCTATGTTATGTAACATATGAACAAAGGTATGGCATATATATCTAGCACAGTCATTCTTCCACTGTATTTGGCATTTATCACACCTGCCGTTGTGTGCAATGCCACATTTGGTATATAACTAACCAGGCATATCTGACAAATGTCACATCCACAAAGTTTCCACAGTAAAGTGATACACAGTGTACATAACATGTCCTATGCAGGCTGTGTCAAGCCCATAACTGTGTATTCTGTCTCTGACATGTTTTGGAAGGGAGGTGTATGTCTGCCATGCAGGGATGTGTCAGACCCCACTGTGTACCTCCTGCATATCCAAGAAAGGACTAGTACGAGAATTACCTCTCCTACACATCTGCATCTTGACTGTGGTATAAACAGGACACACTGGACAGACAGCTATATAGCTCAAACACTACACCCAATATGTAACAGACTCCACATGCATATGAAGCATAGTTCCACAATAACACAAATCTTGTGAAAATTGCACAATAGGATGGGGAACACAACAATTATAATTGCTTTAGGACAAATGTCTCTAATGGACAGAGGGAAACTGGATTGTTCACCTCATAAGCCCTGGCTTGTCCAAGTGTCAGCTCCCAAAGCCCTGCTTACACTTATCAAGGGTATCAGACCTTGTCAGAGTTTAGGGATGCATGGCTAGGACGAAAGGCATCCTTGTTTTTGTTAGCCTATTATACAAATATAAACCCATTGAGCCATGCAACTATCCTGCTTTACCTTTCTGATGACATTTTTTTACTGTGGTGTCATTTCATCCTGTGCTCTGATGTTGATGGCTTTATTGTAGATGTGAACTCATAGGTGTGTCCTACACAATCCTGGATGTGGAACATAAACACTGCCTTGATACACCTTTCCTTGAGTGACAACACAGCCATTACAACAGCATCCAACATAACATACACAATAGAATGTGGTTTACACATTACAAATGGCAGTGTTCAAACTGTGTGACTGCCCAGTGCAAGTAGCATGTCAAAGGCAACAATGGCTGAAGCAAATACATATTAATTTAGATAGTCACCCTGTGCATCAGAAACGTTGCTTCATTTCCCTGCATCAATTAGAATGATGACAGGGACGTGACACAGGTATCATCACTTGCACAGGGTGTTTTATGGGTGCAGGAGGCCTAGGCTGACTCAATAGGTTCATAGGTTCATAGGTAGATACTAGGCTATCTGCCCTAGGGCATTTATAAGGCTATCCAGAGTGTATTTGGCTTCCGCCTCCCTATTAGATTAGCCTACTGTGCCTCTGACGCATGTGTGTGAGGCAGAAAGGGGAGCAGGCAAGACAGACCATGTAAATGTGGTGTGTGTCTGTAGGTGACCTGAGTTTGACAGTGGTGTGTGAGTGTCTGTGTTAACACAGCCAAGCTCAGTGCTAGCCCTACATGAATGTATGTTGGACAGCTTTGAGCCTTGCATGGTAGCACTGACAGTTCATCATCTCCGCCCCCAAACATGAGAACTAATTCTGCCAAGAGTTGCAGTCATACCTCCATGCCCAAAGTCAGATGCAAGGCTACTACCTGAGGGTGACTGCTGTTTGCTGGAACTATGCCCTCCATGGCAACACCCATGCCCATGAGTCCATGGCCTGCCACATCTTGGTGTGGGCAGCACACTGCCATCTGGAGCACTGGATATACTGCCACTACAGGACCATGATTGTGCATGGCCACATGAACTCTCAGCAGATGTAGTTGCTGACCTACGTCCATGAGTGAGATGTTCAACCCCAACCAGATGTTCCATCACAGACAATGTGTGTTCTAAGGAAGATAGTATGTGATCTATCTCAGACCAACGTCTTTCCACTGCATCAGTCAACCAATCCAGTATATCAGCAATGTAGTGGGGACAGTCACAGATGCCAGACTTGGCTGAATCCATAACCCTGAGCATTCATCTGGAGTTCCTTTGAGAATGTGCCTGGGCCTCCATGATTGCCTAAATATATGCTGACTGACACATGATGAGACACCTGAAACAGGAGGTGGAGGGACAGCATGCCTCCTACGAGCACCCCTATCAATCTACCTATGTGGAACCTTGCCAACTGTTTGGCTATGGTTAGTGTTGACACTCACTGCAGCCACAGAAGCCACACTTCCCTGTTCAGTGTCCACACCATCCCACTGCCCAATACCTGTGACCTCAGCAGACTGCGTGTGAATAGGCATACTGACTGTGTGCAGTGATAATGAGGGCAGATGAGGGATGTAAACCTCTGTGACAGATTCAGCCCTTGCAACCCCCAACTCTGCCTCACTTTTGCCACCATCATCATTAGAGTCTGAAAAAACACTGACTTCAGGTTGTGAAGGGGACAAAGACCAACCTCTCAGGTCACCTGTGATATAAAGGAGAAAGCATCACATTAATACCTGTACTATTATGATCTGCATTCCTATGTTTCAATATATGTTAAGGTGTATACACTGCTTTCACTATTACAAACTTGTAAAACCCACACTCTGAGATAGTAGGTCATGAGGTCATTAATTTCTAACCCAAAGTGGTAAGTTTTCAAAATAACAGCTCTTTAAACTGGACTCTCCTGAGCAATACATAACTTATGTACACTGCTGACATTTGGCAGAACTCTGCACAGTTTACAGGTAGGGCCATCTAAAACGTCCTGTCAATACTGTAAAATCAATCACTGTGGTCACACCTACAAGGCCTAGGTATGAACCTTAAGTGTTTACAGTCAGAACATGTCTGTACATTTTTCAATCATGCAGACAGTACATCAGTCCAGCCAGCAGGTCTGGGATGACACTTTAGCTAATACCTTGATGTAAATCTACATCCGTGGCAAAAATGTTTTGTGCTTGCCAGTGGCATGGGAATGGCCTCTTCCTATTCCTGATGGTCCTGAAAAAAACATTTGAGGCAGAGGTAATGTAAACAGCAGCACGTTACAGTATAACACTGGTACTACATCCAAATAGCCCCCATTTACAGTAGCCGCTATGTTAACAGGTATGTGGGTCACAATCTCTGCATGAGGTTAAGACTGCAGGTTACCTAGTTTCCCCCACCCCATAAAACACCTGACACCCATGTAAAACTATGTACACAGTAACATGCCAGATGCTACAGTATTCTGATGCTGATTCAGCTAAACATACCTGAACCTTCCTCTTGGTTGGAAATGGTGGCACCCACAGCCATGACATATGGTATGATGGAAGCCTGGGAGCTGTCCTGTGTTGCAAGGTTCACCAGGAATTCCTCAGGAGCTGACAGAGGTTGTTCCACTGCAGGCCCACCACCAGTGACCTGATGATTCTTGGCCACATCCGCTGCCCATCTGTGGCACGGTGTTGCACCTGCTCATATGTGCAATTCTGGTGGTCAATAACATTTATGTTATGGACCAGTTCATCCCACAACCCTTGCCGCTCTTGCCTATTTGCCCTCCCATTGGACAGCAAGACTTAGCATTGTTGTCTTATGTTTCAGTTATGAGGTTGTTTTCCACCTCAGTGAAAGGTGAGTGACATCTGGCGTGCATGCCATCACCTGAAATACAAAATAATGAGAACACATATCAGGATCATATATGTGGGTGTACAGTATGTACATATTAAGCAATTAAGGCAGGCTATCAGTATTCCCCACTTGATTACTCATCTCATATGCAGCAGTGTGCCAATCATACAAAGGCTGTGGAGGCAACAAGGATAGTGGCAATAATGACCTACACCTGCTTGTGCCATGACAGATACTCACATATGATTAGACACCCAACGTAGGAGTCTACTTGTAGTGTGACATATAGCAGGAACCATCCCCCTCCCATAACATATTTATATAGTACAATGCCAAAAAAATTGCTGTGTAGTATTAGAACTGCCAACAAAGGCAGTATCCAGATGTAATCCCCATTCCCCCTAATTATATTAAAATATTTACCTACCTGATGGAGTAAAATACTCCTCTTTTGAAAGACACAGATATATATATGTGTTGTGTCAACATGTTCACCATAAAAAGTAACTCTCATACACAATGGTTTCCATAGCTAGAAGTTTGCCTTTTTAAGATGGTTCTCATTACCTCTGAACCAATTTGTGGTTGAGTAATGCTAATTGAAGCATACACAGCTGATCTGCAGTGTAATCAGGCAATCCCATGTAACTATTATATAAGGCCTCAATGTAGAATCCATCCCCTTTCTCATATGATGGGGTGGAAATGCTGGCTAGAAATACTATGTCAGCACAGAGAGGTTGTTTGTATTAGATAGTTACTACATGCACATATGTGTGCTACAGGCTGCAGCTGATGCTGATGCTGCAGGCAATAAGTGATGTGAGAGAGGCTGCAGAATGTTGAGGACAACAACAATTATGAGTAACAGTGTGACCAGTGGCAGTCCTGGTATATAGCCAGAGTCTGATTAAGGGAACCCATCCCAGAGGAAATTCAGGTATGTATTTAAGGTAAGTATGTTAACCAAAGATATCATTAACAGAGTAAAAGGCAATATATGTGTTGTGTCCTTGAACAACATAGTAGGTAAAGTTACCATTTTGTCAACCATTTGGACAACTACCAAGGCTTTGTTACATTATGGTAGTCATTTGGAATGTGTGTGGTGGCAATCCTTGTTGCTAGCGCAACCTCCATATGTGTATGTTAGTTGTACAGTTGTGCTTATCTGTAATATCAGCAGCAAATGATTGTGTGCTGCAATCTGATATTACTGGGCCTCCTTTGTATTACATAACTTAAAATCCTTGAGAATGCATAGTAATGCATGACCTGACACTGCACTTTCTAGTGTTGGAATATGAATAAGTAAACTGTGTTTCTATCTGCAGGCCTTTGACTTCCATTATTGAACAGCAGACATTCCATCTGAAATGCATTTTGTGGATAAATAGTTGATGATACAGTCATTGATTCCAGACTTCACAATGGTAATTTACACATACATGTATTTTAAATGCTACACACCACTAGATTTGAACCCAGGGCCATGTGGACCAAAAGTTAATGCTTTCAAATTATTTAACAGACTGAGCTACTGAGTCATCGTTACAGCAGGTGTATTTTACAATATATAATTTTACACTTACTGGCTGTTGCATACCTCATTTACATCCATTATTATGTGCATGACTTTATAGAGATGTTTTTCTCCACCACAGTCCTAGTTAAACATTTATTTTGCCATTAATGTTTTAGCAGGTGCATTTTACATGTTGCAGATAGAAGTGCACATTTGCCTGCTGTTAGAGACCTCACTTACATCTGTTAATCTGTGTCTGTTTTTCCAGTGATGTGTTCCTCTACCCTACTCCAAGTTACACTCCCATTTTTTCGATTACTCTTTAAGCAAATTTGCATGACCCAGAGCGATGCTCAGACCTGCTTAAACATGCTTAATGATGGTAACTTGGCAACCTCCTGTATTAATTAACAGCTTTGTGGTTTGGCAGGTTGATGCACTGATCTGCACATTCGGTGATAATGAGTTTGAATTAGGCCACAGGTGTACATTTTGAACGTGATTATTATTATTTCACACATATATATATATATCAATATAGCACCTGTACAAAAAATCTTTGAAGAAATGAATAATGTGGAGATAGGACAGTGGTAAAATGAGGTGCAAGCAGGGGGAAAACATAATGAAAGGCAGGTAGGTATGTGCAGGAAGGGTGTAGGAAAGAACCATAGCTCTCCAGTTCTTGTACAGCAACAACTGTGGACTTTAACAAAATTTCTTAGCTGAATTTGGACTGTCACCCCCCAGAGTGAGGGGTGAGGACAACATAACTGCACTGTCAAGCCAATTGGACCAAATTGTGTCCAGTGGGCACATGTATGAAAGTTAGAGCTATGTATGGGAAGATTTTTTTTTAAGTTGAGTGGAATGTTGGGGAGGGGATATAGATACATGTGGGGGAGGTACGTTGCGAAGGTGAGGAAACATTTGCAGACAAACAGGACAGACAAGACACCAGACAGAGTTGGTGTGTTACACAAGAGGGGGGTGAACACCTTGACTGGAGTGGGTGCTGTGGAATCCCAGTCCCATGAACATCAGACACAGTAGCAGTGTAACTCAAGTTGTCACCCATGGGACTGTCAGCACTGTACCTTCACTGCTCCTGTGAAAGCAGTGGCTGACTCTGGCACACAGGGCAAGGCTGCTCCACCAGGATGGACAGCATGCTCTCCATCCAGCGTGGGCATGCACCAAGAGTTCTGTGCAGCAGCCAATGCACCATGCCTGAAAGTTCCTCACGGGTGACATAATCACCCCCTCCACATCCACTCTGAGAGGGAGGACCAACCCCAGTCTTGAGGCAAAACTACCCAATGGCCCAGGTAGTGCAGTCAGCAGAGGGGGGTGCCATCAGGCTGACACCCAGACTTCCTGGGCCCCAGTGCCACGGCCGGGGGAGCCAAGGTGGGTGGATCACCTGGAAGCAGCCTACCTTGTCATGCCGTAGTAAATTAAATATAAACATAAGTTAAAAATAAAAGCAACCTAATAAATGTTAGAATTAACATAGTAAAAGATAATAATGATTAATCAGAGGAAATATAAATATAAAGGAATATAATGAGGAACACAACAATAAATAACGTTAATGAAAGTATGAGGAACACAGCAATAAATAACGTTAATGAAAGTATGAAGAACACAACAATAAATAACGTTAATGAACGTATGAGGAACACAACAATAAATAACGTTAATAAAAGTATGAGGAACACAATAAATAATGTTAATTAAAGTATATTAACAGCAAAGCAATATGAAATTATACATAAGGGCAATGTAAAAGATAGTTACAAATAATATATTAATATCAGATCATAATAATAAATATAATTAATAAATTAAAGAAGAGAAGGGGAGGGGTGTGAGAGAAAAAAATACATTACAAACTTTGCAGGTAATATTACAACACAGACTACTACTACATACCTGTACATATCTAAGATTTCAGTTGTGAGTATAGTGATTGCAAATATTAGATAGATGATGTTGCACGTGCATAGCTCTTAACCTGTTAGCATGGGAGATTATCTGCCAAGGCCTACCAAGTGGTGGCACAAAGGCACAACAGGAGCATTGTTACATAGTGTGCCAATACATTAGTAGCAATGTGTTCTGATAACAGATTTGCCAGTAACTTGCATTCCAGTAATATTTGCTAATCGAGCACCAGACATATGGTGCACTAGTGATTACATTCTGCAAAAATTGTGACAGCTGAGAGGTATGTTCATGTACACTAACTACACTAGACAGCTGGTCATCTGTCAGTTGGCTGCCATGGGATTAGAACCCACAAGCAGTGAATACAGGAATAATGTGCACTTTATTTGAATATAATGAATTCTCCAAACACCATCTCCTTTAAGACTTTTATTTCAACATTTTGTGTGAAATTGTACATATACACACATGCATAGCTATGTGTGTTATCAGACTGGAGACCAAATTCAGTGACCACATGAATAATGAGCACTTTATTTGAAAATATTAGCTATCAAAGCACCATCTCCATTTACACTGTAATGCTTAATGTCACATGACATCTGGCAGTTACACACATGTCTGGCTGTGTACGACATCTGTTACCCTAAACGTATACCCCATTCATTTACTGAGTGCTATCTTCAGCATATTTCAGTGAAAATTATCAGAAATGCAGCTACACACTATTTCTGAATTTTGCTGCTGCATTATTTATTAGTTAGTGTGTAACAGTTGTCTGGTGTCAGATTAGAACACACATACAGTGAATACAGGAATAATGAACACTTCTTTGAAAAGATTATTTATCAAAGCACAATCTTGTTTTAAACTTTAATGATAATGTCTCTTAAAATCTGGCATTTAGACACATGGATAGCTGTCCAGGACTTCATTTAACTTACCCAAATGGATGAAGTCACTTTGTTTGAGACGAAAATGCAGTTTGGTTAATGGCGTTCATGTTTTAAGCCACATTGAGTTTTGTTGAGTATTGAATAAAGCCTTTGACATCGCTTCAGACTGTTTCTCCTACAGTTTTGGCACTTCTTAGTGTTTTTTTTTTTGGTTTAATTTTGGGTGCCATTTCTTCTTTTTCACTGGTTTTGTAACTTACCCAAATACCATGTCCATTGACTGAATGGAATATACAGCATTATTTCAGATAACATGAGCATAACACAGGCTTGAACCTTACTCTGGGTATTGCACTACATTTACTACTGACATTTTATTGCATTCTTTAAAAAGTTACATGTCATACTTGACTAGTGTTGGATTAGAACACACATGCAGTGAATACAGGAATAATGCACAGTTATTTGAAAAGACTCCTTATCAAAGCACAATCTCATTTTAAACTTTATTGATAATGTTGCTTAAACTCTGGCATTTAGACACATGGATAGCTGTCCATGGCTTCAACTAACTTATCCATACACTATGTGCATTGACTGAGTGGAATATACAGCATTATTTCAGATAAAAAGTGCAGAACAGCAGAACATAGGCTTGAACCTTACTGTAGGTATTGCACTACATTTTGTCTGACATTTTTTGCTGCATTCTTTATTGAGTTACATGTAACACTTGACTGGTGTCAGATTAGAACACACATGCAGTGAATACAGGAATAGTGAACACTTTATTTGAAAACATTAGTTATCGAAGCACCATCAACTTTTAAAATGTTTTGATTACTGTTGTTTCAACTCTGGCATGTAGAACATGGATAGCTGTGTAGGACTTCTGTTAACTAACCCATATACCCTGTTCATTTATTGAGTGCTACAGCATATTTCAAACAATGATCACATCTGAACAGTGACTGTTAATCTGCGTAGACCCCAACATTAACTGATCTTTGGAAGCTATACTACACATTATTGCATACTTATATTACACATTACCGCATGCTTACTATACTACATATTACTGCATGCTTACTATACTGCACATTATTACATGCTTACTTGCTATAATTTGCTCTACCATTTCTGGTAGGCAGTGACACATTAATAAAGATGTAGGCTGTCCCTGCAAACCCTGTAAGTAATTTATTGTATAATTATATTATGCATTAAATTAATACTTTGATGTTTTCCAACTTACCACACAATTGCCTCTTCCTTATCAGGCACCCTGCACAGGACTGGACATTGCAAGCTCTCTTTTCTGCAGTTGTGGAAAGACAAGCACACAATTTCACATACAACTTTTGTACAGATTCAACTTGTATATTTCTTAATTACTGGCAAACATACTTACATAAATGTGGGGTTTGCTCAGCCCTAGCCTCTTGGACCCAGGTGTTTGAATTTCCCCTCTTTCTACTCTTCAGGTCATCATAGTGGTGCCAAGACTGCTCACCAGTGCAAGGGATACCAGTAGCACTGTTAAGTTCCCTGGCCAACCAATTCCAGGCCTCAGACTTACACTCTGAGCCCTGGTAATGACCCTGCAGTAGCCAGGGTTGATAGTTCTTAACAAGGAGTCTAACATACACTTTGGACTCCTGCACTCCCCACCTCTGCACATGAAACTGCACTCCTTCACCAGCAGCACTGGGCATATGAACAGCTAAGTTAGAACTCCAATGAATGATGTGAAATTCCCACCTATTGGCCTTTAAATGGGCTGCATTCCTGCCCTGACACATCATGCTGTAACTTTCAAAAAGAGCCACTTCGCTTAACATCGCACAAACTCACACAAGACCTGTGTAAGCACAGCTTAGCAATGCGCAGATGGGAATAGACTTTTGACCATGTTTAAGCACTGCTTAGCATCACACAGCTTTTCCAAATGTAACATTTTTTTTTAATTTCAAACTAAACCAATGTTTCAGTCACTTGACACATTTTCACAGCAATAAATGTAAAAAGGATGATTCCTCAGGACTCATACCCAGGGCCTATTACACTGTAGGTCATGAATCAACTTATTGAGCCACTGGAATAGTGAAGGGGACTTGTATATCTTCACATGTAGTATAAGGTGCCTGTAAGCATAGCACAGCTTCACTGTGGAAGTTTGCACATTACTAAGCATGGCAACTACAACAATTGAATACATCTGTTTTCTATTTTTAGATGTTTAGTGGCTGTCTGTTGTATATGTAAGCATAGCTAAGTATAGCTAAGCAGTGTGCCGCACCGTGCAAACAAGCAAAAAAAAAAAATAAACAATTAATACTGAAAACAACCAGCTTATGTTTTTAGATGTAGCAGATGTATACTGTATATGTGAGCAATGCTAAGCATAGCTGTACAACACGTCAGACCACTCAAACACGCACATAAATGCAAAAAAATATATAAAAAATTAAATTGCAATTTCATGCAGTACTATCTGTTGTTTACCTTTCGGTCCAGGTTATTGGGCTGAAAGGTATTGTGCTGTGCTCACCAACTATCCAGAAGTTTTCTGAACAGTAAGTACGGTCAACCTCTACAGTGTCGCTTACATGGATTTAAAATCTGAGTTACTGTGTATAAACTGTTTGTAGCTTAATGTTTTAAAATTATATTGTCCTGAATACCTGAAAAGGATTTCTAGTGCAGACTTATGTACTGTTAAAGCTGCTCCTATTTTAGATTTTGCTCCTGTATTTTCTGCTGCTTCTGGGTGTGTGTGTGTGTGTATATATATATATAACCAGGTTCTTTGTGGACTACAGGAAATTAAATAGTCAGACAGAGTGAGATGCTTACCCCATGCCTAGGACAGATGAAGCCTTAGAACAGCTGGCTGGAGCTAAGTATATTACCACTATTGATCTTACAAAGGGTTACTGGCAGGTGCCCTTGACTCACAGTGCTAGAGAGAGGTCAGCCTTTGTGATTCCTTTTGGCTTGTATGAGTTCACAAATATGGCCTTTGGGATGAAAAATTTCCCAGCAACTTTCCAGAGGCTGGTAGATCATATCCTGGTAGGAGCAGGAGATTTTGCCCTTGCTTACCTGGATGATTTTTCTATCTACAGCCATTCCTGGCAAAAGCCCATTCGGCATGTCAGGGAAGTACTGGGCAGACTACAGAGGGCAGGGTTGACCATTAAGCTCAGCAAATGTCAGGTGGGTATAGCAGAGGTCTCCTACCTGGGAAATAGAGTGGGGCATGGTAAGATTAGGCTAGAACCAGCCAAAGTGGAAGCCATTCAGGCATGGCCTGCCCCTGTTACCAAAAAGCAGGTGAGGGCATTCTTAGGGACAGCGGGGTACTACAGAAAGTTTGTCCCCAGTTATAGTAACATAATTGCTCACCTCACAGAACTAACAAGATAAAACAGACCAGATAATGTAGTGTGGACCCCAGCATGTGAGCAGGCATTCCAGAATCTTAAAGGAGCTTTGAGAGGCTCCCTGTGTTAGCCAGTCCAGATTACAGCAAAATATTTGTTGTGCAGGTGGATGCTTCAAACCATGGTGTGGGGGCTGTGTTTAGCCAGGTTTTCTCAGAGGGAGAACAGCACCCAGTGGCATATCTCAGTCGTAGGCTCCAACCCAGGGAGAAATACTATGCAGCTGTAGAAAAGGAATTCCTAGCCATAGTGTGGGCACTGCAGAAACTTCAGCCTTATCTGTAGTGAAGGAAATTCAATGTAGTTACAGACCACAGTCCCTTAACATGGCTACATCGAGCCAGCCAGCAAAATGCCAAGTTACTAAGGTGGATCCTAGGGTTGCAAGCATATGATATGACAGTGCAGCACTGTAGCGGGGTTAGCAATGCCAACGCAGATGGGCTGTCAAGACAGGGAATGGGGTAAGGTATGCCCAGATAGGCTCAATCCTCTCAAGCAATGTTTCTCAAGGGTCACTTGAAAACTTGCTTGAGTTTTTTTTGGGGGGGGGGATTTGACACTGCCATCTAGCTATCTGGAATTTTGTAAATAATTCTATGTCATTTGTGAATATTGATATGATTTATACAGAACTGTATGTTATGTACTGAGCTTTAAGAATGTAACCACAGTATACCAGGTGGGAACATAGTAGATTAACTTGCAAAACTTCAAGAAAATAAGTTGAAATAATGTGCTTTATTATCTGGTATAAAAGTTAGTGTCAATGCAGCAAGGAGACAGAAAGTCTAGAGCTAGAATTTTTTTTATTGTCTTGGAGAGAAGTAGTTACTAGGTTTAAAATGTAAAAAAGTATTCTATTGCTTTATGACTCCCCAGCAGCTACACAGTTCTGAGAGATGTATATTTTTAACACAGATATGTTAATGTTCTGTTAAGTTTCTGTTTAGCCTGGGAACTAAAGTCAGATGACAAAGAGTGATGTCATCCAAGATGGACCAGCAGTAATGCTTGATATTAATTTAAGAACTCTCTCAGAGAGAGAGAGACTGTGCATTTTAATTTTGCCTTTACCTAGCAAGAACATTCACTTATCATCACCATCTGCATTTGCCTGTCTGTAAGTAAGATTCAGAGCATAGTATCTCTATTAGATATAGATAGGAATATAGTTAATATTAATTTACAGGTTTTCTCTATTTATTTCAGACTGTCATTCGATGTTGTTTTAAATTATTTCCTGTGATTTTAAACTCTGAAGTAACTGTGTTGATTGACTGAGTATTGTCTTGTTCTGTTATTATTTATTATTAAATATATTTAAATCTATCTTTGTGGCTGATATTTGTGAGACATATTTAAGCTCTTAGGGTACTTGCTTATGTATTTGGTGACACTGTACAGGCCACTCCAATAGCCTTGCTTCATCAAAACTACCATTTGGATTATTAGCAACATTACACAGTTAGATTGGACACCCTTTGTAAGGGCCTTATAGCAACTGATAAAGAGTTGGCTGGTTGCAGTGATAACTAGCTTATAGTCTGCGCAGAAGCTAGTAAACCTGTGTCAGCTTTTCCCAAGTGTGTGTGTGTGTGTGTGTGTGTGTGTGTGTGTGTGTGTGTGTGTGTGTGTGTGTGTGTGTGTGTGTGTGTTTGTATATAAATCAAATCTCAAAGTTTGTGTGTGTGTGTGTGTGTGTGTGTGTGTGTGTGTGTGTGTGTGTGTGTGTGTGTGTGTGTGTGTGTGTGTGTGTGTACTTGGCTGAGATCTCAACCCTATAGCTGTGCAAGTGGGGAGTCTTATTGGGGAACTGGAGAGAGAGGGAGAAACCAGCCCCAAACTGACTGTGATCTCTGTGTGCTCTTAAGGGAAATTGTGCTTAATTATGTATGTACTTGTCATCCTCCCATTGTGTATGTCCCTTACTGTTGCCAGTGGTAAGGATTGAGGCTCCTTAATTACTGGGCCAGTGCAGGGGTGTCACAGGTGATACTACTACCATAACTGAAGCAGAGGAATATAAATGGATAAATTATTTGCAGGCTGAGAATTCTCTGGGACTGAATGAGTTGGTTAGTTTGAAACCCACTTTAAAAATTAACACAATAGTTTTACTTAATGAAGTTTGTCATGTGACTGTTGACATAGTATTTAATTGATGGAGCTATTGTCTTATTTATTAATAAGAAGAGATATTGTTTTTCAAAAGCTTATTGCTAAAGTTAAGCTTCTTGGTTTTTAAGGTTTTAACTTCTGTGTAAATTAAATCTGATTTTCATGTCTACTAGCACCAGTTCTTGTCTTGTTTTATGCTGGTTGATTAATCACCCTGGTATTAACCTGCTTGAGCTTTCAAATTTGGATTTAGTGCACATAATTCCGATATCTGGCACACAAGCTCACTGTACCTTCGCTTCCTGCATGGTAGGATGTCAAGTGGTTATCTTGTTCGTAAGTGGAAAAATACATTTCTTTTTCTATTGTATTTAAGTAGTTAGTCACATTAAAATGTATTGCTGAATACTAAACAAGTTGTTGTCTCTCCCTCCACCTTCTTCTCTTTCTTCTTCTTTTTTTTTTTTTTAATTGATGCTAGATATCCACTGGAACTATGGCTTATGACACCAGTGAGAAATCCAAATGGAGGTACATGTGCCACCTATATGCATCCCTAAACCCAAACCCATATTTTCATTGAGAGGAAATTTGATCTCTGAAAAGCCACTTCACGTGCCTGGATAAGTTTCTGGGTGCCCTACAGTATTACCCAGCCACTGTGTGCAGGATGTTTGCAGCATGCTGCATTCTGTATAACATGATCATGCACTGGTCTGGTGGTGAATTGGCCCATGCTGTCACTGCAGGTCCCATTTCATGTTTCACTATGACAAATGAGAATCAGCCAGCAGCAATAGTAAGGAACCCCATGTGGCAGGCTCATATGTGGCATACAACTGCACAGGCAGAAGCGGCATCTAGTCTAGAACTATGGACCATGATATTCTGTTTTTTTTTTTTTTTTTGTCATTTATAAAAGTTAATCATATTATTCTTAGTTAAAGTCATGCCTGAGTATGTGTCACTGACTACTGTTTGTAGATGTTATAAGGTACCGTATAAATAATAATCACATTTGTCCTTGTTTTGATGAATAAATACTACTATAGTGCTTTACTTAGGTATGGAAGCACCACATGCCCTCAACATTTCAATATATATTGAGTTAATGCATAACAGTTGAATGAACATATACTGTTTTTTATATCATGCCATTTCTTCATAGATGCTGTTTGCTGTGGTACTGCACATCAGATTATTTTTATGCCGTCATACACAATAATTTGTTACTTAGAGACATAAAACATAATTTCTGCAGTGGTGAATGTGAAGTTACAGCAGTGTAAGCTTACATATCAGGATACTCATTTTAATCTGTAATTATCTTATATTTCTCCTGAAAGCTTTTTGTCTATTAATACTTTCATGTTGTAGTTAACTTTCACCTGTAACAATAGTGGTTTTTATAGCAGTGATGTTTTCCACCTGTCCTTGCTGGTTTATATAGTAGGTTTATAGGGATAAATTATATTTATTTGCAAAGTTGGTTTCACAAAATATATATTTTTTTATCTTATTCCCCTTCAAGTTAGACATTCAGCTGTGTCTTTGAAGGTGAAAGTGTAGTTACAGAATTATGAGACATGATTCACAGTAGTTTATGATCAAATGGGTAAGATACATCTCTTAAACTAGGCTAGGTGATGATGCAAGTGATTTTGAAGAGGGCTACCATAAGAAGTATAACATGGGTTTTCTGATGTTCGGGCCTACTTGATGCAGATGATCCTGCAGACACTGACCTTTCAATGTTATTTTTATTTATTTATTTATTTCACATTTGTTAACTGGGTTGGTCCATCTGAGTTTACAAACAAACTCATTTTCAGTGGAGACCTGAGGTGAAAAGCTCCAGCAAATATAAGTAAAGATAAAGTGACAATATACAAATATTAAATAACAATCACAATACAAAATACTTGTAAAAATGAAAAAGTTATTAGCAATTTGCATTTCATTGATAGTAAACAACCCATTTTCAGTGGAGATCCAAGGGGAAAGAACCCCAGCAAAGATAAGCATAAATAAACATACAGGACAAAAACTATTAAAAATAACAATGCAAGTATGAAATTAATTATAAAGAGAAAAACAAAAGAAAAAATTATGAACATTAAGGGTTGCACCAATAGCAGTGGTCTAAAATTTAGTACATATGAGAGTAAAAACAAAAAGATAATTGTTGTTCAAAAGAAGGAAAATGTACAGACATTGATTGGAAGTGGGGGTGAGATAAATAGTGTGGAGAAAGGGAGGGGGAAAGAAAGGAGGGGGCTATAGTAGGGCTATAGTAGTAGAGCTGAGGGTTCAGGAGGTTAGTTTAAGCAGAAGTTACTAACAGAGAAAGAAAGCTAGGAGATGCAACATGTTATACAGTAGGACAGACTAAGACTATGTGTGGTCAAGGGAATGGCATAATTTCAAGTTTAGTAGGTGGGATTTAATCTCCTTTTTAAAACAGGGAAAGGAAAGGTTGGATCTAATATGGAGAGGGAGTTTGTTCTAATTTAGTGAGACAGAGTGTTTGTAAAGTAGTTTGTCAATATTCCTTTTGGGTTTATAACCTGAGAGAAGATGCTGATCAGCACTCCAGAGAGGCTGGGAGGGGGAGTAGGGAGTAACATGGGAGGAGAGAGCAGGGCAGGCACAGGGGTTGTTGAGTATGGAAGAGGTAGTGTAGAGTTGCGTTTGTAGGAGAAGGTGGGGAAATGCCAGCCACTGAAGTTTGTTTAGTGAGAGGCAGTGATGTGAAGAGAGTGGTTAGTTTAGAATAAATCTGGAAATGTTGTTGTATGTTTGTTCCAGTTTCTGCATTGAGTTAGTTTGGATATTGGTAAAGATGGTGGAAGCAAATAGAAGACTAGGTAAGAGAAATGCCTGCGCAAGTGTGCATTTAGTGGCAGTAGTGAGGAATTTTTTGTTCCTATAAAGTAGTCCAAGTTTTTGGTGTTTTTTTTCTTTTGATGGCCTGTTCTATGTGCAAGTCAGATTTTAGTCGGTCATCAATTATTACCCCAAGAAGTTTGGTGTGTGAGGCAGGGGAGATAGTGGTGCCATGTAGGGAAGAGAGAGAAAATTTGGATTTAAGATGAAAGAGTGTCTGAGGTAGGAAAAGAAGGAGTTGAGTTTTCTTAGGGTTAAGGATTAGTTGATGGTTTTTGAGCCACTTTTCAACAGAGATAAAGGAATTCTGTTAATGTTTAGAGTTCATAAATGGTATTGGAAATAGATAAGAGAGTAAAGTCATCTGCATATTGCATTACAGATGAGAGACTGCAGGATGAATGCAGGTTGTTGGCAAAGATGTTGAAAAGGAGTAGTCCAAGTATGGAGCCTTGGGGTACTCCTGTTTGAACAGCAAGGAAGGGTGAGAAAGTCTGCTGCCATGTAACAGCTTGTTTTCTGCCAGTAAGACAGGATTGGAACCAGCCAAGAGTAGAAGGAGAAAGGTTTAGGTTTGAGAGCTTGTTAAGAAGGATGGGATGAGACACAGCGTTGAAGGCTTTAAAGAGATCAAGGAATTGACAGGAGAAGAGGAGGTTGCATGACCATGATTGTAACCTCGGAGGTTCCGCTAGATGTACATGTATGCTGATGTGGCCTGCATGTTGTTCTTGCTCAGCTATATTACTTGCAGTACTTTCCTGAGAAGCAATTGTATTCCCACCGGATCTTCCCACACGTATCTGGACAGTACCCTATCCTCTTCCTCTTGTAAGAATGACTCCAGCTTGACTATGGTATTCCATAACTAGTGTACAAATGGAGGCAGCCACTGACACCTGGTTTGCCACCATATTATGCATCAATGTGATCATGGGATCTGAGATCCTGCAATTAAACATGGGGACTGCCTGCCACTTTCCTCAAGCTCATAAATATATCCAATGTTACCATAATCATCAAAATTACCAACACCCATTCAGCTGTTGATATAATCCAAATTTATTGGTATAGTGAAACTGTTTGTTTCTGCTGCTGACCTTGCTAGAAAGTATTTGAAAACATTACTAAATATGAAATAGCATATAAAACAGGTGAGTGGAATACTTACCATGCACACTGCCTTCATTGACATTATGTGCCGATGTACATGGGTCACCTATTAATAATTAATTGTCATGTGTTTAATATGATTATTCCTTGTCAGTATTCAGTTATCTATATAAATATGTTACTGTATTTAAACCAGACTTCATAAGCAGACGTATCACTGCTGCAGATATTGGTAATACGCAAGGTCCATACCACCTATGGTCATTCCTGTACTACCATCTTCTGTGTCATAGTCATTCTCACAAATGGATAGAAGCTATTCCTCTTCTGGTGTTAACTGAATAATTTTTGGACACCCCGCGTAGTGGAACTGGAAATAGCATTTTGCCTAGCCTTTTTTCTAGCATGTCCAACAATATAATTTGCCCTCTGCTTGCACTGTATTAATACTGAATTTTTGCCACCCACTGGATTAATGTTGAGAAGTGCTTAATTCCAGACTATGGTCTTCTTGGCTTATTTGGACCTCCCTTTACAAAATAAAAGCTTTCTATATGTCCTAAGGGCTGCCATACATGCATATATACATACATACAAATATTTCAAGCACGGGTATTAATGACCTTCCCATAATAAGTGTCCAGGCTGTTCTTAAAATATGCAAACTAGTACTTGATTTAATCTAGTTTGGTAGTCGGCTCCATGCATCAATTACTCTATCAGATAATCAGTTAGTACATTTCTCATCACTTCAGATTATTTTTAATTTCTCCAAATCGTTTGGGTTTCTAATACCATGACAGGAATGGAACCCATTCCTAAGTCAAAGTATGATTAAAGTTCATGAAATTAGTATTGTTTCAATCTTTGATGTCAGACAGAAGTGCTCTTCGCAGCACCTGGAATGTGTCCATTAATGACTCCTTCTGCAATTCGTAAGGTGTTACATGTATTGGTAACATATCTAAATATGATTGTAGATTCTTTCTTATATGACCCGTTGCTCCTACTACTACTGGAACTGCCTGGGTATTTTTCTTTCACATTCTTCTTGTTTCTGCCTGCAAATACTGATATGTTATGACTTTGTGTCTCTCTATACAAAATACACTGTAGTCACTGGGTGTGTTACTTTTGTCTTCTTTTCATGGACCACTATATCCAGTTTTCTAGCATCTATCTTTTGAACTGTTGGTAATGTGTGATCCCATGTGATATAAACTTCATCATTTTCTATGATGCTTTGTGAATCATGTTTCCAGTATTTTTCAGCCACTTCAATACCATAATGTTTTCACAATCCTCAGTGCAACCGTCTTGCCACATTATTATGCCTTTCAGTATACAATTCTTCTGCCATTAGTATGTCACAACCAGCAATGAGGAATGCAACTGTTTCCAATTCTGTTTTACAAAACCTACACTTGTCTGTTTGTCCCACATGTTCAATGGACTTTGTAAACCAACGTGTAAATAGCCCACTATCTTGGGCTGCCAATATTAACCTTTAATCTCTTTTTTTAAATCCACCTCTCCTTAACCATTCCCTGCATTATATCCTGATCAACATGAGGTTCTTCCAGAAGTTTTCTATACTTGCAACTATATTTATGAATTTTCCACATTTCGTGCCTTCTCATCTGGTCCTCCACCTTATATTCTTTCTTTTGTTTTTTGGCACATTCAGTTGCTGCCTGATTTTTATCTACTTCTGGTTTGATTTCCATTCCTGCTTGATGCTGATATGCTTCTACTAGACTAAGCAGGGAAGTTATCTTAGATTTATTCTCCTCATGTTTCAAAACTTTCACTATATTTGGGTACTGTCAGGCCAACAGATATGTGTGCAGTCCCACAATTGCAGATCTATACAGTAATCAGTTTCAAGGAGGCCCATACCTCCTTCAGAATGGGAAATATATAATCTTGGTATACACTGATTTTTATAAATTATTTGGTGATAGAAATTTGGGATCCAAAAGGAGAGACGATGGGAGTCTGAATGGAGATATGCTAAGTTAGCAAGAAATTGAGAGTAGTATTTCTGAAATTGAATTCATCCTCAAGTCGTGGTGAGTACCTTCACTAGGTGGACCCTGTTTTTTTACAAAATCTCAACAAGATAACACTGATATGACTGTATTTATATAGCATATATCATTGACAGAAGTAGGTTAAAAATTTAAAAAAAAGATAACTGGGTGCACAAGACCCAGGATACTAACGTGTCCAATCCTGGTAGGTGCACTGGTGCCAGGACTGTAAAAAATGACACTGTAGAATCCTCAAAATATGGAAACATTCCTACAATGGGGCTAGGCTGGGCTCATGGGTAGGATGCCCCCATTGTTGTAGAAGGAACTAACAGCCCACAAAAATCAGAAAAAACTGATAGAGCAAAGAAGAGCCACAAATACCACAGAGCGGACTATAGAGGATCAGAAAGAAATTATGTATTGTTACTATTATGCAAAAAGGCCAGAATTTCTAGACACAAGATATACAAAAGGATTAAGAGAAGAATTAGTGGAAAGAAAAATACTTCCACAAGAAAAATTGCTTCAAATAAAAATGTATGTTCATTAATACAGTATATTTGTGAAAAACAGTATATAGACCAAGAAACTTTGATATGTTTGGATAAAGAAGTATCTGAGGAAGTGTGAAAATATAAACAAGAAACCCTAGACATTTTTGAAAAGTATAAAACATAAATATGGACATGTGAAAGAAAGAGAGATTTGATATGGTGCAATATTTATGCAAAGGCAAAAGCCAAATTAATCAATATAAAGAAGGCAGCCCCAAAGATATTTAAAGAGAAATACAGGCAAAGGCATTCAGACATGGTAAATTTCACAATAAAAAAATAATATCACTTTATTGAATAAAATCCTTTCTTACTCCAATCGCAAAAATGGCCCCTGCCCGCTCTCATCTCCTCTCTACCCTCATATATGCCTCCCCTATCCTTACAAACCTTAACATATCTGACCTAAATAAACTATCATGTTGTTATAATCATATTGCCAGATTTGCAACTGGTATGCCTTACAGAACCCATCATTGTATCAACCTACAAAGTCTGGGTTGGATAGAATTCCCAAACCTTCTCCAGCAGAGCCAACTTATAGTAACATTTAAAATTCTTAAACAACCCGACAAAACCCCTGCACTGAAAAATTTAATCAAACCTTACAACAATCTCAATAGTTTATGCTCCTCAAACAAGCTACTAGCTCAAACAGTAAAATCCAACAACGCAGGAGGTGTTGCCAATGCAATCGGAAAAATATGGAACTCCCTTCCACCCAGCCTCACCATCATTCCCTCCATAAAGCTTTTCAAAAAAAGGTTAACTCACCTTCTCAAGTCACATTGGCTTTGCCAATGCACAAGTCCAGATTGACTCCACCTCAGCTAGTAATATTCTTCCTTTATCAGGTCTAACCTTCTTAACCTTTTGACCTTCCTCTCTTCTGACCCCTCCTTATCCCCTCTTCCATGTAAATCTCTCTACTTTTCTTCTTAAATTAAAATCCTATCAAACTATCCTAAATGGTCAGCCTAGAAAGAGAAAAAGAATGTTATAATATGTGTCTGTAACTTTTTTTATATACTTGGCTTAGTGTATTTTAAGCGCTTTATGATGTCTTCTCTTTTTTGTTTAAACTACCAAAGGAGAACAATCTGTATTCTATGAACATGTATTTACCTGTTTGTCAATGTTGGAGCTTTTCTCCCCGGGCCTCCGCTGAAAATGGACATATATCCAGTCGGACTTTCCCGGTCAACAAATGTAAAATAAATAATAAATAAATATCACAAAGAGGGAATGTAGAAAAAAAGATTAGCAAAGTAGAAGTAAAAAAAATAAAAGTTGAAGTTATGGAGTGCCTGTAAATTGAAGGATTTGGTGTAGAAGGTCTAACACAGATTATATCATAGCATAATGGAAAGAGTCCTCAAAGTATGGAGAAACAAAAAGATCAGGAGACATCTGAAGAAGAAATATGGGCATGGGAAAGAAAAAAAGATTTAATATAGTGTAATATCTATGCAAAGGAGAAAGCAAAACTAATCAATATAAAAAGAGCAGCACCAAAGACATTTGAAGAGAAATACATGCAAAGGAATCCTGACATGGAAATCTTTACAATACAAAAAATAGGAAGACAAAGAGGAAAACTAGAAAAGGAGATTAGTAATGGAGAAGTTAAAGAAATAGAAACTGAGGTTATGGAGTGCCTGCGAAGTGAAGGATTCAGTGTAGAAAATGTAATTCAGAAAGCAACATGACAAGATAGAACAATGAACCTCCAAATTAAGTGGAAACCAGTGGAACAGGAAGCAATTGGTCAGGTGTCATATGAAGATATTTTGGAGCCTTCCACAGTAAACCAGTATAAATGTTCAATTGAAGTTGGACAGCAAGAGAAGGAACAGGAAAATGTGGAAACTCTGACGGAGTCAATGTTGAAGGAGTGATAGGCCAATGAGTTCCCATATAACAGAGCAATGGACAGCACAGGATGAAACTGAAGATAATATGTCACAGGAACATGCTATAGAACTTTCTATAGAATGCCCACAGGAAATGGAAAAAAAAATGAGCCCTTACTTTAGAAGAAAATGAGCTAAGAGAAGAGTTGTTTGATTTAATAGAGATAGATATAAATATTCAGTTCAATGAAAGAAATAGACTGCAGAAGGTCAATAAAACCCAAAAAGTCAGAAGTTTGATAAAACAAATGAATACAGTAATTAGGAATGTTCATAGAGATCCATGCGATATAGTAGAAGTAAGCAGAATATATTATTGTACAGCTAAATTAATAACTGATAAAGTTCTACACAAGAACACAGGATAGTGTGCGAAAGGATGGGGAGAAACTGAATACCATCATGGAAGTATCGAATAGAGAAAACTATAAAGCAGCTAAGACAAGAATTGTCCTATTTAAGACTGAACCTGCAAGCTAACCTAAAAATTATAGACCAATAACTTGCCTTCCGACGATGTATAAACTGTACACGGGAACTGATCATGACAGAGTTTATAGCCATTTAGAAGAAAGCTCAATTATGGCAATAGAACAAAAGGGTAATAAAAGAAAGTCATGGAACAAAGGATCATTTGTTATTAAATAAAGTCATAATGGAGAACTGTAAAAAGGGGAAGAATCAATGCATCGCATGGATTGACTACAAAAAAGCATTAGATAGTATCCCACATTCATGGATAAAAGAGTGCTTAAAAATGTATAAAATACACCCTACACTGATCGACTACATTACAGTGATCATGGAACAGTGGCAGACCACTTTGCAATTAAGCCATGATAAAGGACAAATTATTATTCCAGGGATAAAAAATCAAAGGGGGATATTCCAGGGTGACTCTTTGTCACTGCTGCTATTCTGTCTTGGCCTTAACCCACTAATCTGTCTACGTAGCAGCTTAGGCCATGGCTATAATTTGGCTCCTAGAAAACAACAAAGTGTAAAGACTTCTCATCTTTTCTTTGTCAATGATTTAAAACTGTATAGCTCATCAGATGAGGAACTGAAAGTACAACTGCAAGTTGTCAAATCTGTTTCAGATAATATAAGAATGTCAATTGGTCTTGATAAATGTGCCAAAGCAGCCTTTAAGGCAGGACAACTACAGCACCAATAAAACATCAAGTTAGGACAGGAATGTGATATAAATGAACTTGAGCAAGAGGGAGTGTATAAATATCTGGGAAATGATCAAGGAGCAACAATAAAACATGAACAAATGCAAATAAACCTTAGTGCGAAATACTTTAGAACACTTAAATTAACCCTGAAAACTGTTGGCATCTAGGAACAAAATTCAAGCTATAAATAAATTTGCTCTTCCTGTCTTAACTTACAGTTTTGGAGTGACTGACTGTTCCTAAAACTGTTGGATAGATTAGACAGAAAAACAAGAAGGATGCTTCATGCTCAACAAATGATTTATAAAAATCAGTGCCCAGCAAGTTTATATATTTCCATATCTTTTACATGGGTTGTCTAATGATTCTCTAGTACTTTTTAATAACCCCAAACATTCCCAGAGGTAGTTGTCTCTAAATTCCCTATATACCTGAATAACATTTCCTCTTAGATATCTATAAGAGACACTGTACTAGTTCAGATATGTTAATCTTTCATAATAACTTAAATTTTCACATCAATGGATGCCCTTAGTATATTTCCGCTGTAGTCTTTCCAGTTTATTCATGTTTGTTTTCTTATAGAGTTTCCATATTGTTATTCCATACTCAAGTTTGGGTCTAAAGTAACTAATAAAGAATGACTTCATCATTTTTGATTTCCTAGACTTTATAGATCTTTTTATACAACCTATAGTTCTAAGCTACAATAGCTTTGGAGATGCACTATATAGTAGTTCGGTGGCTAAAAAATGGAACTCTGTCCCTACTAGCATTCAAAACACATCATCCAAAGCCTCCTTTAAAGACCTCATCAGGCAACATCTCAAGCAAAGTTGGCAGTGCCATGATTGCTCCCCAGGCTAGTGAAAGCGGATAACATATGCATACTAAATCTAGAGCAATTTATAATAGTTTTTCAATCTTACTCACAAACACTGGCTAATCTACAATGTATGTACTGCACCTGTGTACTATGTATGTATTCTACCTACATTCCAAAGTTCAGCTGCACACCACAAATCTATTACTTACCTTTATTTTTAAAATTAATATCTTTTTTGATTGTTCTCTCCACTGTAACTGCTTGTGCCGCATACCACTGTAAAAACATGTCTCTTGTAATTTGTGTGTATACTGATTATGTCTAAATAACTAAATTTGTCTGTAATTTTTCTTTGTGGAGCTTTTCTCCCCGGGCCTCTGCTGAAAAAGGGCCTTTTTGGCTCAGTCAGACACCCCCGGTTAACAAATGTAAAATAAATAAATAAATAAAACTATCATTAGCCAATTGGTTGATATGATCAGAAAAACTAATAGCTGAATCTGCCCATAAACCCAGGTCCTTAATGAATCTACAGTTTCACTCACTGTGTGCTGTATTAAATATTCACCTTTCAATTTATGACTCTCAAATCTCATATCCTTAGTTTTTGATGTATTTATCAGCATATTATTCTCCTGTGCCCAAGTGGTCAATTTAGTCAAGCTATTTTGCAGACATGCCTTATCTGTAACACAAGTCATTAGTTTACCCAATTTCAGTTTGGCTGCATATAGACTGTAGAATATCTCAGATGAAAAGTTAGGTCTGAAAGATACAATCTAAACAAGTAAGGGCCTAAGACAGAGCCCTGTGGGACACCCTGACTGTAACCAGAAATTTCACCTGTCTGGTTGCTGTATGATACTTACCATGTCCTATTTGTAAGCCATGCAGCTATCCATCTTACCAAGAGTATGTCATTACCTAGTTGCTCTAATTTACTGATTAGTGTTTTGTGTATGGCCCTGTCAAATGCTGAAGTCAAATGTATATAAACTGCATCACAGCACAATTTATCATTCATAGCTGTTATTATATTGTTATAGAACATTATGTTACAGGTGGTAATAGATCTGTTTTCAGCATATGCATGCTGATATATGGTTTCAAGTCTCAACCTATCCATTTCTGACAATAACTTATCCAATATTACCTTCTCCATTATTTTTCCACAACATGAAGGTATAGACTTAGGGATCTATATGACTCTGGGTTTGTCCTACTCCCCTTTCCTTTAAAGACACTTTTAATAAGCACATGTCTCCAGTCTTGAGGAATCTCCCCATATTTATATGATCTAGTGAATAATAATAATGGTACTGTAAGTTCTTGCTGAAGTGTTCTTAAGTCATTGTTACTCATTGTTACTAATTCTGTCTTTTCCCTGTGCTTTGTTTGACTCCAGTTTGCACAATTCCTTTCCAATATAATCTAATTTGATTCCAGTATCTGAAGTTTTGTGGATGTCACTATGACAACGTATCACCACTTTTGTGGAGTCAAACTGCTTTGCATAAGAATTTGCAAATATATCTATAATCTGTTGTGTCTGAGAATAAATTTTAGAATCTGCACTCTGCTAATCAGTTTGCATGTCTTTACTCCTTCTACATCTTATATATCTACAAAATGGTTTCCCGTTATTCTCACCACCTTTATATAAATTTTCTTCATTCGACCTGTCTACCATTTCTTACATTTTTTGTCTCTCATCTTAATCAGGTATCTTGTTATTATGGAAATATACAGTATCCCCCTGACATTGTAAGCCTAGATCCTGATGTTAAACATTTTTTGATTATTTGCGCTGAAACAATTTTTCTTTCAAAACTTTCCACCTTCCATCTGCAGTTTTTCCGCTGAACATCTCACTCCAGTTAGTTTTACAGAGTGACTGTTTTGCTTCCATATAATCTGTAGTTAAACTTTTATGCATTGGTTTAGATTTCAATTTGACAGAATTATCTAGAAACAAATTAACGCTTATAACGCCATGGTCACTGTACATCAATGGTGGTAAAACTTGACTTGAAGTAGCAGTAATTTCTTTAGGAATATAAACAATGTCTTATATGTTCTGTCCCCTGGTAGTCTGGTAGTTTTTTAGTTTTTTTTTTTTTTTTTTACAATCTGAAGCAACAGTTTTTCCTAAATATATGTTGTGAATAATGTCCTTACTAATGTTGTTGAATCAATATTATTCCAGTCCGTTTCTGGCAAATTTAAGTTCCCAGCTAATATTTTTCTTCCCTCCTGTGTTTCATGCAAGAAATATACAAATTCCTCTCAGTCATCTGCACTTGACTTTGGTGGTCTATACACTCCAACAATTGTTATATGTTCCAGGGTTGTCTTTATAGTCACAGTTGCACAGTCTTGGTGTTATCATTGAACATGTAATAATCACAGGTCCCATAGCTATCTTTAATACCTATCATAATACCTCCAGCTGATGTTTTGTTAGAATGTCTGTTATAGTAAAAACATGTATACCTTGACAGAACTGGTTTCCAGTCATCGTTATTTAACCATGTTTCACAAAGAATAGCAGCATCAATCTTGTAGAAATGTAGCAAATTTTCCAATAAAAAACTTTATTAGCCATCAAAGATGCATTAAATGTTAATATTTGTGAACTGTTAAATTTCAACCTTGGCCAAAATCCTGCCTAGTGTTTGTCAAATATTGCCAATTATCTGCTGCAGAAATTATCTTCCCTGATCTTGACAAATGCTCATCATCCTGTCTGAACATGTGTGTGCCCAAAACTAGGCTTGGATGCTAACATTTCCATTTGTTTAAATAAGACATTTTTTCTAGGTAGGTATTTACTCAAACAATGTTTTTATTCATGGTGTCCTGACTATCCTTTCTATAAGTGATTTGTGAAAAATATGTCCTACCACCAGTACAATCTATACAATCTAAGAGGGCTGTCAGTTCCCTACTAACAGTCAGAGAGTCCTTGCGAATGACATCATTTGTACTGACATGAATAAAAACAGAGCCATACTTCCTTACATTAAGGCATTCCAAGGCTTGTCTCACATCTTCTATTTTTGCTCCTGGCAAGCATAACATTTATTTGATGTTCATTATCTTCTCTGCAAATATAAGTATCAGTTCCTCTAATAATTGAATCTCCAATTACAAGAATATCTTTGCTGTCTAGCTCTGAAAAATCTTCAGCTTTTAATATGCTAATGTCTGTTCTATCATTGTTACAAAGGATAGATATTCATCAGTTAGTCTTATTAATCCCATTGCTTTCACTGTGTATTACATTCTCACCCAGCTGGCATTGTAACTCCACAACTTGAGCCATGTAGTCAACATCTGTCTTTCTCTTCCTTTTTTTTTTTTTTACAGTAATGTTCTTCAATCCTTCCATGCTCACTTTTGATTTATTCCTTCTCACCTGCCCCTTGCCTCTTTTTTTTACTTTCTATCTGGTTTGTAACTCTGCAGCTTGAGCCATGTAGTCAACATCTGGCTTTCTCTTCTTCTTTTTTTTTTTCCTTACAGTAATGTTCTTCAATCCCTTCCACATTCAGTTTTTTCTTCCTTTTCACCTACCCCTTGCCTCTTTTTTCTATCTTCTCTGTTGGAGAAATTATGCCTTTTTCTGTACACTGAAAGTTTTATGGTAGAAAAAATATCATCATCCCCTATAACCTGTGTGCTACATGACAAAGCAGTGTCCTTTTTACTATGTATCCTTTGCAGTATTAAATCAGTTTATTTTTCTTCCTTGTTATTTGTTGTAAACTTCTTCCTTTCTTTTTTTGTTTCCTTCTAAACAATCTGAATCCTCAGATTGCTGACTACTTGCATCCAGAATTTCAAAGTTTTCAGGGGCTCATCTTGTTTCATAGAGGTTGAATGATCTTTACAGACAATAGACACATCATTTCCTAAATATGTTCTATCTGCCCCTTGCCTAACATTATTTATCTCACCGGTCCAGTCATTATTATATGTAACAATTCTCCAAGCTGTGCCAACATCATTAAGTCTAGATTTACTTCTGAGAATGGTAAGCAAATCATCCAACATTTGACACAAGGGACACAGATCACCAGTGCTGTCAACTGTTACCTTTAAATATGCATAGCATTTATTACACTGTACAAGATATTTGTGCATCGGCAAATCCTGAATTGCATACTCATTTAAAAAATCCGTAGTCAGCTTCAAACGAATAAAATATTGAAAAAGAAAAGAATGATCCAAATCACTAGTCACAGAATTAAAAGAAAACTCAAATCAACGTCTATGGCAAAAATCACACAAGCAATATACAATTAAATACTAAAATAAGTATAATAAATTTGTTCTGACCGTACAAGTTCTGCAAGCCAGATAAAAGCTGTAATTCTTTTACATCATGCACAAATGTACACAGTAGCTTCTGCTCACTATCAGTCACAGATGCACTTCTTTTTAACAGTAAAGATCAATAAATCACAATCCAAGGTAGGATTGTTTAGATATGCTCTGGATTTTGCTCTCTGCAGTCTGTGTGAATTTCTAGTGGTCTAGGCCCCTTGGGATAACTAGAGATTACCTGTGTAAAACCTATTATAAACAGTGAAAAACAGTGTTAACAAATAAGATATGAAATCAAATAAAACTTCTTTTACCAGTCAACTCCACAGTAAGTCACAAACCAAAGTATGTTTGTTTAGATATGATCTGGATATGATTTTCCTCATTGCTAAATAATCATTTCTCTGCTCTGGTCCCTTATTTTCCATCATTACTGCACATTAAAAAAGTCCATAGTCACACAATGAAAAGTCTTTGATGGAATCATCTTTTAAACTATAAAACACTAGCTAAGTGCGCCTGCCACCCTTATAAAACAAACGTAAACTAACACAAACCACATAGTTAAATATAAACATCACAGTCTAGCCAAGTAAAATTGCAGCATATTGCTTGCAATACACTCAGGTCATAAAAGTAAACAGTTTTATGACAAAATACATCCTTCCTCTAACCTTTGTCATTGTCATGCATTCATAATACTGATACATTTTATTCATTACAGTCATTCAGAAATCTACCAGTAAAAACGCTAGTTTATTGATATCCTTACCTTTGCAGAACTTCACAATTAAATGACTGCATTTTTCCCATGTAAGCACAGTCAGTAAATGACACCAAGGTAATGATTATTACTGGAGATCACTAATCATTTCCACTGTTTCTGTACTGAATCCAACTTCTAATTGACAGTAATTATAGCAATCATTCAGTGACTTTATAATATGCACATCATATATGTAAAACCAACATTTTTTAACCTTAACTAATTCTATTTCTTATTAAATTACAGTATTTTTTAAAAATATTTGTTTACATTAAAGAAGTCTGCAATGTCCTAAAACATTTGCCACCTACCTCGAGTATTAGCAAATTAATATTGTGATGTTTAGCTTTTCCACATAGATTCAGTGCCATTTATATGTATTTAATGCAAATGAGGCCTTTTTTTTCATTTATCTGTATGCAATAGTAATACCTAAATATGTACAGTGACGTATGGGTATACATCAGTCTTGGATGATCATGAATGCGGGCCCAGACTGACATGAAGATGCTGAGACAGCTCCGCATTACACAACACTCTTCAGCAGTCCCAAGCTCACTGAGGTAATGCATGAATGGCCCTAGACTAACATAAATCAGAATATAATTAAAAATAACAAAATGATGTCATCTGAATGATAGTTGGCATTAATATGAAGTGTAATCCTTGCCCCTCTTTTGTCATCTGCCACACCTTGGCACCTCAATCAACTCATACATTCCTAAAGATGTACATAACATAAATAATAAGACCCCCAAATAAAAGCATAACTGCTACTGTACTACAGGAGGCATGTATAACTGGCATGCATGTTTAATTCTCAAAAAATGCATCTTATGCAATGACCAGCAGCAGCAGCAATCGAAAGTATATACCAAATTATTCAACATTTTTCATTTTTTTCTCCAGCATGTAAGTGAAATATGAATGGTTGTATTTAAGGAAACAAAATGCATGTAACAAAGCATTTTTGGTTAAATCACACTTGCCAGTAATATCAATAGCTGATCTAATGTCCCTGCTAGTTAATTGGGTTTGGATAAGGAGTTGTTGCACTCCAGAAGGAGTGGTTCTGAACCTGTAAACTACAGTCCCGCTCATACTTTCTCTATTCTGGATCTGGTGCTTCTCATCATGGTATCACCTGTGAAGGCACACAGCCACACTCCAAGCTGGTCTGACAAATAGACCCTTATCATGTTCTAGTTTCTCAATGATTCATATCTGGATAAGAATGAGATGTGCATATATTGCTGTTTATGGGGGGGAATTTTTGGTAGGAGTTGGGTGACCTCTTGTCATCCAGGGCAGGTATCACCTGCTCTGGCTGGCAGTGCCGTCACCATTAGAATGATTTGCAAAAGTGTAGGGCTGGCCAGCTGACTGAGTGGGTAGACCAGGTAGTAGACAGAAGGTCAGAGTTCTATAGTAACTACAAAACTTTGCTTCTTAATGGTCACTATTTCATTGTGTCATATTAAATATAAAAAAAGTATAACAATTTTATATATGTATCCTGAAAAAGATATGCATAACTGCAAATATTACTTATAATGATATAATGAAAATGCAAAAGATAATCATAAACATGTCTATACACATACATACATCTTTTGGAAAAAAAGATATGGGCTATGTATTAACATATTTTTAATACATTTAAATGTAAAATTCTTACTAAAATAATCTACATATGTAGCTCTGTAAATCAAAGGCATAATACATGTGCTGGACTACAAGAGGTAGTTATTCATGTAATGACAAAGAATTAAAAAAAAGTTTGCAATTGCATATTCTAATTTAATCTTTTACTATTGAATAAACTGACTTACTGCTTAGACCACAATTCCAAAACACTTGCTCTCAGTGTAAATGACCACTTATGCTGAGAGCGGGTATTTTGGAATGTGATCTCCACTGTAAGCCTGTTTATAGATAGGCCTTACATGCAAGTAAGTAACTTACACTGAAAGCAAGTCTTTCAGAATCAGGTCCGACTTACACTGACAACAACTCTTTTGGAATCTGGCCTCTAGATTACATTAAACCATTTTTGTGCAACAGTTGCTTAAAACAGTTGTGTGTTCAAAAGTATTGGAAATGCATGTGCAACATGGATGAAGTATTAGATGCTGCACAATAGTCAGAGTGGGGGCTGGGGGAGAGAGGTGGGTGATGCTTTGCCAAATTTATGACCTGTACAAACTTTGAGAAATTACTACTTGTTTTACTTCTGCATTACCTATCAAATGAAACACATGATCAATACCAACAAAGATAAAATGCGTGGTGCTATGTTCAAGTTGGTGCATGTATAAAGCACATCTAGACCACTTACAATTAATGTCACTCAAGTGTACTGCTATTCTATGTTTAAAAGGTCTAGAAGTTTTACCAACTTAAAATGCTCTGCAATGAGACACTGACATGAATATGACCCACTCAGTATTGCAAGTTATAAGATGTCTAATATCGAATACTTTCCATGCATTTTATCTTTATTGGTATTGATCATGTTTTCGGTTATGATCTATCAAAAATATCGAAAAATAAGTTACTGAACCAGAAGAAGAAATTATGGATCATCAATTTGGGGGCCATGTATAAACATAGACTCAATGAATATTGGTAGGTTATATGATTAAAGCACTTATTGTTAGGGTCTCTTAGGTTTTTTGTTTCTGTGTATAGCAATATAGTAATATTCAAACTCTTATAAGGTTATTTATAAAACAAAACAATAGAGTAAATTGAGTTGACTTATTTAATTATTTCTATTTCTATTTTTATCAATGTTGTTTAATTTTTGGAAGGGATAGTTGCTTTAAACTGCTGAGTTAAGTTTACATGTTTCACGTTTCTGTGTTGCTCTGATGACGCCAGTGGGCGAAACTGGTCTGCAACCAGGAAGTTGCTTACAGACGTTCTAATGTGGATTAGCTGCTTACAGTTTGCATTAGCAGCTGGATTTTATCCTATGATTATTGGGAACTATTTCTTTAATAAAGCCTTTTACGGACTTGGAGTGTTGTTTTTTGGTGCAGTTTTCCTATATATATATATATATATATATATATATATATATATATATATATATATATATATATATATCTACATATATCTATCTATATGTATATCTATATATGTATATATGTATATATGTATATATATATATCTATCTATATCTATATATCTAGATATGTATATATATATATATATATATATATGGGTCTACCTTCTTTTAACGAAGTTTCAAAACTTTGAAACCCATATGGCCAAGACCATATGATCAAAGTTTTGAAACTTCGAACACTGTGAATTGAGATCGCCGTACAGCTTGGAACGGGAGATTTAACATTTTCCTCACTGCAGTGTGATCTCGAAGTTGATATATTTAAATAGTATGGAGTGTGGGGAGTGTAGGGGTGCTTGGTCACCTGCAAAAATGTAAAGGTAAAGTTTTTTGTTTTTGTTTGTTGGTTTTGTTGTGTTTTCGAAGTTTCCAAACTTCGATCATATGATCTCAGACTTAGTTTTCGAAGTTTTGAAACTTTGATAAAACAACATAGACCTATATATAGATGGTTTCACTTCATATTCTCAAAATGCTGAAATCTCGAATTTCAGCATTTCGAGACCATAAAGCCGAAACCATTAGAACACTGAAACATCAAAAACCCGAAACCAGAAAACCAAACACACAGCATACACTACACCACACACAAACCACAACATCCACAACACAAAATAAACACAAACCAACAAAAGACCAAACACGCAAACAACTACACTATAAAAAAGCAGTGGTGGAGATTCCCTGCACCCCCCCCACAGTGGGGGCAGAGTCCCCCACACCCCCTACTTATATAGACTAATGTCAAGATCGCACAAACAGTAAAAGACTGAACACTCATACACAGACATTCCACAGTCCCTTGTCCACACACACACACACACACACACACACACACACACACACACACACACACACACACACACACACACACACACACACAAACACATCATACATACACAAACAGCAACACATCCATCAATCACACACTCATACGTTAACCTAGCTACCCTAACCCACACAAACAACTTAAAAAGAAAGTGACACACACTCAAACTCCCACCCAAAATCCTTAAAAACTGTCACTTACCTTACACTACATGGAAACCCATACACCACATCCAACAACATCCCAAGTAAACAGCACGTGTCATGTAACGTAAAGCCATAACCATGAATTTGAAATATTCGAGTTCGTGATTATGCACTTTCCACATTTTAAACTTTTGGCTTTATACTGTCGAAATGCTGAAATCTGCATTTTGGCAATATGAAGTGAAACCATATAGAGATATAGGTATATACAGACATATATATATATATATATATATATATATATATATATATATATATATACATATATGGGTCCCTATGACTTTGTCGACAGTTCATTTGATCGACAGTTCATTTGGTCGACAGTTCATTTCATCGACAAGCATTTGCCCCTTCCCCAATGTTGTGCGACCCTGGAGTTGGTATATATAGTTACTTGTCGATGAAATGAACTATCGACCAAATGAAATGTCGATCAAATGAACTGTCAACGAAGTCATAGGGACCCATATATATATATATATATATATATATATATATATATATATATACATATATATTAGTTAATGATATAATAGTGAAACATCAGTACCTTGAACATTAAAACATCAAGTTGAAATACACAAAACGTGAAAATCGTGAACGATGATAATACTGAGCCACATTTCAAGGAACAGTATAACATCTAGGTAAGTAATACAGAATACATGGGTTGTGCATCTTTGTTACATGTCAGTGTATTCCGCTTTACTTACCTTCATTGTTATACTGTTTGATATGTGGTTTTACATTATCATCATTCATGATTACATGTTTCATGCATTTTGTCTGAATGTTTTAATATTCAAGGAACTGATATTTTTTATTGTAACATGGATCCATCCATACATATATAAAAAACAATGTGAAATATAGGTTAAACAAGAATTTTGTTATATCTTCTATTTACAGCTGAGGAAGAAATACGGTATAACAAAATGCAGCAAGAAAGGATAGTAGCCAGGCCGGTTGAATTTCCTGGTATGTATGAGTAAATTCCCATATAATAGTATTTGTTTCATTTTATAGTAATAACTAAATCAGTATACAAGTGCATTATTTTGTCTTAAAATATTTTGTAATGTGCATAAAAGCTTGCACATCTTAGCTTAAACAAAGACAGTGAAATTATTACATTAGTGTAAAAAATAGTGAAAAATAGACCAGTGTATAACTGATATGCTCTATCTAAACTGTTTTCTTTAAACAAAATATTTTTACAGCATTATAGCTGAAAGAACTGCAGTGAAGCCATTACTCCTTCAGCAAGTATAACCAATATGTCAATATAAACTCAGGGGCATAGCTAGAGTTTGCACTGACCTGGTCTGTCTTTGACTTTGCCGCCCCTCTCCCCTCACAAAATCATGGTCAAATGGAGACCATCCATACACAGCCCCCCCCCCCCCCACAATCATTCTAGTGTCCCATTACTTGGCTACTTCCCCCATTTAACATAAACACTGTAATGTGCAAACTGCTTTATGCTTTACTTCTACAATGATTATTTGAATTTCATTTAAAACTTTTATTTTAAATTTTATAGCACAAATACTGAAAGACATTTGCTAAACAAAGCAATACAGTCTCACAATGAAAACAGACTTGCGTTAAAACTTCTCTGCCCTTGAAACTCACATTCATTGCAACAGCATTGGAACCCACATTCAAAGAAAATGCATCTGGCCAGTGGTGGATAAAGTTTACCTTTGGACTTTTTTCAAATCATAGGCCCCTTGCATACATATTTAGGACCATAAAAACATACATGTGTTCTTTGTTCACCTTCCTGATTCTATTAAATTATATTCCTTGTATAATACATCACGCTTGTTAGAGTGTGTTTTAAATTTATTGTTTTGAACATTTTTCCAGTAAGCAGTGAAACAAAATGTAGGAACCAATAATGACAAAACTGCCCAGTTCAGAATATTTCCATCATAAAAAGTCTACTCAAACTTTTGTCATTACAATCCACAAATAGCAGTATATGCACACAATCTCTGCAGAAGTAAAAGTCATGTAAATAATTTCACATTAAAGAGATCTGTGACTAATGATAAGGTTGCTGTTAGCAAACAGCTTTATATTTCATTGTTTCATCTACAAATAAAGTGCCTGTTGCCCTTGAATAATAAATTGGATATTATACATTAAAAAATGATAAACTAGTAATATTGCAATAGGGAATGGATGGCAAACTGATAACAGGTTCATAGCTACTAGGTATCTCCTCCAAAAGAGCACATTCTCAGGACTGCAGCATCCACCCCCATTAAAGTACAACACAGTACAGTATCAGCAACTCATCTACATATTATGGGAGTAGAACCCACAGACTTCTGTATCAGAGGGAAGCATACTACCAGTTGTGCTACTAACAATGAAAACAGATTTGGCATAAGCAGCACTAAACTTCTCTTCCCCTGAAACTCTCAGTTCCTTGTAAAATCCACTTGACACTCAACTATATCAGTCAACTTTGCAACACAAGAAATCTAGAAAATGCCAAAATTTATTGTGGGGGACAAAGGCCCAAAACCAGGGACACATGTTAAACATTGTTTGTATAATATTAGACAGTTGCTTGAATAAAATGTTTTGTGTCACCATGCATTTCCTGAAAGATAGGAAGACTGAAACTGAAATGGCTGTCATTATTTAGTGATTTCATTTCTCACTGATTTTCCAGAAAACCACAAATTTTAAGAGGAACAGACCACAAGTATGAATCAAACATTCCAGACATTCTATGAAAATCTGGGGAGTTGAGAGCTATGGACTCAACTTCTTGAAATGCAAGTAGTGGTATGGGTAGATAATTCAGGCTCTTGTTTCTCATAACTAAGATATAGGGTTTAAGCCTGAGTAACACTAACCACCAGGTATAACACACACACACACACACACACACACACACACACACACACACACACACACACACACACACACACACACACACACACACACACACACACACCTTACTTAAAGCAGGAATAACAGACACAACCTTTACTTGAAGCAGGAATACCACACACAGCAAAATGCTCTTACTAGAAGCAGGAATTCCAGAAAAACTGTGTACTGTATTTAAACTGTGTAAGTGGACAGGAAGAACAGGACGTCAGTGCGACAATGCACATGCACAGACATGATGCTTCCAGACCAACTATAGGACCATTCTTAAAGAAGAACACCCTTAACAAACAAGTAAATGTAAAGAGCACCCTTAAAAACAAGTCCCAAAAGTGACGCCCAGGGAGGACTGCCCCTCTCACTTCCCCTCAGCTACACTACTATATAAACTGCATTATTTTGTGCATACCTGATTATTCTCAATATTTAGCACTGTACTGAATTTCAGACAAAAAAATGCATAGAGATTGAGAGGAGCACACTTCCCTTCCCAGTACTCACAAGCACTTCCCAAATAAATTCATCAGAAGTATATGTATAAGGACTGCCCATATCCTTCTTCCCAAGGACACAAGCACTCCCAAAATGAATACCCTCATTGTCTGTACAAGTACTTCCCATACACAAGTTTTCATTCAGTAAAGATTTATAGTGTATTTTTTTAAGAAATGCATATTTTCTTCTGTATTTATTTCTTTAATTATACATAGATTTCTCCTTTATTACTTTGTTTCTGTCCTATTTATTTTGCTTTTTCCTACAGATTCATATCCCTCTAGACTGACCCAGGCTCATTCCTCCCAGGTTATGGAGCAGCACTCTCCCTCTGTCCATATGGGAACGTTCTCAAAGGGTAGAGGCTTTGGCTTTGGTCCTGCAGGCATCTCATAAAGTGGCAGCCTGGCAAGCCTCAATAAAATTAAAACATGTTAAAGTACATTCTGCACAAGGTAGTGGTCAGATATAGTCATGTTCAAGGCATGCTTTTCCACTTGGTGCTGACCACAACTACAACACAGGCCCCTACCCCTCAACACCATGGTCCTCCATTGCACTACCATCTGGCAGGGGAAGTGTTTCATGCTATGTGGACTAAGAATTCCTGCACCATCTCTTCCACAGCCCTTCTTCCCTTTTCCTTCCTTTATCCTTTGTACATTAGCCTATTCCCTATTTCCCACCAGCACTACTCCCTCATATAAAAAAAAGAAACAATAGTATGTCTATCCTCCAACAAAAACATAGTGCCTCTTCACTAACACTTCCTCCAGCACAAACCATTGTGATGTTTTCCTTCTGCTTTTCCCTATCTCACACATTCCTATCTTTCCCTTTCTGTTCTTTAAAAATCCATCAGGGTGTCACCATAAGGATAGCCTTATATAAAATATTATGAAACCATTTATTTTTAAAATGTTTTGATTATATACAGTACACTGTCTGCCACTTGCTTTACACCTTTCAAATATGATGGTGCAGTGATACTCAGACACATATGAAGTAATACAAAGCTTTAGGCTTTTGTTTTTTAATTCACAGGTTCCTAATGCTGGCTTTTACATATTTTACACTTTTGCTTTAAATGGGAGTGTTTTATAAATAATATTGTAGTTGCCAATTATTTTCAAATAACTTACAATGAGCTTAGTTGCATATATGTCTAGTGGTGCTAGTTGCAAATAACTGTAATACATTTGCAAAGCACTGGACTATGAATACCAGCTGATGGCTCATGAAAATATACTATAGTGGAACTAGTGTGGTTCAACTGCAATACAATTAGACCACTGCAACCACCAACAAAATTTATCAAAAATCACAGCACACACAATTAAGTGCGTGCCTCAACCAAATCTACTGCAGCCATAATCTACCTATCTATCTATCTGTCTATCTATCTATCTATCTATCTATCTATCTATCTATTGATCTATCTATATTAAAAAATATTGGGCATACCTTCTTCACTAGTTTTAGAAGTACTCTTAATGTCGTCAGGGATGGGGACATTACCTTAATTCTATCTCTGCATTTCCTGTTTGATGCTCTGTCCATTTACAAAGTCAACCAGATTAGCAGCAGCTGTGCATTATATATTCATAATTTCAGTTATTTTCTTTTCTTGAAACCAGCTAATACTCTACTACAATCTTCTTCTTTTGACTGCTCCCATTGGGGGTCACCACAGTGGATCATCTGTTCCCATTTCTTTCTGTCCTCTGCATCTTATCCTGTCACACCAACCACTTGCATGTCCTCTCTCACTACATCCATACACCTTATCTTAGGTCTTCCTCTTTTCCTATTACCTGGCAGCTCCATCCTTAGCATCCTTCTCCAAATATACCTAGCATCACTCCACAGCACATGTCCAAAACAATGCAAACTTGCCTCTCTGGCTTTGTCTTTAAACCATCCAAACTGAGCTGACCCTCTGATATACTCATTCGTAATCCTTTCTATCCTCACCACACCCAATGCAAATTTTACCATCTTTAACTCTGCCACCTCCAGATCTAACTCCTGTCTTTTCATCATTGCCCCTGTCTCCATCCCATATAACATAGCTGCTCTCACTACCAATTGTAGACCTTACTTTTTACTCTTACTGGCACTCTTCTGTCACAAATCACTCCTGACAATCTTTGCCACCCACTCTACCCAGACTGCACTCTCTGCTTCACCTCTCTTCCACACCCACCATTACTCTAAACTCTTGATCCCAAGTATTTAAACTCATCCACCATCCATAATGCAACACAAAAATATAACAAACCATTGCACATTTAGGCCAGCACTGCAAAGATTTTCTACAGAAATTATCTTCCCTTTGCTTAATATTGTTTGTCTTTTGTTCAGCTATTTCTTCTGCTTCCTTTGCTTACTGCAACACTGGTTAAAGTGTTGCAATGTTCCTGACCTAGAACACTCATTACTTAGAAGAAAGTTGGAATAACTTGCAAAACTTCCTGCACAAAGTCTTTAATATTTAATAGACTAAACAGAAAACTTTTATCAGGTATTGTTCAAAAATACAATCTGCCCTGACTTACGGGAAGTTCCTTTATACTCTGAGAAACTGAAAATGGTGCTTGAACAACAAAATGACAGTTTATCATTTACCCTTGTGAGTTATGCCCAGGGGTAATTAAGAAATAGCTCTCATGTCACAGTAGCCGATTTTGAAGGATGATGGGATAGGTAAAGGGTGGTGTGATTTAGAGACAGATTGATTGCAACTGCAGAAAACCAGATTTTCCTGTGTGCTTCATAACAAGCAAATGGATGGTGTAATGATATGGAACTGAATGGCAATATTAAAATGAAGGTAGGCACAGATGCGAAGGATGATAAACAATATGATGGTGTGATTCAGAGACATATATATTTCTCAAGAAGAAACACTACTGCCATTAGCAGTTGACCTTAAAATCACGTAGTCATGGAAAACATGTACAGGGTAGCCACCACATTAGTCAATAAATATACATATGCAAGAGGGTGTTGCTGCTGCGAGCACTGATTGCATTGAACTTTGTCACCTTCTGAAACACTGATTCATGCATCTGTGTATAGCATACCTTGTCTATCCTGATTCAAAAATAGTGTACAACTACCATCTGGAGAAATGCACTATGCAGGAGCTAGACAAGATACATCTCTTATTATACACATACCTCTCAACCTCTTAGAGTAAGAAATCTGTACAAAGCCATAAAAAAGTGGTACAAATAGGGACGATTGTGAAATATTGCTGTTACAAACTTAGAAAGTTGATAGAATAACAGGTTTTGCATTAGCATGAATTCTCTGAACAGTATGAAGCTTAAAACTCAAATGTCTGTCATTATTTTCTAACTTCAGTCCTCAATGATTTGGTACTTATTTGCTAGAAAGACACAATTTTATGAAAAACAGACCAAAAATATAAGGCAAAAATCTGGACATTCTGCGAAAATCTGTACAGTTGAGAAGTATGCATGCTAAAGGGGAATGCATGGAAGACCTCACTGTGGACATCAAGGTATGGGTAGCTTTGAGAAAACTGGTAACAGTTACTTTTTAGCGACCAACAGAGGACATGGTGAGCAATGGCATATCCATGGTAAGCATATATGCCTAAAGGATACTCTTCCAGTTCTTTAATTCCAGCTCCACAGATGAGGGAGCATAAGTAATTCCCATGTACTAAAGAGGAGTGATACAGTATCATATGGACATTTTACTACATAACCAATTTCCCTTAGATACTGGGTCCATAGACTGCACCCATATTCAATAAAGGCACAGCCCAGTTATCAATGGCAAAGGTATATTAACTGCAAGGGGTGCCAAACCATTAACTACCAAGTGGTCTGTAATGCACAGATTATATCTATGCAATGTGTCTACAGGCTAACCAGGAGGTGTCTCAGAATCCAACATCTGGCACGTATGTGGCTTAACGTAAAAGTTTATGTGGTGCAGTTTTGCATAGGTGTACCTTATTGCCAAATTCAGATATATCCTAGAATCAAGACTAAAGACACCAATTAGAAACTCATAGCTTATTGCATAGAATGGCTACAATAATGCCATGTCATACACCCTGATCATTTCTGAACATTTGTTCAGCCTGCTAAAGGCAGCTTCTACAATCTGGATATATCTGACAGTGCACTGCAGTATAACTCATAAATATGCATTAAAATCATTGTTGTCTGTGCCATGTTGCACAATACTCTGATATTAAAATATTTACAGCATGTCAGAAACATTTAGGATGAAATACCCAAATCAGTCACAGAGAAGAAACTAATGAGTAGCCTGTGGAGGAGCTGGCTGTTTGGAATAATTATGCCAGATAGAGGTGGGTGCAGTATGCCATGTAATTGACTAAAAACCAGTGTCAGATTCGTAACTGCAGTCCAATGTACATACAGAATAAAAAAAAATAATGCATGCAAAACTGAGCCCAGACTGTGTTATACCATATATAGCCTGGCCACCCTGTGCATCAGACATATGTTACACAGGTAGCTCAGCACTGAAGGGAAAGCACAGATAACATCCAATGTGCAGTTGAGGTGGGCCACGGTGATAAGTGTCAACAAAGCGCAGAGTGTGTGTATGGGGAGGGGGAGTATTACTGCTGTGTGTGTGTGTGTGTGTGTGTGTGTGTGTGTGCACATGTGTGTGTGTTTGGCATGGAAGGGAGATTGCTACTAGCCAGTGAAGATGGGTTGTCAATGCCTTGTTGCTATTTCCAGCCAGCAATCCCACCAAATAGAGTGGGGAAGTGGCCATCACATTGCCACTAAGTCTGTGACATTGATTTTTGTGCCCTCATCATCAAAGCAGGCAGTTCCCCAATATCAAGTGGTTATATATCCATGGTGGGGGACCCTAACAAGACAATACTTGAGAAAACACCAATAAATTAACCAAACTAAGTAAGAACCTTTCACCAACACCTGCAGCCCAGTGCAAATCCTATTATTTAATAGAGTGGTATAGCAAAATAAGTTTTAACTTAGCATGGGCTGGTGGCTTTTGAACCAGTTGAATTGATGTTTCTGTAAAAAAAAAAGTCATACTTGCAAATCAGATCACCTTGCAGTGCAATACTATTGTGGATATTTAATTATTTAGCATGTGAACTAGTGAAACACTTTAGTCCTCTGACAGGTTGCATTTTTTGTGCAGAGAAATGGTGGACGATCAGAGATCACAGGATAATAACATATCTAAGGCAATTCTGAACAAAGGTCATGTATTTCTTCCCAATAACTACCTTCAAAGTCTATTACCTTTTGCAAGATGGGTAATGCATAAGTTCAGAGACAAATTTAACGTCACTCATCCAGCTGTTCAAAGTACACAAAGGATGACCAGCAGTCACATTGCTTGACAAGCAGGGAAAATCTGCTCCAGAACAAGTGTGCGTACTGGTTGATGATCCCATCTCTCCATCTCTTTTTTTTAAATTCCTTGTTGAAGGTTGAGATCTCTGGTTATAGTGATTACCCATCACTATATGAGCTAATCCGAAGGCCATGACTCACCAGGAATGTCTATGAGTTACTGAGGGAAAGAAATCCAGCCTTCAAGGCAAATGACAAAGAAAGGTTAAAGATGTCCAGGTCAAATTTGAAGAAGGGCATCGAAGAGGCAAAGAGGGAGTATAGAAGGAAAATTGAGATCTGCTTCCAAGACATGAGAGACACAAGAAGCCAATGGTAGGGGATACAGCAGCTCACAGACTATAAGACCAAAACACCCCAATGTGATGACAGCTTGGAATTCCTAAATGAACTGAAATCCTTCTTTGGCAGATTTGAGGAGAAGAACACTGCTGTAGCTTCTAAAACAAACACTGACAAAGGGGAGATAGTGCGCCCCTTAAACTCTGAGATGGTGAGACTTCAACTTAAGAAGGTGAATCCTAGGAAGGCTGCTGGACCAGATAACATACCTGGCAAAGTGTTGAAGGGGGGTGAAGGTAAGTTATGTCTGATACTGACAGACATCTTCAACTCATCCATTGTTATGGAGAAAGTTTCCTCACATTTCAAGGAAACAAGTATTGTCCCACTTCCAAAGAAACCCAGCTCTACCTGCCTCAATGACTTCAGACTGGTCACCTTAACCTCAAACATCATCAGGTTCTTTGATAGGATTGTGAAGAAACATCTATCTGTAGGTCTGCCTAAGTCTTTCGATCCATTCCAGTTTGCATACCAGGCAAATAGATTGACTGTTGATGTGATATCATTCATACTGCACCTTGAATTAAAACACCTATAAGGGAGGAACAACTACGTAAGGCTGATGTACACTTCAGCTCTAGGTTCAACACTGGGATACTAATTCAACTGGTGGATAAGCTTGTGAAACTCTGGATAAACAAGCATCTATGGAAGTGGACTCTTGACTTTCTTATTGGTAGACCCCAATGGACATGCACTGGAAACAACACCTCTCAACACATAGTCTTGAATACTGATATTTCCCAAGGTTGTGTGCTCAGACCCTTGCTCTTCACCATCCTCACACATGACTGTACTGCAAAACATAACTCAAATCATATTATAAAATTTGGTGATGATACCACAGTTGTGGATCTCATTAGTGGTATGGATGAACATAACTATAGGGATGAGGTGCACATTTTAATTGCCTGGTGTAACAGGAAGAATCTAGTCCTGAACATTAATAAGACCAAAGAAATGATTATGGACTTAAAGAGAAAGGCAACAGTTCACCAACCACTCACTATCAAAGGGGAGGTAGTAGAGAAAGTCAAAACAACCAAGCTCTTTGGCCTTCACACCTCAGATGACCTCTCCTGGACTGTTAATACCAACCATATAGTCAAGAAGGCTCAATAGAGACTTCACCTCCTGAGAAAGTTCAAAAAGGACAGACTCCCACTGTCTGCTCTTACCACTTTTTACAGGGGAGCTATCAAGATCATCCTCACTAGCAACTTCATAGCATGGTTCGGCAAATGCACAGTTGCTGAGAAGAAAAAACTACAGAGGGTGGTGAAGGTGGCTAAGAAAATCTTGGGCACAAACCTCCCTTCTATTCAGGAGCTTTTCTTTACAAGAGCAAGAAAGAGAACATACAAAATAATAGCTGATTCAACCCATCCTGCCCACAACTGTTTCTCACAACTTGCATCTGGAAGGAGGTACCACAGTTCCGCTGTAGGACTACCAGATTCAGGAACAGTCTGCATCTTACAGCTGTGAGACTTATTAACTCGGACACTAACCATAATACCTGATACATTGAAGCCTCATTTTTTTTTCATTTAATCCTGCTGCTTTGAACAATTACCGCCAGCATTACTATTACGCAATATGATGGCTATACTGAGTCATATCTAAGGTTAACAAGTACAATATGGTAACTAAACTGCTGCTATCCACTAGTCTCTATTTATTCTCTATCTTAACAGTGAAGGGTTTTCTGGTGGTATTTATTATTTATCATTGGATAATGGATATTGAGTGTGTTTATGTCATGTGACCTACCTCTTGCATGTCATACATATTATTTTCTTTTTTATGTTATTCTCTGATACCACTGTATCTATGTTATTTGCACTGCATTTCTCTCGTGAGCTGACATTTGTAATTTATTTTGCACTTGTGTGGTCTTAAATGAAAATAAAGTTTCTTTGAATCTTTTTTTCTGAATCTTTGCTGAACCATTTGATTTATCAAGGAAAGGAAGGTCAAGAAGAAGAAGTGGGCCCTTAAGGGCAGAGTAAGCCCTTATCCCCAGGAGCCTGTAAAAACTGAATACAAGGACAAAGATTTCAGTCTCTTCTGGAATCTAGCATTCTGGACTCCAGAGATACTCTTTCCTAGCAATCTCTAAGGTAGTTTGAGTTTTTAATGTGCCTGACAAAATACATTGCAAAGGGTTCATTCCATTATATTCTATATTACATCTGACTAGTGTAGAGTATAGTAGTACTATGACTTCCCTGGTTCTAAAAGGGATGCCTCTGGCAATTAGTTGAAAGATGCGGAAAAATCATGATGGTCAAAGGAGAGGGAGCTATCAACTCGAGTGTCCAGATCTCTGATCACAAATTCATGTCATAATGGGATATTATCAATACAGTAGAATGCAAATTATTTCTGTATTTCTGAGATGATGCTACATGTCTTGGAATTTAGTGTGAGCCCCCATATTTCTAAGCACTAGGAACTGACCTTAGTTAGTTCTTTTTGGAGGTGTTATGTATATAAAGGGGATTTGACAACCACATCCTACTTGTAGTCAGGGTGGACTCTGTGATGCAGTGGTTAGTGTTGCCACCTCACAGCAAGAAGTTTTGCAGTTTGATTCTTGGCTGGAGTGCCTTCTGTGCAGGGTCCGCATGTTCTCCTTGTGGTCACGTGGGTTTCTCCTGGGTGCTCCAGTTTCCAACCACATCCCAAAGACATGCTTCAGGTGGAATGGCCACTCTAAATTCATCCTAGGTGTGTGTGTGTGTGTGTGTGTGTGTGTGTGCCTTCTGTGGAACGTTGGGATGACAACTCAATACCATAAAACTCCACTGCCAATTCTTCTGCGGACCATTGTTCTGCTGTGGTGACCCCTAATGGGAAAAGCTTAAAGGAGAAGATCCTACTTGCAGTCATCAGCAAACATTGTTAACTAAAGATCAGTTATAATTTTGGAGGTCCAAAAAATAGTTACCAAACAGGAGGAGGAGGAGGCCCAGTACAAATCACTGGTCACTTTTTCTCTCTCTCTCTCTCTGAAGAGGCATCACCCACTAAGATGATGTATCATCTATCCATAAGCCAGTTGGTTATCTATCTTACTATGTAGTGATTTATATTTAAGGTTATTAACTTATAACTATTATTATTTATTATGATATTGAATGCCTAGGTGGGCAGCATGGATAATACAACCACTGTCAACTGCTTGAATGACCTTTACAAAGAAGCTAACAAGATTCAGGGCCTGCCCTTTGTAAAGTTGAATAGTACATCCAACTAAGTCAGATATTTAATGTCATGATTTCTGAAGTCAGTGACAATGTGCTCAATTTATTTACAGATAATACTCCTAAGGCTGGTAACACTATAGTTTCCAAGGTCTGTGATGGGTCAAGCCTCAAGGAGATGCAGTATTACAGTAATACACCAGTTTTCAGTGACATAACCTGGACCAAGCCTTAGGTTAAAAAGTTTTATGAGGGGAACAGTGAGTGCAATTTTATCACTTTTTGTTGCACAAACCCAAAATGTTGTGGTCTGTGGACAGAGAGTTCTTAGTATTTGAGAGTACTTTACTAACATGCTCCTTATTGATAATGGGGGAAGGGTGACTTGGAGATGATAGTTTCAGGGGAGAAACTTGCTGTGAATATTCTAGCCAGTTCACTTGCAATGGCTTTTGAATTTCAATGGGAAAACCCGTTATGGAGAAATTCAGAGCAGTACTGAAAGTTACTACTTAGTTTTCCTGACATAACTGAAGAAAGACTTGCAGTCAATTATTCTTTGCTTAAATTGTGATGTAATGCTGTTTTATTTATTTATTTTTTATATATTTGCCTTCATGTCAGTACCAATATGATGTTGTGGGGTTTAGGCACTTTAACTCATTCACTCCAAAGGAGCTCAGGAAGTTTGCAGTTTAACCTCCAACTGGAGGATCCTGTCTTTTGACATAATCAAATCATGTCCTCACATTTCAAGCAAATGTTCATATCAAATTAACCATAGGGGTTATTTATTTTATTTATTTATTTATTTTACATTTGTTGACCGGGCTAGTCTAGCTGGATATATGTCCATTTTCAGTAGAGACCCGGGGAGAAAAGCTCCAAACATGAATATTGAGACAGTTAACAATACATAGAACTATTAAGAATAAATACAGAGGTAGCAATGGTCTAGTGAACAGTTATAATAATACATTTGTGTACTAAACAGTAATAGTGGAAATTAAATAAACAATTCTATAAAAAATTAAACTAAAAACAATTCTACAAATCACACTAAATGGTATGAGCAAGTCATAGTTATAGGAACGAGAATATATATGTCATTGTGTTATTCAAGAGGAAGAGTAGTAGTATGATTTGGAAGTACAGGTTAAAGGAGAAGGGATAGGGTTAAGAATAGAAGGGGAAAAAGAAGTCAGTCTGGGTATGAAAGAAGTATAAATGGCAAACTTTTCAGCACAAACTATTATTATAGTGGTAGTATTCTTTAGGTTCTAGGTCATAAATAGAAGTTTATAAGCCGCAGTAAAGTCAGCAACTATTAACATTTGTAATATTTTGTAAAGAAATTAGAAAGTATGACTTTGAACAAGCCAGTTTACAGTAGGGGCCCATGGAGAAACACTTCAGATGCATACTTTTGTAATGTGGGAGGAAACTGGAGCACCCCGAGGAAACCCACACAAATGCAGGGAGGACATGCAGACTCTGCACAGAAGACACCCCAGCTAAGATTTGAACCAGAGAACCTCTTGCTGTGAGGTGACAATGCAAACTGTTGTACCACTGCACAATTCAAACCTCTAAGAATGTCAGAACTTTATCATGGTCATCTGAAGCCATGGAGGGTAATTGACAGCAGGCTACAGCTGGACTTCTGATTTCTATCAGGTGAACTAAAGTTCAATAGTCTTACTGGAGGTGGGTCTCTGAACAAACATTTAGAATTTAATAGATATTGCTTTAAATTTAATTATTTTAAGATCAAAACATAACTTTGGAGAAAACACAATCTCCAGGTTTCAGAGCTATCTATATGATTGATACTGCCAAGTCTATTACAAGCATATCATATCACCTAAAGGCATTTGTGATGCTCATGCCTTGGCCCAGCAATCAAGGAGCCTCAATCCTCACCACTAACACCAGAGAGGGTGCCTCATATATGAGGAAAGGATAACAAATACACACAGTAAAGTGCAATTTCCCTTAAGAGCACACAGAGTTCACAGTCAGTCCGGGTGCTGGTCGCTCCGTTGTTCCCCAGGTCCCCAAAAAGACTCCCCACTGGTACAGCTATACCATCCAGATCTCAGCTTGGTGGGCAAGCTAAAACCTCTAGCACGCTCTCTGTCCAACCAGTGCTTCATGTCCCTGCCTAACACACACGCATGCACTTTAAGAAGAGTTTATATAACCACACAGACACTCCTGGGGTATGCTGGCACAGTTTCTCCAGCCGTGCCCCTTTCTACCAGACTATACAGTAGTCCCCCTTGCTACCACCCACTAATATTTATCAGCTACTCAAAGGTCCTTAAAAGGGTGGGAATTATTACTGTGCAATATTATTATCCAATTGGCAGTTGTGATTTAACAGTCAAGGCTTATTTAGAGTGACTTGGACAGTAAACTCTATAAATATGCAATGTACTCTAGAGCTTAATTTATCTCTACACAAAACAGCCACAGTTAAAAGATTTTAAAATATTTAATAATAAATAATTAAAACCACAAATCAATACTTTCTACTACACAGTGTTAGTCAAGAGTTCAGAGATCACAGAGAAATACTTAAAATAATTCAGTACAGTTCTGACATCACAGAAAAACACTGAGGCTAATCTTTCTAGTTTCTAGCTATTTCTAAAAGAAAACACAAGTCTAAGATAACTTACATATGAGCAAGAGAGTGCTGTGAGTTGGATGTTCAAGACAAAAATGCTCAATACCTTTTGATTCTCTCTGTTTAAATTGCTATTGCAGTCCTGAGAAACGTTACATAATTCTTATACTTCTCTGGGTTCCCAGACCAACAGAAACTGCATCTACATTCCTTTACACCTAGGCAGAAACCTGAGCAATCAAAATGCATTTGCATGTTTAAATCTCTTGGTTGAAACAATATAAATAATGTGCTAGCCCAGACAGAATGACTCCAAATCTTTAACTTCAAAGGACATACATGAAGTAATTATACTTCAAAGGACAGACAAGAAATGCTTGACCTAGCTTTCTTTATAGCAGAGGGCAATGTTGCAACATTGTTTTAAGTTCAACATTTCACAGCATATTCTTTCATTTAAAAAAACAAGCCTATATTTCAACATTTATATTTACAAATGACAGAATTATCTACACAATTCTATCTGGCTAGGCTGGCAGCCTTCACACCCTCCCACCCTGGAGAACTCAATCTAGTTTTTCAAATAACCCTTGAGAAACACTGCTTGAGAGAGTTAGGTCTGTCTGAGTATACCTTACCCCATTCCCTGTCTTGAGAGCCCATCTGCATTGGCATTGCTAATCCCACTGCGGTGCTGCCCTGACATATCATATGCTTGCAACCCCAGGTTCCATCTTAACAACTTGGTATTTTGCTGACTGGCTCTGTTTAACCATGTTAGGGGGGTTGTGATCTGTCATAACAGTGAATTTCCTTCCTTACAGATAAGGCTGAAGTTTCTGCAGTGCCCACACTATGGCTCGACATTCCTTTTCTATAGCTACATATCATTCCTCCCTGGGTTGGAGCCTATGACTGAAATAAACCACTGGGTGCTCTTCTCCCTCTGAAGAAATCTGGCTAAGTACAGCCCCAACCCCATGGTTTGAAGCATCCACCTGCACAACAAATTCTTTGCTGTACTTTGGACTGGCTAACACAGAAGGCCCTCCCAAAGCTTATTTAAGCTTCTGGAATGCCTGCTCATGTGCTGGGGTCTACACTACCTTATCTGGCCTGTTCTTCCCTGTCAGGTCTGTGAGGGGAGCATCTATGATACTATAACTGGGGACAAATTTTCTGTAGTACCATACTGTTCCTAAAAATGCCCTCACCTGCTTTTTGGTAACAGGTGTAGGCCATGGCTGAATGGCTTCCACTTTGGCAGGTTCTAGCCCTATCTTACCACTCCCCACTCTATGTCCTAGGTAGGAGACCTCTGCCATACCCTACTGACATTTGCTTGGCTTAATGGTGAACCCTGCCCTCTGTAGTCTGCCTAGCACCTCCCTGACATGCTGAAGGTGTTCTGGCCAGTAATGGCTGTAGATGGCAATATCATCTAGGTAAGAAAAGGCAAACTCTCCTGCTCCTGCTAGGGTATTATCTACCAGCCTCTGGAAAGTCGCTGGGGCATTCTTCATCCCAAAGGGCATCTTTGTGAACTCATACAAGCCAAAAGGAGTCACAAAGTCTGACTTCTCTCTAGCACTGGGAGTCAAGGGCACCTGCCAGTAACCCTTGGTAAGATCAATGGTTGTAAGATACTTATCCCCACCCACCTGCTCTAGGGCCTCATCTGTCCTAGGCATGGGGTAAGCATCTGACTCTGTGTGACTACTTTCCTGTAGTCCACACAGAACATGGTGCTACCATCCCTCTTTGGCACCAGTACCACTGGGGAGGCCCAGGGACTGTTAGACTCTTGAATCATCCCTAGTTCCATTTTCATGAATTTTCAATTTACCTATGTACTGGTCAGGTATATGGTTGAATATGGCTAAAAGAGGGTTCTACTACAGCTGAATGGGAAGACTGTTACAGAGAAGGGGTATTCTCTGTGACACATACATGTCCCTCCAGCAAGTCCTATTTTTGTAGCAGATAAGGTTTAAGTCTCTGGATAAGGTAGCTCTGATGTTAAATGTTTTGTGGCTATCCAAAAGATCCATCAGACTGGGATACAAGAATGACTCATACCAGGCATAGAGTGGCCCTCAGCAATCTGTAATACTCAGAATATGGTGTAGGGTTTTGAGGCTATCCTTATATGATATGCTGTTTACACACTATGTTCTTTTTTGTGAGAAACCTCTGTGGATATCGTTGCATGAGCCTGGACAGATACATTCTGAAGGGGGCATTGCACTCAATGACGACTCTCATGAGGGGTGAGGACAATGGAAGCATGACTTCCTTGGACCTGGATGCCATGCCTTTGTTTATAAGTTGAAAACATGTAATGGTTTCCTTACTACTTCACAAACATGTTGGTCAAAAACAAGGTTACTGAGTACATATGTCTCCAAATGCATGACTACTGGGTCTACCCTTCAGCATATGATGATTACACAAGGTTTATTCTTCACTATGACCTACAATGGCATGTTCAGGCACATTCCCTCATGTACCTTCATTTCTTCCTGCTGTCTTCTGTTAAGAAAATTCAAAGCCAGAGCAATTGTGGGATGCGTAAAACTGAAACTATATTGCAAACATCTAGAATTATTTCCCCAGAACACCTTTCAACTGTACAGATTTTCGCAGACTGTCCAGATTTTTGCCACATATTTTTGGCCCATTTTTCATAAAATTGTGGTCTTCTGGCAAATTAGTAGCAAATCATTAAGCAATGAATTTGGAAAATAATGACAGAGAATTGAATTTCAGACTTCATACACTTCAAAAAATCTGTGCTATTGCAAAACCTGTAATTCTATCAACTTTGTAAGTTTGAATGACAACAAAAAAACCAAAATGATGAACTACCGAATCCTTGTCACGGACTTTCCAATAAGTGTACTAGCACCTTGGGTTATGCAAGTGTTTATTCCATAAACAAACAGCAAGCGAAACAACAACACAAAACTCCATTTACTGAAAATGAAAGCAAAACTGAAGAACTGAAAACTGGTTAAGCGCTTTTACCCACTCGTATGGTGGGCTTCAGTAGAACATCTTTATGCTAAATCTCACATTTTATTTTAAAAAAGGCACCAAAAACAACAGATACAATGTAAAACTTTGTATCTACTGCTGAAAACATGCCTCTTAAAGCTGAAACAAACATAAACAGTATGTCCTATTTAAACCTTACATATAAACAAGCATTTTCCTTTCCATAACACTACTTGTCTAGTTGTAAACCATAAACCACTACATAATACAGAGCAGAATTATATTAACAAAAGTAACCATTAAACTCTGTTAAGAAATTATGCTAAAAATTTGTGTCACTTGTTAAATGTATTCAAAATACACCACTATGGTATACCGTGCTTAATCCACAAAATTTGTAAATCTCACTGTTAATTCTACCATCAATGTAGAATTCCTCAATGTATGAATCTATCCGTCGATACACTATGTTGATTTCATTGATAGAGATGGTTTCATAATTACCCGAGTAATAAAAAATGTCATAGGTTTTCTTGGAATATTTTATGCTGTCATATATATCAATACCACCCGCTTATCCGGTTTCATTACCCTAATATTGGTATCATCCTGTAATGCCTTGAGTGTCTTCCTTTCCACTTCTGTTAAATTACAGATATGTTCCCTGTGAGCAGAATGATAGGCTTGATAAATCTCTCTTGTCACAAGTTTCTCATAAACATCAACCATAGGATGACTCGGTGGTATAAATGTACTTTTTTCCCTTGAAAATACTGTCTCTATTACTATTGTTGGTGTCTGACAGTTGTTCAATATTAATTTTATCTTTGAAAAATACCGCTAAATTCATCTTGCTAGTGAATTTCTTAAGTTCACACAAGCAATCTACCACATCAAAATGTGGATTGGGAATATATTTCATGCCATTGGCTAACAAGTTGAAATGTGTTTTGTGAATGTCTAGGCTTGAAAAATTATAAATATTAAAATTATTAAATGTATGAATATTTTATGCTACAACTATTTCTTAACATGCACTACCTGCTTCTATCAAATTTTCTCGTACCATTGCCCCCCCCCCCCATGGCCTCTGCCTGGGTCTTGCTGGTGACCAATACTGTTGTTGGTATCTGTTCCTGTACGGTTGCCCCTGCCTGATATCGACCCTCTGAAAATGGGAATCCTTGTTATGTTGATTTCTATCCTGAGAAAATTCATGTGTGTACTTATGATCATTTGTTTTTTCATCAATATTAGAACTTCTTTCTTTTTCTTTATACCAATCATAAACCATACATTTCTTATACTGTTTCAAATCCCTTAATAATTTATTGTGCTTCCTTGCACAAATATTTTGTACCCATTTCTCAGCTAAATTGTATTGTTTCCTATATAATCTTTCCCATTCAGAGAATAATAAATCATTTGTTATCTTGGTATTTAAAGCTTCTGTTTCCTGTACTAGTTTGCATAATTTTTCATCATTGTATTTTATGAGCATTCTCATAAAATTGAAACCACATTGATTAAAAAACGCATTAAATTTGGTAATACTTTTATCAGTTGCTATAATACCCATAGGAATTTTAAAAAAATCTCAGTCCCATTGGAACAATTTTCATATTGATACATTTCTGCAAACATGCATTGTCAGCTTTGATTCCATTAATACTTTTGAGTTTTTGCCTAATAAAAAAAAATCATGTCTTTAAGACTCCCCAAATCTTCGAAGTTATAGGGCCCTCTTGCTGACTGGAGGTCACTTTATCAAAATTATAATCAAAAATTATTAAACTGTTTATCTCTACTAGGCAACTCAGCTCTGTCAGAATGAATAACATTGTGGCTAGTAGACGGAACAGTACCTTTGCTATGTTGTGAAGAGCTGTTGGTAACAGAAGAATACGTTTTTAAAGGTAATGCTCTCTTCGGTTTGGTACCTGTACATCTCACTTCGTCGTCAACATCATAAATAGAGAAATCGAATGTAAAGTCTGTGATATTTATCCTGCTACTATTTAAAGGCTCAGTGATATCCAGTCCATGAGCTGTCTTCTTTGGACTACATCTTGTAACCGCCTCCTGTCCATTTGGTATGGGGAGGCTTTCATCACCTGTATCACGTCTGCCATTAGACAAATGGACCATTTGTCTCACCAGGCTGTCAGAAACATCAGTTGAAGTCTGTCCCTCCGAAGGATTGCCATCTGGAATGGAATTAATTTTACTATTCAGTTCTACCTTTGGATTCACTCTTTGTGTTGACAGGTAAGTTGGTCACAAAACCTGTATGTCGCATGCTGTCAGAAAGTCCAAACAGCTTGCCAGTTTTGTTTTTCAAAGTTGTAACCTCTTCTCATAATTTGGACAGCTTGTTCATTTCCTCAGCTTTGACATCGGGTGAAAAGACACCGGATATGTCCATGACTGAATGACAACAAAAAAAAACAAAATGATGAACTACAAAATCCTTGTCACGGGCTTTCCAATAAGTGTACTAGCACCTCGGGTTATGCAAGTGTTTATTCCATAAACAAACAGCAAGCGAAACAACAACACAAAACTCCAATTACTGACAGTACATAAATGAAAGCAAAACTGAAGAACTGAAAACTGGTTAAGCGCTTTTACCCATTTGTATGGTGGGCTTCATCAGAACATCTTTATGCTAAATCTCACATTTTATTTTAAACAAAAACAACAGATACAATGTGAAATTTTGTATCTACTGCTGAAAACACGCCTCTTAAAGCTGAAACAAACATAAACAGTAAATCCTATTTAAACCTTACATATAAACAAGCATTTTCCTTTCCATAACATATAACACTACTTGTCTAGTTGTAAACCATGATCCACTACATAATACAGAGCGGACTTGTATTAACAAAAGTAACCATTAAACTCTGTTAAGAAATTATGTTACAAAATTGTGTCACTTGTTAAATGTATTCAAAATACACCACTATGGTATACCGTGCTTAATCCACATCACCTAAATAAAGGCTGTACTACTAAAACAAAATAAACTAAATAATACATATAAATGTTCAAATAAACTACCTATGAATGAAATACATTACTAAATCAATACGTATGTAAATACTAGTGTCAACCATAAACAAACCAAGTTTGTAAGAGCAATATTTAAAAATTGTCAGTATTTTGAGGTCTTTGTCCCACTTTTATTTATGGCTTTGCCCAGATTTCTTGTGTCTAAGAGATTGAGAGGTATGTTCCCCAATGATATGAAGTGTACAAAAATTAAATTAGAAGGAAGCTGAATAATTATTAATTGGTAAATTAGAATTCTCATTACAGAAATATTATCAGTTACTTGTTTTAGTCTACAAGCTCACTATTTTTGTTTACGCTCATTGTTAGCACACTGTGGCAATGTTTCAATATACATTTTGAGCATGTATCATCATATCCAGGTTAAATTCTTCTTCCTTTTTCTTGTACACTTTCTCCGTACCCCCTTCTTCATTGTTGCATACTTGTTTGCTGATATGTTGATATGGTAAAATGTAATTTTTCATATTATTATTCAAAATGCCTTCTGCTTATTTACTATGTCAGTATATTTCACTGAACTAATGATTTACAGCTGACCATGCTCTAAACACCATAATTAAGTGACTAGTTAAGTGTACCTCTGTGCAACTTATTCATGTTGCATTGCTGTATCATGGAGTATGATGAGTGCCAAGTTTATTTTCAAACTCAGCTCAGCTCAGAACTCAGAACTCACCTTTCCCCACTGATTACTCTGGTTAAGATGTTCTCACTTGTCTACACCATCTTCTAGCTAAATTCACTATACACACCCGCATACCCATCACTCATACCTACTCTCTCATTCAGCACATCTACTCTTTTCATCCTTACTATCTGCTACACCACCATACAACCCTTAAGAAAATATGCCCCTCTATTAATTTTATTTTGCACATCACTTAGAAGTCACCCATCCAAGATGGCAGCATGCTACTTCACCTCCTCCTACCACCCATCCTACTTTTCATCTCTGGGTTGTCATCCTATCACACTATCCTACTATACTCTCCAACATCACGCACTCTTACCCACACTGTGTCACCCTACTATTTAAGTCCACATTTCCCTGTCTCTCCCTCTCTTTAATTTGTCCTACATTCAGCTTCATAAACTAAAACATTTCAACATTCCTTTCTACTCTCCCAAACATAGACTCAAATCCACTGCCTACTATATTACTTTTTTCATCAAACTAACAATATTTCCTATTGCACTTTTACTAGATGGAGATATCCACTCCAGTCCCTGTCCATCCAGTCCCACCATCACTACAAGCACTGCCAAACCCACAAGGTACCAACCCCCCCTCCTCTCTACCTAAATACCTATCATTCTAGTCCTCTTCTTCTTCTTTCAGCTGCTCCTGTTAGGGGTCACCACAGCAGATCAACTGTTTCCATTTCTTCCTGTCCTCTGCATCTTGCTCTGTCACACCAACCACCTGCATGTCCTCTCTCACCACATCCATAAACTTTATCTTAGGCCTCCCTATTTTCCTGTTAACTGGCAGCTCCATCCTTCACATCTTTTTCCCAATATGCTCTGCATCCCTCCTCAGTACATGTCCAAACCAACGTAATCTTGCCTCTCTGGCTTTGTCTCCAAACCTTCCAACATGGGCTGACCCTATAATACACTTATTCCTAATCCTGTCCATCCTCGTCACACCCATTGCAAATCTTAGCATCTTCAACTCTGCCACGTCAAGCTCTGACTCCTGCCTTTTTGTCAATGCCACTGTCTTCAACCCATATAACATAGCTGGTCTCACTACCCTCTTGTAGACCTTCCCTTTCACTCTTACTGGTACTCGTCTGTCACAAATCACTCTTGACACTCTTCTCCACCCACTCCATCCTGCCTGTACTCTCTTCTTCACCTCTCTTTCACACTCACCATTAATCTGAACTGTTGATCCCAAGTATTTAAACTCATCCACCTTCTCCACCTTACTCCCTGCACCCTCACCATTCCTCTATCCTCCCTCTCATTCACACACATATATTCTGTCTTAGTCCTGTTGACCTTCATTCCTCTTCTCTATAGAGCATATCTCCACCTCTCCAGGGTCTCCCCCACCTGTTCCCTACTCTCATTACAGATCACAATGTCATCTGCAAACATCATAGTCCACGGGGACTCCTGTCTGATCTCGTCTGTCAACCTGTCCATCACAACTGCAAATAAGAAAGGGCTCAGAGCTGATCCTTGATGTAATCTCACCTCCACCTTAAACGCATCCATCACTCACACCGCAGACCTCACCACTGCCACACTACCCTCGTACATATCCTGTACCATTCTTAGATACTTTTCTGACACTCCCGACTTCCTCATACAATACCACAACTCTTCTCTAGGCACCCTGTCATATGCTTTCTCTAAATCCACAAAGACACAATGCAATTCCTTCTGACCATCTCTGTACTTCTCCATTAACACTCTCAGAGCAAACATCTCATCTGTAGTGCTCTTTCCTGGCATGAAACCATACTGCTGATCACTAATCATCACCTCCCCTCTTAACCTAGCTTTGACTACTCTTTCCCATAACTTCATGCTGTGAATGATCAGTTTAATCCCTCTGTAGTTACAACAGCTCTGCACATCACCCTTATTCTTAAAAATCGGTACCAAAACACTTTTTCTCCATTCCTCAGGCATCCTCTCATTTTCCAAGATTTCATTAAACAATCTAGTTAAAAACTCCACTACCATTTCACCTAAACACCTCCATGCTTCCACAGGTATGTCATCTGGACCAACAGCCTTTCCATTCTTCATCCTCTTCATAGCTATCCTTACTTCCTCCTTGCTAATCCAATGCACTTCATGATTCCCTATCTGCACATCATCCAACCTTCTTTCCCTCTCATTCTCTTCATTCATCAACCCCTCAAAGTACTCTTTTCATCTGCAAACACACTCTCCTCACTTGTGAGTACATTTCCCTCATTATCCTTTATCACCCTTACCTGCTGCACATCTTTACTAGCTCGGTCCCTCTGTCTAGCCAATCAGTACAGGTCCTTTTCTCCCTCCTTAGTCTCCAACCTTTTATACAACTCTTCATACGCCTTATCCTTAGCCTTCACCACCTCTCTCTTTGCCATGCACCTCATCTCCTTATACTATTGTCTACTTTCTTCATCTCTTTGACAATCCCACTTCTTCTTCACCAAACTCTTTCTCTGCATACTCTCCTGTACATCTTCATTCCACCACCAGGTCTCGATGTCCTTCTTCCTCTGTCACTCTAGTCCATAAAACTACAAAGTCTTCCAAACAAAATAACAGAATTTCATGCTTGGATTGCCCACCACTCTCCAGACATCTTAACTTTTTCAGAAACTTGGCAAAAACTACATATTACAAATTCCGAATTTCTACCTCCCGGATATAACATCTTCCGGCAGGATAGACTTTCTAAAAAAGGAGGTGGTGTTGCCATCCTATACTCTGAATAACTTAACCTTTCTCCCCTCTCCTTGCTACTCCCAGACTTGTCCGCAGCAGAACTTATCTTTCTTAACTATCTTCTCAACTCTTATAAAAAACTGGCCATAGTGTCTATCTACATACCCCCTGGCAACAACATTCCAGTCTTTGAAAATATCTTATCTTGGATCTCCCAAAATATATCATATGAAGCAATCATCAACCAAACAAAACAAATGTTATACTGTATAAAACAAATAAAATGACGGTCATGGCAAGAAAGAAACTGTAAAGCTATTTATTTGTGAGTGCTTTTGTTCATTCAAATTCAATGAACTTCAAGGGATCCATCCCTGGTCTCCTTCTCTTTAATATTTTCACTAACAATCTTCAATCTGTCTGTACCTCATCTTCACTAACCCAATACGTGGATGATTCTACCCTTTTCACCCTCTCTGACAACTCCACTGACCTAGAATCTCTCACAAAAACTTCCTTTAATATCATTGAACACTGGCTAACTGACAACCAACTAATCCTTAACCCAAAGAAAACCAAACTCCTCATTTTCCTCCCAAAATCTTTATCCCATCTTAAAACATCTCTCTTCCCTTAACAACACCAATATCTATGCAGACTCCACTGCAAAACTTCTAAGAATCATTATTGATAACCAACTGAAATTTGACCATCACATCCTAAAGTCCATCAAAAAGACCAATTAACAACTAGGTTTGCTGTATAGACACAAACAATTCTTAACTAACACCACTAAGACCTCACTTGCACAAGCCTATCTTCTCCCCTGCCTACTCTATGCTTGCCCTATATTCATGCACATCCAAGCAAATCTCCTAACCAAACTAGAACAAGCTTACAACCAGATAGCCAGATTTGTCTGTAATCTCCCCCTACAAATCGCATCACTGCCATGCACTAAATAAACATAAATGGCTCAGTTCCCACAACTACTCCAACTTTCACAGCTACAAATTGCACATTCTCTTTTCTACAAACCTGAAAACTGTCCCTCCCTGTCCACCCTCTTATCCCTCTACAAACCTGCATGATTTCTCCATAGCACTGACCAAGTACTACTGAACACCCACAAGTCCTTCAAAGCTATTGGCAGGTTACTTTATAAATGCTCCATATCTCAAACCTGGAACAAACTCCCATTTAACATACAACATACTCAATCTTCACTCCTGTTCAAAAAAAGAACTGAAAAAATACCGAGCCAACTCTGCCTCCTTCATCTGTCACCACCGCACCTAATCTGTCACTGCCACACCAGAGCTATTTCCTTAATACATTATGAATACTAACAATCCTGTGAATTCATAGCTACACCACTGAGCACTCTTAAAAACTAAACTTTCCTCCCAAATTTGCCCCCCCCCATTTTACTTCTTATTTCCCTGGTCACCCCAACTCTTTCCTCCTCATTTTCTTCTCTCCACTTTGTCAATCTTTACCTCCTTTCCTTCCACTCCACCCACTATAACTAACACAACTGCCACTCTTCGCTATTCTGTCTCTTCAATTATTCTTCACGGTTCTCTACATTTCACTTAGTATTCTTCTATTTTGTTCCATCAACTCTACCTCTATCATTTTGTTGTTGTACAAGCACAAAATGCATATTTGTAAAGATTTCTATTAGCCCTTAATGCTGTTACTCACGTCTCTTTATCTTGTCCCGTTACTGTTCCTAATCTTGCTTTGTAACTCGGTATGGTTATGATATATGGGTATTATTTTTGCATCATCTTTTTTATCATGAGTTTGTGGAGCTTTGTCAATACTTTAATGATTATCTACAAGGCATTAATGTTGTTATTCACGTCTTTTTATCTTGCCCTTTTTTATGTTTTTAAACTTGCAGTGTAACTTGTATTTGTTATGATATTTGTATATTATTTTTTGCATCATCTTTTTTATCATGTGTTTGTGGAGCTTTTTTCCTTGGGTCTCCACTGAAAATGGGCCCCAGCCCAGTGGACTAACCCGGTTAACAAAGGACAAATAAATAATAATAATAAATAAATTGTGCTGCATATAATGATTACGCTGTTACTTGAGTCAGAATATTTCTACTCAGGCTTATGCTGTTAATGAACATCAACTCAGACAAGCAAACCCCAGCTAAAACAAAAGAATCAAACAGAATGGAATAGAATTGACTAATAGATAGAGGCAAAGATAAATAAAACATACTTAACACAATATATCACCAAAAAAGCTAACAGAATGGCCAAAAAAGTAGCTGTACGCTAGCCTGCATACATTGAGGGACGACAACATCATTCTGTAAAATGCTGCCAGACTCAAGTGGAAGGGTAGTATAGGACAGAGCAGTTATCCTGCTGGCAATGGGAATGTGGAATAGACAATGAGTGAGTAGGGCAGGTTAGGGCATGGTGAAACGTCTTCAGTAGGGGAAGCAGGATTCCTATTACAAGATGAATATCAGCACTATGGATGATATGTTTGTAAGAAATAATTTGTGAATGCTCTATTCCATGACTGGGGATTAGTTTTGTCTATGTCTTGCATTGTGCTGTAAGGTGAGATGATTCTGCATAGCTGGCATATGCATGTTCAAGAGATGACTGAATGTGTGTTATGACTTAGTGTTTTGTAAATATGAAGTGAACATTGCGCTAAGGATAGAGTGCAAATGACATCAACAAACTTGAAGTGTTACTCTGTCCTTCGCTCTACAGCTATGATGAATAATATATATATATATATATATATATATATATATATATATATATATATATATATCAGAATAATTATGAGTGGGGTGCTGCGGATGTTTGGATGCAATTTCTTAATATGGATGTTATAAGGAGCTTTATCTGTTGTATAAAATTGTTGATGTTAATTTGAATGTATGCTTATATCAATATAGATGCATTTTCTGTATGCATACACTTTTGATTTAGCCTGCTTGTTTGCATGCGTGTGTGTGTGTGTGTGTGTGTGTGTGTGTGTGTGTGTGTGTGTGTGTGTGTGTGTGTCTGTGTGTGTGTGTGTGTGTGTGTGTGGGTGTGTGTTGATATGTGTGTGCATGGCCCATATATCTCAAGTTTTGCTATAATTGACCCAAAGGGTATGCTATGTAAATATGCCAGAGAAGTGGGAATGTGAATTATTCTATTCAGAATAATGTCTAGATGAAAGCAGATGTGATGCATCCATGTTCACAGAGATTTACTATATAAATAATAGGTTCTACCTCAGCAAAGCTAGAATGGTGTTGATTCTAACTGAGATGAAGAGGTATATGATAACTATAATATTTGTAAACTGCTATGAAAGAGGTAGGCATAATGACTAAGGTGATTACCTCATGGCAAAGGTTTTGATTCTCACTTTGGAATGGAACTTGGCTAGGCTTAAAATAGTCCAAAAGGGCAGCTAGCCTAGCACTTACCTATGAAGATGGGGACTGGTGTAATGGTTTAGGTGTTTACCTTGCAAACACAAGATGCAGGGTTTGATTCATGGGTGGCATGGCTAGGCTTACAAAGGCCCTTGAGGTTATTAGCCTACTATTTACTTATTTAAAAGACAACAGGAAATGAGATATAAGACAGAAACAAACAAAAGTTATTATAGTGAAAAGGGAGAAAAGAAAGAGTACCAAGCAGGATATCTAAGGAGTGGATTTAAATACTTAGCAATGTAAGGATCTTCGAAAAGGAAATGAGCAAACTTAAGTGCTCCAGTTCTTATATTTACGTGACAGTGAATAGCCTGACTAACAAGTGACTGGCAAAAACAACACAAATTCAGCAGCTCATGTACACAGATCTTCAAAACATTTGTAAGCCTGGCTGCTCAGTTACTCTATGAATGCCACACAAAGGAAATACAGAACACAAAAAGTTTTTGCATGATGTGTAAGCCCTTTGCACCTACTATGTATGACCTTTATTCCTGATATCCACTTAATTGATTATTCTTTGTACAAAATAGTTGTATCTTATAGAAAGTGTGATCTTGGACCACACAAGAAAACCTGTATTAGTTTTTTTCTGCAATGCTGTAGTTACATAGAACATAGAAATGAAATATGCTCAAGCATTAATACTTTGCTAATATTTGGAGTATTCAAGTGCTTACTACCTTGAGCCATAATGTTTAAACAATAGCAATGTGATAAATCTTAGAAAATGACAGATGTCTGAAGTCATTAATAACTGGAAAGGAAGAACTTTCGGGGGGTTGCCAATATATGCAAGAAATGCAATTTAATTAATTAGTTCTTTGCAGTTTTAGTAGCAGTACTATATGGCAGCTAACACAGTTAACTTGATAAAATGGTTAATACTACATGTTGATTGGACTACAGTGCACTTCAGTGAAAGGTAAAATTGGCCCAATAAGTAATGCATTTAAATAGATATACTATAACAGGGCAACAGTTATACACCTTACCTCTCAACTGTCCATGATTTTGTAAAACGTTTCAGATTTTGACTCTTATTTTCCTTGTCCCTTGTGAAATGCTTGTCATTGAAGATTACATTCAATCAATAGTGTCATAAAGTAGAGTTTTACACATCTTATTGTTCATAAAATACATGTTGATGCAAAGCCTGCCATCCTAGTAAAGTTTTAAGTAAATTAAGGTAATGTTTCAAAAGTGCCTTTGATTTTGAGCCTCCCTCCATACACAGTATTTGTGGCTCTGTTGGAATTTTTTTTTTTTTATCCTCCCTCATCTACAGAGACAAACTTCAGCATGTCCCAGTACCCCCATGCCATGTTAGGTCTACCTACCCCTGCTAATCTCCCTAGACTTGGTTCATCAAGTTGGGGCCAGTAAACATTGTTATTGCATCCTGGGACCACACATATCTTTGCTGTGGGGGGGTGTAATAACCTACCCTGACTTTCCCCCTGTCCTGCATTCATCCATTATGTCCAAGGACTACTGCCTTCCAACAAGGAATGTCTAGACAAACATCCATCCTCCACTATGTGCAGACCCATTACTCTCTGCGAGCACCTCAGCTTTTCGGGAAATTATTGAACAAAGTTGTTGAGAGGTATGCCTCAATGTGATTGGTTCTCTAATTCAGCCCTCAAACGGAGTGACTTCTGTTCAGAATCTATATATTTTCCTGTGACCTTGTTTGTTCTCAACATATTCCTTGATCTTTTCTAACATCCTTGGTGAACCTCTGATCATTCAAATTGCCTTTACAAGTGTGAGATTAGTGTGAAGTTTTAAAGTGTGCGTGTGTGTGTGTGTGTGTGTGTGTGTGTGTGTGTGTGTGTGTGTGTGTGTGTGTGTGTGTGTGTGTATGAGAGAGAGACAGAGAGAGTGAAAATGTCATTTGTTTATATTTGCACATATCCCTATTTGTATTTACTCCTCAATCTGTTTTCTTTGTAACTAAGTGCTAAGCACAAAAGTAGAACAAACTTTTTTGTTTACTGTTCTTGGAAACTGGAAATTGAATACTTTCATATGAGTATAACAGCTTGCATACGTGAATACACTACTTCATTTGGCTAAATCTCATTGGCAGTCACATTGTTGTAGTAGTGCAGTAAATATACTGTTAAGAAGCATGTAACACTCATCACTGAGTTCTGTCCCTTTCATTTTGGAAGTAACCTTTTCCTGCTTGGAAAACCCCTGAAAGACATAACCTCTCCTACTGCAGGTGCTGTTTTAATGAAGCTTTGATGCTGTATGTCAAGTCTTATCACTTGCTGTGCAGTGTGACATTTCTGTTGATAGCTCCTAGCAACTGCAGTAGATTCTTGGTCACTTCACATTGAACATGTAAGTCCTGCAAGCCAGTAAATTTATTTTCAGTTTCATGCCAGAATGCACAAAGGCCACACTTCATCTGATGCAATCTTCTCTTCCGAAAGTGGCAGCATTACTAATATTGTTATTGGGGATGTTTTTTGTCTCTGCTTCAAAGCAAGTATTTTCAGTAGCAATGATTACATGTCCCATATCATAAAATAACCTTCTAGTGAGAGCTGTATACAGTTCTGTAGTATTATGAGTCAATAAAGACAGACTGTGTGACAGCTACTGATTTTAATAAGAAATATCATTCAACAAAAGGTGACAGGCACACTGTTAATACTTCATTTCAGAAGTATGATGGTAGATGAAGTTTCAATAGAAAGTTTAATTTTTAAATATTAGAATGCTTTTCAAAACTGCTGCATACCAACAACCTTTAAAAACAAGAATGCTAAGCCCCGGATGCTTTGCCAGACTTGTTTTCCCCAATACAGTGATTTGTTTAAAAACTATGAAACTAATAGTTTTGCTCTGTTATTAATTTGATCGATTATAAGCCCTCCTCCCTGTTTCAAAAATTTGCATGATAACACTAAGGATTCCGTTTTTATCTAAGTGCACTTAGCCCTAATGCAGCTAATTGACTGGATATACACTGATTTTCCTTGGTCCAAATTGATGAACTGGGAAAGTTTAACTTACAAAATGTTTACAATGTTTAAAATCAGTGGTTCTCTTTATTCCGACAGAGCCCAGTTTTTCGTGAAAGATAATCTGACATGGAAATGATTGTGAAATTTCAAAACAGGCTTCATTGAAAAGAGTAGTTAATTAATTTGGTTCAGAAGTCAAGCAACTTTGAATTTGATGGGTCAAGATGTTGGAGTTGAGAATAACATGAAATATGAGGGTTGATTATTGTGACATATGTCCCACACTGGCCTGAAAGTGGTATATGCTCCTACAAAAATGTTTATGGGTTTGCTATGGCTTGACTTTAGGAGATTTCATCTTCAGGTATCTCAGTTACATTGCTATTTCAATGGCTCACACTTCAACGTACTGCAAGGGTGTAAGGCAAGGAAAGAAAGAAAATCACACAATTCAAAATTGAGTCCTACTTTTCCACATACTTTAAGATTTGGAAGTAGTTGCAGTGTTTTATTTTTTCATTTTTTGTGTTATGAAAGCACAACTTGTCATTCACACCTCTCAAATTTGTCTTACCAAATAGGTGACATAATGTATGACAAATTAAAAAGATGTATGTAACATGATAAAACTGGAGACTGTGATATACAACACAAAGTACAATCAAGCAACAATACTTTTCATTTTTCATAATTGTAGAGCATCATACTTTATTATGAAATTGCTGTTCTGACTCTTAATATGAAAGAGTGCCATCATCTTGAAGTACAGTGAAAGATTTTGAAAGGCAAATTGAGTTAGTTACTTCATCTGTGATACTTGAGAGCTATGCTGTCAGCAGTTATTGGTATTGCTCTCTCTCTGCAATTAAATATTACAAGGTGTGACTTATGAGTCTTTTGCGGTGAAAATACAAGTTGATTTTATATTTGATGGGAGAAGATGATATTAGCAAAATCTTACTAAGTACATGAGATAAGGTGTTTATACTAGCAGAGCATTTCTTTATAAGCATATGTTTACAGAACCACATGCTGAAAAACAACTGTCTGAATAGTTTTAAGAAATTAATAGATCCTTAAGAAATACAAATAAATGTCACTAGTCATGCTACATTACAAAAGGGTCAGTTAGTGCACATACTAAGTTTCCTGAAATTTAAGAGTGTCCACACATGGCAATAAAACCATGTAATATCAGAAAAAAAACTTTTGAGAACAATGATGTTTTTTCAAATTATCTGAACATCAGCTTAATATGGATATAAATATTATTGTAATAACGTTTGTTAACTGTTCCACAAAAAAATAACAAGACTGTTTACTATTGAAGGACGGCATATAGTGGCTACAACACACTGCAATAATTAAATTGATGATATGAAGCAGCTACACTAATATGCCTTATATAATATAGGGGGATTCAGAAAGGAATATTCTTGCCCAAAATAGTACACACGATTGGGTGTGTTTTTTTAACTTTTTAAGTTTCATGGAATGGGGTGAATGTGGCTGTATATGTATTTAAAATAAATACTTTTATATTGCTATGCAATAACTTGTAGTTTAGATTAGCATCTAGCTACATCCGTGAAAGTATAAGCGTTTTCTTTGTCAAGTAAATGTAATGTTTTAAAGTAAAAAAGTTTGGAAATAGACCCCTTGTTAAGTGAATCCTCATTCAGTGTTACTCATTTTTTGAATACTCCCAATATCTGCCTAACATTATATTTTAACCTTTAAATGCAGTCCTTAAGAGATGATCGAGGCTTTGTACTTTTTTTTCTGAATGGTGGCACTGTACATACAGCACACAAACATTAAACATACATTAAGAAGTCTTTTATTCACATTTATCAGAATGCTTTACTATATAATGCTATGTGAAACCTACTGTTGTTGCTAGCAAGCTGACCGATTTTCACAATGTTGTAACTTGAAGGTCGCTAGTGTCTGTTAGATATGGAAAAGTACAAAGAGGTTGTTGTGTTTTTATCCCTTTTCTCTTGAGTTTACATATGCGTTTAAGGTGGAGGTGGGATTACACCAAGGTTCAGCTCTGAGCCCTTTCTTATTTGTAATGGTGATGGACAGGTTGACAGACAAGATCAGACAGGAGTCCCCATGGACTATTATGTTTGCAGATGACATTGTGATCTGTAGTGAGAGTAGGGAACAGGTGGAGGAGACCCTGGAGAGGTGGAGATATGCTCTATAGAGAAGAGGAATGAAGGTCAGCAGGACTAAGACAGAATATGTTTATGAATGAAAGGGGGGATAGAGGAATGGTGAGGATGCAGGGAGTAGATGTGGCGAAAGTGGATGAGTTTAAATACTTGGGATCAACAGTGCAGAGTAATGGTGAGTGTGAAAGAGAGGTGAAGAAGAGAGTACAGGCAGAATGGAGTGGGTGGAGAAGAGTGTCAGGAGCAATTTGTGACAGACGAGTACCAGTAAGAGTGAAAGGGAAGGTCTACAAGAAGGTAGTGAGACCAGCTATTTTATATGGGTTGGAGACAGTGGCATTGACAAAAAGGCAGGATTCAGAGCTTGACGTGGCAGAGATGAGAATGTTAAGATTTGCACTGGGTGTGACGAGGATGGACAGGATTAGGAATAAGTATATTAGAGGGTCAGCCAAGGTTGGAAGGTTTGGAGACAAAGCCAGAGAGGCAAGATTACATTGGTTTGGACATGTTCTGAGGAGGGATTTAGAGTATATTGGGAAAAAAGATGCTAAGGATGAAGCTGCCAGGTAAAAGGAAAAGAGGAAGGCCTAAGATAAGGTTTATGGATGTGGTGAGAGAGGACATGCAGGATGTTGGTGTGACAGAGCAAGATGCAGAGGACAGGAAGAAACGGAAACAGTTGATCTGCTGTGGCAACCCCTGACGGGAGCAGCAGAAAGAAGAAGAAGATATATCTATATCTATATACATATATATATATATATATATATATATATATATATATATATATATATATATATATATATATATATATATAATTATAGATATATACATAGATATAGATATATATATAGATATATACAGGGGCGGCTCGTGCTATCGGACTGCCGGACTGCAGCCCTCCCACCTAGAAAAAACAAAAGAAAAATCTGCAAAACAAGAAAACAAAAACAGAATAAAAAAAAAAAAAATCACGAGTCCCGACTCCTCTGCGCAGACACATTAGAGACCTCAGACAGTTTTTATCAGCAGTCCGGATACAGGCAAAGAGGTACCCAGCAATCATTGCTGTGAGATACCCAGGAATCTGTGCGGTGATGACGGCACAGAACAGAGAAGCTCCGGACTGCTTCAGCTGCAGGCAGAACCAATGAGGAGGACTGAGGGGTGAGCTGCTCTCGCGGGACTTTCATTGCGCAAGCTTCATTCGTGGATTACTGCTGGACAAAGGCTTCAGGTAGGTGGTCGCTGGCTGGATTGCGGGCTTGTTTCATGTAACCGGATAGGTGTTTGGTCACTGGCTTGCTTTGTTCGTGAACGGGTAGGACATTTATTCACAGCTGGTAAAGGCTTTGTGACAGGAAGTGTGTGTGTGTGTGTGTGTGTGTGTGTGTGTGTGTGTGTGTGTGTGTGTGTGTGTGTGTGTGTGTGTGTGTGTGTGTGTGTGTGTAATGCCCCAGTTACTATATACTGGTGGCTAGAGAGAACAAATGGTGGTGAGTAGAGATACTCAGGCTTGAACCCTGTACCTTGGATGCAGGTGGCAAGGACCTAAATTCCCTATCCACCACCATTTCTAAAGAAATTTGCAGATTTTTTGCCTCATATTTGTTCTGTTCCTCATAAAATCTGTGGTTTCTGTATCTACATTTTCCCTTGCAGTCTGTAGTGCAATGGTGCACCGGTAGCATTGCTGCCTAACAGCTACAGGTTATCTGGTTTGATTCTTGGCTGGGGTGCCTTCTGTGTGCTGTCTGCATGTCCTCCCATCTTACAAAGATGTGTCTGGCATTTCTCCCTGCTCTGCTGAAAATTGTCTTTTGTTCCAAGTCGGACTAGTTTCCTGGTTAAATGTTTAAAAATAACAGGCATCTGAATTTCAGACTTCATATTTTTCAGAAAGTACATGGTAACACACAACTGTTTATTCTAGCAGTTAGTTTATAACATGGATATTTGAAATTTGTCCCTATTTTTGCGACTGTATTCCCCCATTATTGGCTTCGTCCAGGTATTTTGTGCTAAGGTTGAGAGTTATCTATGGTGAGAACTGAATTCATTGAATGTTTGGGGGCTGTATTCCCCCCATTACTGGCTTTGTCCACATGTTTTTTTGCTAAGAGGTTGAGAGCTATAGTGACAACTGAATTCACTGAATATGTTTGGGGGCTGTATTCCCACATTATTTACTTTGTTCAGGTGTTTTGTGCCAAGAGGTTGACAGCTATGGTGAGAACTGAATTCACTAAATAGTAGCCATTTAATTTCGTCTTCCTGTCTTTCACAAAACAGCTGATTTGGCATAGTGGTATATTTCTCTGACGGTTTTGCACAAGGTCCCCTGGGTTAAAGACGTGGCAGTGAAATGTATGGTGGTAACACAGCATTTTATTCTAGCAACTTTCCAACATTATACAAGCAATGTTTAAAATGTGTCCCTGTTTTTTGGGCTTTTGTCCCCCCCCCCCCCCTCCGCCAATAAATTTTGGCTTTTTCCAGATTTCTTGTGCTGCAAAGTTCAGAGATACAACTGCATGTCGAGTAGATTTTGCACGGAGCTGAGAGCTGCAGTGGAACAAAACTTTAGTGCTGCTTATGCTGAGTCTGCTTGCATTTTTAATAGCACAGCAGGTAGTGTACTTGCTTTTGATGCAGAAGGCTGTGGGTTCTATTCCCACAGTAGACAGAGGCATTGCTGATACTGTACTGTGTTGTAAAGTGGGTGGATGCTGCAGTCCTTTTTGGCAAAGATACCTAGAGTAGTAACTATGAACCTGTTATCAGTTTGCCATACAGTCCCTATTGCGATATTACTAGCTCATCACTTTTTTTTAATGCATGCAACATAGGCAATTTATTCCTCAAGGGCAACAGGCACTTTATTTGTATATGAATAAACAATAACATATAAAGTTGTTTGCTAGCAGCAACCTCTTCATTGTTACAGATTTCTTTAATGTGGAATTATTTAGATGACTTTTACTACTTCAGAGATTGTGCATATTTACTGATACTGGTGGACTGTAGAAGGTTGAGTAGACTTTTATGATGGAAATGTTCTGAATTGGGTAGTTTTGTCATTGGTGCATGCATTTTGTTTCACTGTTTACTGGAAAAATGTTCAAAACAATAAATTTAAAATGCCGTCTAACAACTTTACTGTATTGTACACGGAATATAATTTAGTACAATCAGGAAGTTGTATCAAAGAGCACATGTGTGTTTCATGTGCACGGGGCCTATGATTTGAAAACAGCCCAAAGTTAATCTTTATCTGCCACTGGCAAAATGTATTTTCTTTGAATGTGGGTTTCAATGCTGTTTCATTGAATGTGAGTTTCAAGGGCAGAGAAGTTTTAATGCTAAGCCTGTTTTCATTGTGAGACTGCATTGCTTTCTTTAGCAGATGTCTTAGTGTTTGTGCTGTAAAATGCAAAATAAAACTTTCAAATGAAATCCAAATCATCATAGAAGTAAAGCAGTATGCACATTAGTGTTTATGGTAAATGTAGTGAAATAGCCAAGTAATGGATCATTGGAATGGTTGCAGGGGGGAGGGCTCCATTCAACCATGATTTTGTGAGGGGGAAGGGCGGCAAACTCAAAGACAGCCCCAGCTGAACTATACCTCCCAACTGTCCAGATTTTCACAGAATGAACAGATTTTTGCTTCTTATTTTTTGTTTGTTCCTCATAAAATGTGTGGTTTTCTGGAAAATCATTTAGGAATTAAGTCACTATATAATGACACACTGAGTTTCAGACTTCATAACCTTCAGAAAAATGCATGCTAAAGTAAGACCTGTTATTCTATCAACTGTCTCAGTTTCTACAAGAGCAATTTTTAGTACTGTTTATATGTTCCCCCAATATATTTGGCCTTGTCTAGATTTATTGCATTAACAGGTTGAGAGGTACATGCAAATAAATTACTTTATAGAATTAGGCATAGCCAAACCTCTCAACTGTCCCCAAATTTGGCTCAAAATGTTGCTCTCCCCCTAATAATCCCTCCGCAAAATAGCAATTTTGGAAGAAAACATGGAGGGTTTAAAATTAAGAAATAACTGTAATAATCAGAGTTATAGATTACTTTTATTTCAGAAATGCATGTAGATTCTTTTATTTTGTCAGCTGCTCAAGTTAGTAGTACTAAGTGTCCCTTCTTTGACAGGTTCCCAGCTGTATTGTGTGGCTATTTTATATTTTTGCATCACATTTTTGGTCCATTTTTCATAAAATTGCGTTTTTTTTTTTGGCAAATTAGTGGTAAATCATTAAAGACTGAGGTTAGAAAATAATGACATACATTTGTGTTTCAGATTTCATATCCTTCAGAAAATTCATACTAATGCAAGACCTACTATTCTATTATCTTTCTAAGTTTATAAGAGCAATATTTAAAAATTGCCCTTATTTTTGGGCCTTTGTCCCACTTCTATGTATGGCTTTGTCCAGATTTCTTGCTCTGAGGTTGAGAGGTATGACAAATGTGTCAGGGCCATCACAGTCAGCCAGAGACATTTCAAATTGTGACATACTTGTTGCACCCCACTCCCCCATGTAGTGACTCTGGATGTGTCCAAGCAAGGCAAGGTGCAGTTATGCAGTGTAAATGTGCAGGGTATCCCCCCATCCAAGGTAGACACAAGTACTACGGTGGCTTTTCATCTGTTCTTGATTTTGCAGAATGGTCTGGTTTCTGTCATATTTTTGTACTGTTGATTTATGCTTATTACTCAGAAAGTGCCTGTTGCTCTGTGTTTTAAGTAGCAATGCTTTAATGACCATCAGGTAAGCTTGTCTGAGATCATAACATGAAAGTAAGCTTTAATAAGCATACTGTTAAAGAATTGCCAACACTGAAAGCGTTTCTGTTATTGCCATGCAGAGAATACTTAACTAGATAATGTATAAAGTTGGGTATTGAAATGCATATGACAGTATTTGTAATAAAGGACAGGATTACATTATTTTAATAAGCTCATTACACTTGTTGGAGACTTCCAGTGATCTCTGAGGGCTTTACCCGTAAACTAAACAGAATGCCATTCATGTGTGGTCCATAACCTGTACAGTAATAGCAATGTATCTTGAGCTTGTTTCTTGTTTGCTTTTCATTTTTTACTTTGATCATTTTTTCCCCATGAAACAAGTAGATAGTTGTTAGGCAGCAGGTCTTTTTTGGATAAGAAACATTTTTACAAGTGAGGACATCACAGAGATTGCTACTTTCAGCATGTTACTTGGTACTTTAATAAAGCTGAATATAAATTAGAATTAGAACTGCAGTGCAAGGAGAAGCAGTTTGAATTGAGTGCTGCTTGTTTTTCTTATACTTGATTTTAACTGGCATTCCAGTAATGTATTTAAAAAGTAATTTATTTTTTCATGCCTCACAACCTCTTTGTTTCCATCTAGATATTAAGTAAGCTGTCATGCAGCCAATGCATTGAAATATTTTTATTCTTTTATACTTCATTTGTCTTGCTTGGACTCTCATAATGAGGGTCTGGCACCCAGGGCAGCATATTGAATTAAAGTTAGTTTTTGTGGTTTTGAGCATAGCTCCTCCCCTTTCTAGTTGGCCACACCCCTTCCCAATGACCCCACTCATTCAGCTATCTCCTGCAGCCCCCCTTTGATTTGAAGTCACCAGCCGCCACTGGATATAAATTTAGTTTAAAATGTTGACAGACCACAATAGTGAACAGAACAAGAAAAGACTGACATTCACAATATCGGCAATCAGAACAGCCAGCATAAAAAAGCGGGGAAAAAAGCAGTTTTGCAGGTAGCAAGCCAAGCCACACCACATCAACTCCTGCATATAATATAAACCAGCTCTGAGATCGGACCACATACCACACAGGAGAATGGGCAAACCTCCTGATCCCCAGAAATACCTGTAACCAGTGCAAAAGACAGTCTGATGTTTTGTATATACTGGCATTTGATATATGAGGTTTGGTAACAGACCGATTTGTCCTGAGACATCTTAAAGAGGGGGTAGCTAAATATAGAAGCAGGAATTAAGAGAATGGGGGGAGGATAGGTTTAAATGGGAATGAGGGATGACTGGGAGGAAATGATGTAAGGGTAGGGAGGGGCTCAAAGGGTCTTAGAATAGTGTAATTGGTGTAGGAATCACATTTTTAGCATGAACTTGCTACTGCAGGTTCTACCTTTGGGCAGGTGTGGTCAGGTAGGCCTTAGAATTGTTGGTTATCTATGAGGTGGGAAACGCTTGCCAGTTTAGGGAGTCTGTGAGCTGTGTTTTTTTTTTTTTCCCACTGTGTTGCTAATTGTGTGCTTTGGATGAATATAGCTGGCATTTCTCTGGGGGATGTCCTGCATTGGGAGTTTTTTTCTGGAGGCTTGCCAATGGGGGGGGGGTTGTGGGGTTCTGTCAGATCACGTAGTGAAGCTGTTGAAGTACATGAGACTTAGAGTAGTTAGTAAGCTCATTAGAGGTTAAGTCTATATGAAATTTGGGGGCCCAGGTTCTGTGCATTATATAAAAAAAAAGAAATGAATGCAATACTCTAGTAGTGTTACTGCCATTAATTTGAGAAGTGGGAGGTATAAGAGAATGATATGGTAATTGCCGCTCATTTCCTGAAGTGGATTTCCATTTGTTGTGAAGGAAATAGCAGTTGTTCATACTTTATGCACTGTTAACATCCGTTATGGCATGCAGGTTAACTTATTGTCTTGTGAGGCACAAGCTACAAATACATAAATAAATAAACAAGTAAATAAATAAATAAATAAATAAAAATAAGAAAAAAAAAAATCAGGTAATCTATCATTCATAGTTGGCAGGTCGGCTGTACAATTTAGTTAGTTAACAGAGAGAGGCTACCAAGGCTGTTTATGATGTAATTCCTCAAGCCGCAGCTGTGGATGGTTTTGCGGGCTCTGACTGAAGAGAGAAACAGCTGTCTCTGCACATGCACTGTAAGAAGATGTGCGGTGGAGATCACACAAGATCCACATAATGGGAAGACGGATAATTTTAAGGCAGTACAGTGGCCGATAAACATATTCCCATGTTATGGTGTTCGGGTGTGTAGCAGGAGATCAGGTAAGTGAATAAAGGTAGCTTTAGTCACTTCAGGAGGTTGGTTGTTGTGTGGTCAGCCATTTCAAGTGTTGTGGCGGATGTTTTTAAATTGTGCAAGATCAAGGAGACAGTGGTGACAGGCAGTTTCTTTCAGGCATGCCCATCGGGAGATTCATGGCAATGGACCCAGTGGTTCGTGGGGTAGGTAGGCCTGGGTTAAGTGGAGCATGCGTGAAGGAGATCTAAGTATGGTTCTTCTGGGCAGCTGGTTAGTATTCTGTCTCACTTTTACTCATTTGAGACGAGAGGTTGGGGGGGTTTTCTGTTACTGTCATTGCTGCTCTTGGGCCTTTTGGTCATTTAATGGCCTCAGAGTTTGTTTTGCTTACTGCTGAGTGGTTCTCGTTGGGCTACATGGCAGTGACCCATGTCTGCCATTTTCTTTCAGTCTGCCATTTCTCTTAAAGTGGTACTTGTGGGTATCGAAAGCAGTTGGAGTTACCACATGTCTGCCTTTCAATGGGGACTTTCAACTGTATGATTGGGGTTCACTAGTACTGTCAGGGAACCACGAGGTAAAGTACAAGCCAGACATTGGGACGAGCTTGTTTCTCAGCTGAACAGTGTTATTTCATATTTAGAGCTGGTCGGATGGTGTTACACCACTGCTGGCACACAGCAGACTGAGCCTGATAGCTGGTGAAGAAGTCATTATGTCTGTTTCTCTAACATCGGTATTGGCTTCAGGGATAGGCATTGTTCCAGTTTTGAGGTGCAGTTGGCTGCTAATTTTTTGGGGCTAGCTGTGCTTTTTCATACACTGGAGCAGATGATTTGTGTTGTTGTGCAGATCCATGTTTTAGTAGTTCATTGCTTATGGGTTTAACTTCAGGGTGGTCGGTGCTGGTGGTGGAGTTGTCAATTCCCGGTCATTGTGACTGGAATGGTCTGAAGGTGAAGGTGTTTCTGTTTGTGGGATGCATGCGATGGATGATTGTCATAGTTGCACAGTGCTGTGGTAATGCCCATGGGGATAGTATGGTTGGAGTTGGCCACACGGTTTAACGAAACAGCAGTGGTGTCTCTGCATTAGGTGTGCATGCCTCTCCATGGCACATACAGATTTTTGCAGATTTTGCTTCATATTTTTAGCCCATTTTTAGCCCATTTAACAGAGAATTGTGGTTTTCTGGCAAGTTAGTGGCAAGTCATTAAAGTTTGAAGTCAGAATAATGACAGATATTTGAGTTCCAGACTTCACACCATTTGGAAAATACATGCTAATGCAAACCTGTTCCATCAACTTTCTAAGTTTTTAAGAGGGTAAGGGGAGATCAATATTAATCAGATGTTTGGTATCATCTAATTGCCTGGGGGGCAAGCTCGTATAGGGAAGTGTATATATTCACTAAATGACATAAATTTGAGTTTCAGACTGCCGATCCCTTAAGAAGTGTATGTTAAAACAAGCCCTGTTACTCTAGCAATGCACTAAGTTTAAAGAACAGTATTTGAAATATTTTGGGGCCTTTGTTCCCTCATTTGGTCGGTCTTTGTCCAGAATTCTTGCATGAAGAGGCTGAGAGGTATGGTCCATTTGAGTTCATGGAGATGGAAGTAATGGTACAGTAAAGGGGTACGGGTTCAGTCAGTGCGTATGCCTCTCAGCTGTTACCTTGGTATGAAATTAAGGTCACTAAGATATATTTAGCTAAAAAAGACAAGGGATTCAGCCAAGCATGTAATGGTATACCAAATAATTTTCTATCAAAAAGAAAATGCCAACAGGAGAAAAATGAGATGTAGAATATCTACATTATCAAGCTTATCACTTGGCTCTGTGTTTTAATTTTATGCTACAGGGCTGTCTCAAAAAAAAAAAAAAAAATGATGGAGATTAGTGTGCTACCCCAGAAACCAAATAAAAGTAATAAAGTCTTATGCAAACACTTCATAAGCTGCGGGAGGTATGGAATTTGAGGTGGCATCAGTTGGGGGGTAGTTGGGAAGTGTGGGTGAGATTTTCTAAGAAATATATAGCGGAAAAAAGTGGTTTATTGCTCGCCGATTACATATGTAATCATATCTCTGTGGTACAGATTGCCGCAGAATGTCCAGATTTTGCCTTAAATGTTGGTCGGTTTCTCATAAATTCTGCTCTTCTGGCTTATTGCCAGTAAATCATTGAGGGTTGAAGTCAATAAATGACAGACAATTGAGCTTCAGACTTCCTACCCTCAGAAATTTCATGCTAATGCTAAACCTGTTATTCTATTAACCTAAGTTTGTAAGAGTAATATTTAAGTGCTCTTAGATTTTGGGTCTTGGTCCCCCTATTAATTATGACTTTGTCCATGTTCTTCCACATAGTTTGCTGGTTCTCAAAATTTTGGTTTGTGGCAAATCCTTGCAGACTGACATCACTAAACAATAATATACAATTTCACACTTTTCCTTCAGAAGTACATAACACTGCAAATATGTTATGTTATCAGCTTTCTATGTGGGGGAGCTATATTTACATGCTGTCCCTATTTGGGCTTCTGTCTCTTCCTCTCCCATTCTTCTGACTTGCCTAGATTTTGCACTGAGGTTTGTAGTCATCCGTTGTTGAAAGCAGTTGTATTTCTATTAATTCTGTTACTACTGGTGTTGTGTTGACTGAGGGGTATAGTGACTGAGTAACTTATGCAGGTGTCAATATTGTTTGCACATTTGAGGAAACATTGGAGTTTGAGGAAACATTGGAAATTGGCTACAACACAGTGTATTTACAGCTTTCTTTTATTTTGCAGATGGAGAATGCAGAGCAGTCCTCATCAGCCAGTGGCCAGAAGGTGGGGAGGTGCAGATTGGACCTTGGTCGATGGCCAAAATGAAGTAGGCCTGCAATGTGATGGAGGCTGTGCCGTAGATGTCCAGTCACAAGAATGGTGCATAATGAGGCCATAAATGCAGTGTACAGAGAGCAATGGTCAGTAGACTGAGGGGACCAAAGTTGCAAGGTAATGGATTCTGCTAGGGAGTAAGCACTGATGGCTGGAATGGAGCACAATGAGGTCACAGGTAATCCTACTTATTTGGGTTCACTAAGGCACATCAGAGTACTGTGTTTTGGGATGCTGAGGGCAATTGAGGCAGAGGTAGGTTGGGGGTAGGATAAAAAAGTGGGGATTGCTTAGGGAGAATGTGGGGTTCCTACAGGTGGTGTTGAGTCACAACAGTTGTAGGAGCAAAGGAGGTTATTATGCTAAAAGACACAGGATTCTTACAAGCCACCCAAGTCAGTCTTCATGTTTGGATGGGTGGAACATCTTGGGGTGTTTAACATTTACCCATCCAGTTTATTGGGTTTGTCGAGGACCAATGACATGCTCTGTTGATGGGGCTAGGGAATCTTATTCCAAAGGTTGTGTTACCTATGGGGGAACAAATCTGTACCTTAAGTAGGTATTGGTAATTTACGGACTTTGATTTTAATTATTGAATCAAGGAGGGTGGGAGGTCAAATGGTAGGACTATTCATTTTCCTGCAAGGAATGTAGTGCTTGTGAAGCTATGGTAGTGTAGAAATGGGTGGGTTATTCAGTTTGTATGTTCTCAGTGTGACTTGAGGATACAGTTGCTGTAAAAGAGAGAAGCAGGTTTTTGTAGCAGATGTCTCTCTCGCTAAGGTGATGAACAATGAGATCATACCTGCGGGTATGCTAACTGGTCCACAGCTATTGACTTGAAGGAAGTGGATCTCTAAGGTAATGGATTCTGATGGGATGGAGGTTCTGGTTGTTGGAGGGTTGCACGATGAGGTTTCAGGTAATTTTATTTACTGCTCAATGAGTCATGTCAGTGCTGATGAGGGGACAGAGTAAGGGGGGGTATAGTCCCGACAGCTTTGGAGGTCAATGAGTTTCAGTTTCTGCGGTACTTATGTTATGGCTGTATGTAGTCATTCTGGAAGTGTTCCAGTTTCTGTGGTATTTATGTTATGGCTGTATTTAGTCATTACAGCAGTGATGAGGGTTTACAAAGGATAGGCTGGCCATTATGTGCTACACCTGTACTGGATAGGTGGAGGGATGGCAGGATTGCTTGAGAATATATTTAGGTAGGGCTGCTGTGAGGATGATAGACATTTGCCTTGAGTGGTTTAACATGATTGGGTTTAATGTTTTGGTGTTGCCTAGAGCAGGTAATGTGTTGGAGCTCATTATGAGGTTAATATTGGTAGCTGAAAGGAGTGAGAAGTTAATATACTGAAGGTATGCAAAGATATGGCTATTATTTAGTACTGGAACGGGATCATTGGGTTTAACTGTTAGTCTATTCAAGTGGTGGCCTTTGGAGTTCATGCGACATGGATTTTGGGGTTGCTGATGGGGATTATTAGATAATTGCATCATTTAGAAAGGAAATGGCAGCTTGCAGTTGGGTAAATAGTAATTCCATTAGGTGATCAAGAGGCAGCAGTTAGGCATGAGGGCATGTCACTGACCTTGTTTGACCTGGTGCCATTGGGCATTTCTCAGGTTTTGGTGGTACATTGTTCTTGGGTAGTGCTGCCTGGGTTGGATTTACTGATTTTGGTGCATTTGAGGTCATGCTGGTAAAAGGCCAGGAGGGTGGTTCAAATGTATTAGCCCACTCCCAAATAGCAGTTACAGTAAAGACCTAACATAATGGATGGTCAGTTTCCAACCATTTCTCTGGCCAACCTGATTGAAATGGGCATCCTGAAGCAATGTAGTAATTGCCTCATGTATACTGACAACCACTTACTCCTAAAACAAACAAATGCAATATGTGACAGATGTAATTACACTATAAAATTGAACTCAATTTTCTCACGTAAAAACAAACCAGACATCAAGCAGGTTGTCAGCACACACATATCACCTCTCACACAAAACAAGGTCATAACACTTAAGCCTACATATGTGGAGGTACTCAATAGAAGCCTACCAAAAGAAGCGAGTCCTCCCAAGTGCAAACTACTTGCACACACTGCAAAGCAAATAGAATCCACTACACATGGCAACACACAACCCAGTGTCTCAGCAAATACGCCCGTAAGGCAATGCACCCCAAAACCAAATGTCCTGGTCACAAATGACTCCATAGTGAGACACACAGATGTCCCCCTCACTAGACTGGACAAGGAGAAGGTCATGGTCAGCTGCCTGTCAGGTACCAGGATCCATCAAATCACGCATGCACTCAAGTCACTCAACAACAACTGCTGCTATGCCTCTCTCATAGTACATGTTGGTGTGAATGACTTAAGATGCACCTCTCTTTGACCATATGAAGAGAGACATGACTGAACTCTCATATTATGTGTCCCAAGCAGTATGTCCTAGCCCTAAGCCGCAATCTACCTTCACCCAGGATGATGCCAAAATATAGAAAAAAAAAATGATTAACTTCATCAATTGGCTTAGCTTTTCATGTAAATCCAAGTGGGTCCAGTATCTGTCAGCCTAGGAAGACATGGTTAACAGACCACATTGCTTTGACAGAGATGGTCTTCACCTGTCTCCTCCAGGTTTTGGATACTGGCAAAGGTGCATGCCTCCCCATATTGCCTTTTTTTAGGCAATGTGAAAACAACAACATTTCTGATGTAAAAAAATCCACTTGAGACCAACTAAAGGTTATGCTGCTTAATGCTAGGAGCCTAAACAGTAAACTGCACTCCCTGGAACTACTCTTTAGCTTGGAAGATGCTGACATCTGTGCAGTCACTGAGACTAAGGCCACAGATAGCACCCGAGCCATGCAAGGCTACAATGCCGTCCACAAATTCAGACCCCAAAACAAATGTGGAAGAAGCAAAGGAGGAGGTTTATCCACCTTTATTAAGGCTAAATACCCCTCAAGATGGGTTAAACAGTATGACTCTCGAACAACTCTAGGTCCAACTAACTATAGGTAAAACATCCTAACACATCATTGCTAACTACAGGTCCCCAACCATGAATGAAGAGAAGCACATGCCCTACCTACACTTACTAGAGCCACTCACAAACACTGTATAGTTGTAGTTGATTTCAACTATCCTTCAGTTGATTGGGCAATGTACATGAGCATAAATATGCTTGCCCTGAGGTTCTGGACTTTGTCAATGCAAATTCCCTGGAACAGGTAGTCTGCACTCCCACAAGGGGCTCAAATGTCCTAGACTTAGTACTCACCAAAATGGGGGGTTCACCTTTTGAAGTAACAATCATACCTGACACCCCCACAGGAGCAAAAAAAAAATGTCTCCAAAGCAAACTGCAGCCTACTAGGCAATGGTATAAAATGTTTCAAATCCCCTGCCAACACAGCCAACAATGACTCCTATGCAGGGGGTACACAAATGCCCTGTATAACCATCTAAACAACTGCATAGACACTACTGTAGCTGCCCAGATCAAAACCATGTCTGCCCGAAAAAAAAGGCCATCCTGATGGATCTCAAGTATAAATAGGTTATATAACATATGGATGAAACTGATGTCTAAAAACAACAGGGAAGTTACTCAGCAGAAGAAGAATATCCCCACAGCTTGAACAAGCAAATCAGATATCTTGTAAAATTATGCAAAGCTAGTTATAAAGCTAAATTAGCATCCCTAGCTAAGGGTAATCATAAGGCATTATTTAGCTACATCCGAAATCTAAAAGGGAATGTCCAGTTATGTGCCAAACTTATAGTGGACAGTACCACTCATACTGAACCTGACAAAACTGTCAACCTGCTAGATGACAGATTTGGCAATAACTTCACCCCTTGTCACCACCAGCCATACCTTAAAGCATAACTGACACCTGTGCTCTACCTAGCATCGCCAAAGAGAAAGACATATCTATGCTCTCTAAGGCCAAAAACATGGCCTCTATGGGACCAGATAACATCTCAGGCTGCTTACTAAGCAATCTAAACAGGACCTAGGGGAACCACTTGCAGTCTGTCTAACTTCAGTCTGAGCACTTGCTTTGTTCCAGCAAAATAGAGAACAGCAACAGTAATTCCCTTGCACAAAGATGGTTCATCAACCGACCCTGGGAACTATAAATCCCTAAGCCTAACCAGCCTTATCTGCAAGGCCATGGAAAGAATCATCATGGACCTTATCAACAAGGACATAGGGGACCTTCAAACTCTTGAACACCCCCAGTTTGGCTTTGTTAAGGGTAGATCCTGCTTATTGAACCTGGTGGACTTCACTGAGAATGTTACCAAATCCCTCGATGAATACAAAATAGTACATACTGCCTACCTTAACTTAGTCAAGGCTTCTGACACATTCTCTCACTCAGGTATCATTGAGAAACTCTCCAATCTTGGGAATAACTCATACATCACTAAATAGCTAGCCAACTGGCTCATGAACTGAATGTATACTGTCAAAGCTGGGGAGTCTACCTCTACCAGTACACCAGTTACCAGTGGCATACCACAGGGATCTGTGCTGGGCCCTCTACTGTTTGGAATCTATTTCTTGGAAGTCCAGATGAAAGTAGATGACCTGTGGCTTACCAAGTTCACTGATGATTTCAAACGGAGTGCAGTCACTGAGTCTCCAAACAATGTTAACACAATACAAAAGGGGGTAAAATAGACATATGACTGTTGCCAAAGCCATGGAGTAAAACTAAATGCAAAAAAGTGCATTATTATTCCCATTGGCAAAGAGGAAGTCCCTGCAAATTACAATATTGACAGCAGCCCCTGGTGCAAGATTTGGGAACACAGGTTGATAGCAATCAAAACTTTGATCACCATGTGTCCACAGTGGTAAGGAAAGCCTTCTAAGTTGTGCATCTCATAAGTAACAACATTGCATGCAAGACTAAGGATGTTATAACTCCTTTGTACTCAGCCCTCATCAGACCAGTAATAGAGTACAATCCTCCCTTTGGCATGTACCTCACCAGACACCTACAACATCTGGAGAAACCACAGAGGTTTCTCACCAAGCAAATCCAGGGCCTACAAAACATAACCTACTTGGAAGGACTGAAAGCCTTGGCACTGTACTCTGTATCTTACAGCCTGCTGGGCATACAGAGCAGTCTCTGACCCTGCCCTAATGAAAATGCTTCACATCTGCAAATCAAATAGGACAAGAGTCACTAACTACAGGGAGCTAAACCTAGCCTGTGACATTAATAGAACATGTTGGGGAGACAGCTATATCTCTCAGAGATTGCTGTTCCTCTGGAATAACATCCCAATTCATGTGAAGCAGAGGTCCTCAATAACCCTATTCAAGTGCAACCTAGACAAATGGATGGGAGACAGGGAGTGAGAACTATGTCCCTCATGGAGAGGAGCAATTGGTGCTGATCATAGACTTACTCTAGGAATAATGACCATCTAACCAAGGTCAATTATATAACACGGGTATAACATGGATAGGCTTGTAAAGGCCCTAGGGCTATTTGTCTAGTAACCTCATATGAGCCTGTGAACCTATGGAACCTGGTATAAGTCTCTCTGTATCTGTCTGTCTTTCCTTCTCTCTCCATGGGATTCAGAAATGCTTAATTCTGTTGGGAAACCTTAACTCAGAAGCCTTTCCAATTAAGAAAGCAGTCATCCACTATTGTTTTTACTGGTGAGGGAGCCATACCATAGATAGTGATCTCACTGGGGAAAACTGCATGCAAATGCAGCAGTCAGGGAAGCAGCTATTCCTAGTTAGCTATGAATATTAATGTCTCCTAACTGAGTTGGTGCAGCGATTCAGAAAGCCTCTTGGCTGAATTATTTTGTTCTGTAGGAGAAAAACAAACACTGTCTTTTGGCAGCATTTATCCATTCACTCCTTTGGGAGTTGTCAGTATACAGGTACATATATTAAAGTTGAGTGTGTAAAGGTGTTTCTGTGTGTATCTGTGTGTCTGTGTGTCTGTGTGTCCATGTGTGTTTGTCTGTTATAGCATGATTGCAGATGTGTGGATAAGTGAATGAATGTTCACATGTGTCAGCATGTGGATAGGCTTGTTTGTGGATGCTCTGATGTGTGTATAACTGCTTTTGAATGTCTGAGTGTTTGTGTGTGTGTGTGTGTGTGTGTGTGTGTGTGTGTGTGTGTGTGTGTGTGTGGATATATATATATATATATATATATAACATATATATATATATATACATATAGGTTTATTATCATTTATTCGAAGTGAAGTCATTTGGAAATCGGAATGTTGACCGTAGGCAATGTCGAAAACTGATATTGCTGAAATACACATCTGCCCCTAACTCGACCCATGTTAAAACCCATTCCCAGGTAGCAGTTGACATGTATTATGGCAATTCCGGTGTTCGACATTGTGAATTTCACACAATCACGGTCGACCATGTAAACAGTCGACCGAGTACATTTCGGGTATATGATAGTAAACCTACATATATATATATATATATATATATATATATATATATATATATATATATATATATATATATATATGCACACACACACACACACACACACACACCCACATATATATATATATATATATATATATATATATATATATATATATATATATATATATATATATATATATATATATGTATAGCTAACCATCTGGCAGTGAAATTTTTGGCTCTAGATGATTGTCACTATTGAAATGACCCTGACGCGTGCAAAATTGGGAAAAAAGGGGTTGTCGATGGATGGATGAATGGATATATATATATATATATATATATATATATATATATATATATATATATATATAAACATATATATATATATATATCTATAAACATATACATATATATATATATATATATATAGGGATGAACACTATATTGAACATCCAGTGTCCCAATGCACTATATATCGATATCTTAACACTGAACAAACATAGAATGACACATTCTGTGCAAACTCTGGGGATTGGCTCAGAGCTGAATAAACCAATATCAAGTGTTTCTGCAGTGGGTACAAACTCCTCTGCACCCCCCACTCCCTACTAATTATATATACTAACTATGAGACCTCAAAATCACTGGGGAAAGGAAATATTCCTCTACTCCAGGATTGTAAGTCTCGCATGCCTCTTGACCCCTTGCCTGTCTTGACCATTTGGTATCAACCTACTTTCTGTCGGGACACTGGATGTTCGATACAGTTTCTGAAATCCATATATATATATATATATATATATATATATGGTTTCCATACATTTGGTCAAATTACACTTAGTCGAAAATTATTCCAGGCAGTTCACTTCACTGAAAGCTCACTTGACTGAAAGCTCACTTGGTCAAAAATGGAATATAACCCCTGCCCCACTGCAGTACAATGACAGAGTGAGAATATTAAATAAGGGGGCGGGTGGGGGGCACAGCCCCCCACATTGTGGGGGTGTGGGAGTTTAGCCCCCCACATTATGCCAATAGTTTTTACTAAAGATAGATATATATATATATATATATATTTATATATATATATATATATATATATATATATATATATATATCAATGCATTTCTAATGGATATACCTTCTTATAACAGTGAATACATTAAAAGTATGTGTGGCGGCTACACCTACCACACCCCCCCTTATTTAATATTCTCCTTCCAGGGTTGCACTGCAGTGGGGCAGGGGATATATTCCATTTTTGACCAAATGAACTTCGACCAAGTGAGCTTTCAGTCAAGTGAAGGTCCCCTTCAGTAGATCGAACTTTTATAAGTTCAAACCACATATGGCCGAAACCATGTGTTCAAACTTGTAAAAGTCCGATCTGACTGAATGGAGATCTCCGTACAGAGTGGAAAGGGAAGATTTACCATTTCTGCAATGTAGTGCGATCTCGGAGATGGTATATTTAAGTTTGGGGGTGTGGGGGTTGAATTTAGTTTTGTGTTTTTTGGTTTTGTGTAGTTTTATGTCAGTGTTCGAACTTTTACTAGTTCGAATCACATATGGCTGAGACCATATGTGGTTCGAACTAGTAAAGGTTTGATATACTGAATTATATATATATTATAATGAATTATATTGGGTGGCACAGTGGTGCAGTGGTTAACGTTGTCACCTCACAGCAAGAGGTTCTCTGGTTCGATTCTCAGCTGAGGTGCCTTCGGTGTGGAGTTTCCATGTTCTCCCTGTGTTCGCATGGGTTTTCTCCCACATTCCAAAGACATGCATCTGGAGCATTTCTCCCCGGGCCTCCACTGAAAACAGGCTCTGTGGAACCTAGTCAGACATTCCCAGTCAACAAATGTTAAATAAAAATATATATATATATGGTTTACTATCATCAGGTAGGAGCAGTCAACAGTAGCGACAAACAGCTGCAAGATGTTTGTCGCTAATTGGTGTTACTGTTGACTGCTCCTACCTGATTTTTTGGATTTCGTTCATTTGGTGTGTCTTCTTTTTTCCCTGGTTTACTATCATCACTTTCCTCACTGCAGTGTGATCTCAGAGTTGGAATATTAAGTTAGGGGGGTGTGGGGGGCACAGCCACCCACAGGGGGGTTTAGTGGGGCTTTCCCCCCCTGCATAAATGTGAGTTTAGGCTAGTTAGGTAGGGAGTTAAGGGGATTGCTGTTAATTGTCGAAAATGTCACGAGCGATATTTTTGACAATTCACAGCTGTTTTCCACATTAGGTACATACGGAAATGTGTACTTTTGGCGAAACACTTCGCTAATACGTACATGTACACATTTTATTTTAACTTTTGACATTTTGATAGCAAACATATATATATATATATATATATATATATATATATATATATATATATATATATATATATATATACATATATTATTATACTCTGTATTCATACTTTAAAAATTTTAAACCATACACATGGATATTTATAACTGCAATGAATAACTCTTTGCAGAAAAACAATACCAAAGCCCCCCACACCCCCAATGACCGCCCCAACTTTATATACTAACTCCAGGATCGCACTACAGTGGAGAAAAGGGCATATACCTTTTACTTTAATGTGTCGGTTTTATGAGTTTCAGTCAAATGCGTTTTCAGTCTTTTTAACTGTCAGTGTTTTGGTCTCACTCAAATGAATTTCAGTCAAATGAAATTTCAGTCATATGAAGTAGACCCATATGTTTATATATATCTATCTGTATATATCTATCTGTATATATATATATATATATATATATATATATATATATATATATGTGCATAATAGATAGATATAAATATAGATATATACAGATGTATATGAAACAGCCAAAGGGACACTAAACACATGTATGGTATTTATTAGAGATCTCTGGACCTTAATAGGTATGTAGTTTATTTTATTTAATTCTATAGATGTATATGAGCAATATGCATATTAAACTTGCATGAAATGGTTAAAAAACTCCTGTTTCAGTTTCATTAATAAAATATTACACCATTAAACTGGTAAAGTGCAATGTGATTCAACTGGGCATCAGCAGGTTATTCTTGGGTAATTAATTTTATACACAGCGAGCAGAATGCTCTTCAGTGCAAAGCCATCCCAAGCTTCACCTTTTAATGTTGTTACAATAAAAAGGCAAGGCAAGGTCAAAAGCTGCCCTGGCTTAAAACAAATTGCAGGAACTGTGCCTGGGGCATCACTGTAGGGAAGAAGAATAAATAACTGCAGCTGACATCCTTAAACTCAGTTAAATAAGTTGACATTAACAATTTATTCTTGCCTTATTTCTTACAGAGATCACATAAGCAACCCTCAATATTTTCTACTGGCATTTTTGCACAGATTTGTCATAAAAATAAACTGCACCATTTTCTCAAGAGAACCTGAGCATGTTTCCTTCCAGTCAAATTGTAATGTTGAAGCTATTGCCTGCTTACATACTTCCTTTCATGTGTTGTAAGTTGTATGCTGTGTCATTACTAGCAGCAGGCCACTAATCCGATAACAGGACAATAATTAAGTTGCCCAGCTATGTCATTCCTAAAGGCAATATTGGTACATTCTGTGATTGTTAAGATTAGTTGACATCATAACTCTCATATGCTTTGATTCAAATTTAAATGTTAATACTGAGTACAGATTTTTAAAAAATAGTATCTGATGTCAAACTTGTGTGCATCATGATATAGTAACTTACACAGGTTGTCAAAGAGCTGGTGATGGCTTAGTACTGATTTTTCTCTTTATCGGTAGTTCCCTCTTATTGTCACTATGTACTCAATATACTTTTCACTATAGTCCTCCTCAGTGACAAAGCCTGACTGCAGATTGCTGACAGCCAGCTGAGCTTCCAGAGCTGTATGTGTCTCCAGTGATTTGGGCCATCTCTCTCCTGTCGGATGTCAGGGTGTCAGTAGTATAAGAGGGGTGTTACCCAATCCCCTTTTATTTTTTGTTTCCTGCATTTAATATTATTGTATTCTGTCTAAGCATAATCGGTCACTGCCTTACTTTGCTTCTAGAGAAAATTAAGTATGCCACAGGGTATTTTTTTTTTTTTTTTGTGTTGTTTCAGGAATAGTGCTGTCAATATCTGATAATGAATCTGATATTGAGGAAAAAGGAAAGTGATATAACTGTATGCATTTTGCAAGCAGCTGCCAGATAAATATTATCACTTTCACTGTTCATTGTTTATTCTGCTTAGGTCTAGAGCCTGACATGGACTGTGGTCTTCACTGTGAAGGTTTATCCTAAAGGCAATCAGCAGGAAATAAAAGTCTGTATGCGGATATGCTGCTCATAAGAAGGAGTGTTCCTGGCCCAGTATAACTGTAACACTTGCCAAGCCTTTGTGGGATCTTGGTCAGAAATGTGACACCATGAGAAGCAATTGAAAACTGCTATAAAGTCCAACAAGGACAGCAGCAGCAAGAATGTTGCCTTAGTGTGTGGACATTTCGACTAAGAAAAAAATGGTCTCTAATGCATCACAACCTGACTGCCTTAATGTTGCCAGCTTGGGAGATCTTGCACACCACCTCAAGGCACATATTTTCATATGACATGCTAAATATTATGAGGAAAACTAGGAAATCAAACTCAAAGCTTTCTTACCTGTCAAAATGAAAGCAATACTCTCTTTGGTCCCTATCCCGTGAACATACCTATCAATCTCTTAGAGCAATAAATCTGGACAAAGCCTAAGATAATGGGGGGGGGACCAAGGCCCTGAAATAGGGGCAGATTTTAAATATTACTCTCATGTGGTGGTGGTGCTGCGGTAGCGTTGTCGCCTCACAGTTAGACATTGTCCGTTCGATTCTCAGTTAGACCGTCTTCTGTGTAGTGACATGCGTGAATGGGTGTTTCCTTCGTTGAAGGTTGTGCATTAGGCCTTGCAAGCCAGTACGTAAAAATCTACTGCCAATCGTTAGTGGACCGGAGTTCCGCTGTGGCGACCCCTAACCGGGAAAAGCCGAGAGAGACAAACAAACTCTCATAAACATAGAAAGTTGCTTGAATAACAAGCTTTCTGTTAATACGCATTTTCTGAAAGACATAAAGTCTGAAACACAAATATATCTCATTATTTAGTGATTTCAATGTTTGTTGATTTGCCAGAAAAACACACATTTTAACAGGAACAGACTAAAAATATAAGGCAAAAATCTGAATATTCTGCAAAAAATCTGGACAGTTGAAAGATATGCAGTGACTAGGACTCATATGCACTCTGTATATCACTGGTCCTGAATTATCTATCAACCTTTACAAAAGAGGGCACATGTGCATGTTTCTGCTTTATTAGCCTGCCTACCTACTACCTGTGGAACTTCCTTTTCATTCTCTACCCATGAAACACTTTCTAAAAGAAGTGCTGCATTTTGCACATACAGGAGGCATTATCCACCATGGGGTAGATGCTGCTCTTGGAGGTTATGGCAATTACTGGCAGAATTTCAAAACTGCAAGTATTCATGGGAAAGGAACCATTTTTAATTTTTCACAGCAACATTGTTGCATTTACAGTTGCACCTCATTCATGCTAAAATTAGCCACTAAGACTACTTTGAATCAGATCGAGCAAGTCTTTTTGCTTTTTCTAGATACCAGTGGAAAGGGAAAATAACATGAATGTAGATAGATATGTGAAATTTCAGTTTGACAAAAATAAAGGAAATCATAAAGTCAAAAAAAGTGATGTCCTTTCTGAAAGGCAGGTACAGAAAGGCTTTAAACAAACAGACAGTATATTTGCTATTGGTATTCTGTTTATGGAAAGCCAGGGCATGTAAAAGCCAATCCAACTATAGCCACATCAGCCACTGCAGCACTCCTCAGAGGGGTCAGTACTCAATCAGTTGTGGAAGCAGCTCCTTGGTCTGCACCTTTTCAAAACATTATAATCCTAGTCTGCATCCAGGGCCATGGCACAATTTTCTTCTGTTTATCCACAAAGGTTTGCTTTCTTAGAATATGCAAGTAGATCCAGTCACTCACTGGCTCAGCGCTTTCAGAATCAACCTATGAATTAGCACTGCACTAGTAAACAGCACAATACACCATTTCCTGGGTTAATATCTTACCATAATTATAGTTGTGTGAGTATACTTACTTTTCCATAGTCTCTCCTACCTTCTCACGCTCATCCTTCTTGGTTATCCTGGAACTGGGGTAGGCACCCTTAACTTCCTTGTTTTACACCATCCCTCTCAACTCCATACCAGGTCTCTATGTTTCTTGAGCTTGCCTAAACCCAGGAGAGGGATATTGGTCTCTCACTGATGGGCCTTCTTGTCACTTGGATATCATGCTTTTGGTCCAGTAATGCTTGGTGCTTGCTCGGTCTTCTTGTCCAGACAGGGAACGAAAAGTAATAAGGAAAGCATTAGCTGACAACCCTCTTGCACCACTGATGTTCGGATGTTTGGGTAAGAGAGAGAATGATGATCTATGTCTGGGTAAGAGTGAGGCAGACAAACTCAGTGTGAGAAGGTATACCTCTGGAAGCTGGGTGGCTGTAAGCCTACCTGCAAGCAGGATATTATACTGATAACGGCAGCAGAAAGAAATAAATATAGTCAAATATTACAAGTATGACAAGTTCCCAACACAACTGTCTGTTCTATTTTCTGACTTTGAAATTTTCAGTGATTACTGTTATCCAACATTCTGTATCTCAGATTGTCAGAGAAAACACAGTGACATTTAAGGAAAACCATATCTGCCATAATATCACATTTCAAATATGGAGACCTGCATATTATTTTTTTAATATTCCTTTCATTTCATTTTTGCTAATAAAGGCCTGAACGCAAAAGAAGGCTGCACAGAGAAATCAGTTATAAGTGACTGCAAAAAAGTATTACAAGATATTTCTTAAAAAAATTACACTGAGCAATATGTTTTTCATTCCTGATAAATATTAAGCCTGGTGCACTGTGCACTATGAAAGTTAAACCATAAACATAAAACATAAAAATGGATAAAACATAAAACATGTCATTAATTATGAAGAACATATTTAATCTTGACCACATTAAATGCAAGTAGAAATTATAAACTTTTAGTCTCCTAAAGGCTGATAGATAAACCATGTTTTGTATGTAACAATTCACTTTGAAGTTTGCAATTATTTATTCTTGATGCATGATTTAATACCATGTGTGTATTTACAAATAGTACAGTATGCTTGGCAGACAATGAAAGTAATTAAAAGGTCTATTATTATGTCCTTACCTGATAACCACCTATAGTCATATAAGGAGTAAATACTCTGCTTAAGTGTTTAATTGCTTTAGGAATATTTACACAGTTTAAATTACTGATTAAATGCGGGCGTTAAAAATATTAATAGATTCCATATGCACTCTTTTAATATTTATCTCAGATTTAGTGGAGCTTATAAGTGAGCTTTTTACACATGCAAAACATCTGGCAATTTTTTATTGATTATTCATTGAATTTTTCCCTTGCAAAACTATTAGATAATGTAAACAGGTACAAGGAACCTGTCTGTAAAACATCTCAGACTCTTATGGCTAACCTAGCCAATAAGAAAGAAATGAAAGAAAGAAGGAAAAAAGAAAGACAATCATGAGATGTATTGAAAGAAGAACTTTTAGGCTTTAGTTCTGAATTTTCAGCCATCTAAGTATGTGTGTGGTCATTGTAAAAATAAACCTTCATATTTTTACTTTTCCTGTAACTGACTAAGCTGAAGGAGAAAAGGAGATGTAGAAATCATTGCCCGTTGACAGTTTAGGGAAGGGATGCAACTACCTGATGATGTAAACTGAATGGGTAGGTAGCATCAGTGTTTAAATCTCGAAAAGGTTAGCACAGTGTACTGTAAGTATGGCCTTGCTAAATCAGACTGATAATCTAGGCATAAACTATCACGTAGCCTACAACTTTTCGGTAGATTTATTTATTCATTTATTTGGTTGGTCTGCTGGTTAGTTGGATGCTAACCAGATAATTGAACTGGTCTTTAATCTATTTTCAACCATAACTCAAGACCAATGGTGCATAGCAAATGCAGCAATGCACATGGTAGGAACATAAAATGTATCCCATAAAATAATTCAGAAAACAAATATTTTTGTCAAGAAATGAAAGTGATTTTAACAATAGCATTGCCTGGAAAAAGATAAACCAGGGGTTAGAATTGTTGATTTTTGTTGGAACTCTTGGTGAGCTTACCGTTTGTCTTTAAAATAGTAAAACTCATAGTCTGATAATTGGTATATGGCTTAGATAATGCAGATCATTTCATATTAAAAGAAGAACATGGTACTATGTAAATTGTAAGGACTTTATAAAATACCCTTTCCCATACACTTACATTAATGGTCTTGCTAAGATGAATGTGCCTTGATCTTGTGATCAAAGAAGACAGTTGCAGGCCATTATTATTAACTTGTTTGCCATAAAAGGTGTTAGTCTATGTTCAATGGCTTGTGGGTAAGGAAAATCTGTACTAGGGTTTGCCTTGCAGTAATTGTGATCTAGCTTGTCTTTTGTTTATTTATTGATTCATTTTCATTGCCATTATCAGTGTAAAACATTTACCAAAGCTTTACCATTTGGAGGCATAGCACAGGATACATTCAAAATGTGATTATAATTACATTAAAAACTTTTCAGTGGTGACAAAGAATGTTTCATGCATGACCAAGCAATGTTTCAATCATATTCATCAACTGAAACAAGTTGATAAAAAAACAAGTTGTCCCTAACAAGAAATATTATGCACAATATTTACAATTGTAGGAGTATGTAGGTACAATGAGGAATTCAGGAATTAGAGGTGTACAGAAAATTAATAAGTCAGCAGGATCAGCAGGGGTGACTGTAAATGGTAATGAGAGTTTCATAGAATATGATAATAGGTAAACAGTGGCAGCAAAATAAAAAGTAATCAGATAAGAGTCTATGAACATGTTTACTGATGGGAGAAACATAGCAGTATTTATCTGAAAAGATAGTTACTTCTAGTAAGAAGCACAATTTTTCTCTGTAATTCACTAGAAGTATGAATCAGTAACTTGATGACTGTGATTTGGAGACGTGTATTCGATCATGAATTAAGGATTACTCACAGACAGCATCTCTTCAGGCACTGATGTCAAGAGTTTTTCTGGTCTCACAGTTTAAGAGATGGGATGATTTGTAAAATAGCCTAATGTGTCTGAAAACTGCATACAGCACTTTCTGTGTTACACTGGAAGGACAGCTATGGGTCTAGTCAAACCCCAAGATGTTTCTCATGATGGATTTTATAAAAGTAGTATTTTGTGGATCACTGATTTGAATAGCTGCAGTGCTTTTTACCATATGGTGTGTTCTAAACACTATTAACTGTAGTTGTGTGGGAACTGATTACCACTTTATTAGTCAGTAGTCTATCCTAAGGGGAGAGGAAGCATTTTTGGATTTCTGTTTAGACTGTGAGAGGGGTTTGCCTTCATTTTACAAAAGCATATCATTTCCTTATACAGTCCTAAGCTGCAGTTTTGGGAGGTCCAGAGCGATACCACTGATAAATAAAGAAAACAATACTGAGACTAATACAGAGACTAGAGGGACATGTGTTTCAAACAGGCTGTTTCTGAGATGCTGCTACCTGTGATTACATGAAAATTACAATCAGTGAGGTGACTGCTAGTCTGCTTTGTTGGGGTATCACAAAAAAACCTGAGTTTGTGCTCATTGGTGGAATAATATATGGTCTAAAGATTCAAACACTTTTTTGTGACAACGAAATTTGTTCTGGTTAGCAGATCTTTTACCATGTTTGAAAATATTGTTTTTGTCACTCAGTAAATTGTTAATAAGCTATTGTAACCTTCCCTAACATAATGAGCACAGGATAACAGACTATACGTTTCCCATATATTATTACACTTCTTTCAGATAGTTGAATGCAAGAGAGCAATATGGACTAATTATCTCATTGTTTTCAAATCCAGATTTTTTATCATATTGGCAGCAGTTTTAAAAGTATCAGTTGTACATAAGACCATACACTATCAGATAAAGATATACAGGCACCCCGTGCAGCTTAAACATAATGTGCAAAATTCCTGTATTGTTATAACAGTGTATGTAGCCACGATATATATGGTATCAATAATAACAGATAACCATAAAATCAGAAGATCTAACTTAAACATATCATAATAAACCTAATTTTCCACTAGACTGAAGAAACAGGCAAACCACAAAATATAATTAAAGAATGACTTAATTTATTTTGTTTTAGCTGCAGGCATATTTAGAACAGTAATGATTGTTGCAAGTTTTTCTTCTTCTTCCACAAACAAGTCTGTCTTCCATTTTTGACTGTTTTCTTCTACAATGGCTAGCATAACACTTAGCTAAGTACAATTTTCCTGTTCAATCTTCAAGGCCCTAAAGAGAAGTGCCAGAGCTATCAACACTACTGGTCTGAGGTAAATGAAATTAGTATTTTCTATTGACTTGAACCCTGAGTAAAGCATTGGCAATTATCAGGAATAGATTGTCTAGTAGTCCAAGCAGTATTGTGAAGGAATTTAACCCAAAATGCTCTAATCAGACAGCAGTCAAATATTGTGTGCAAATAACATATGAGTCCTGATAATTTTAATAAGTCCTGCTAGAATTACTTTATTTTTAAACCTACATGGTAAGTGCTGCAATATGTGTGCAACTTTGAAAAATATTGATGTTTCTATATAGGTAAATAAAAACATATCTAGAACATCATATTCCATTTCTTCAACTTGATATTTGGCACATTATCAAAGTTTTTCATTTAGCTTTCAGATCCTGAAACATAATAAGGGTTCTTGATTAAAGTTCTTGTATAAGATTGCTCATTTAGCATTCCTTAGATGATGTCCAGCCAGTGCATTGTCCAGTCTTAATACTACACTATTTACATTCCTAACACTCTTTCCCCTCAATAATCTATTACTGAAAATGTCATTCAGAATCAAGTGTAACCACTAAAGCATCTTATGGCAGTTCTCAACTTATTGATTGCCTCAATATCTAGAAAATGTACTGATTCTTCATGCATTACATCTCCACAAAATAATATATCAATTTTTGATCCAGATATGCCACTGTCTAGGTTTTTCTGCCATTTGACTCTAGTTGAACACCAAAAGCCATGAAATCACCAACATTTCAGCACTGTCTTGCTTATGATGCAGAATGACCACTGTATAGAATTCTCATCAAGTTGAGTTCTAGAATCTATGAAAGACACCTTTCTTTTTCCATCGCCAATGTGTCTTTTGAACTAGTCTTGATAAGGCAATCAACAAACTCCAACTGGATCAACCACTTGGTTCTGTTTATTTGTAATGTACATTTGCTGAGTATGACTTGTATAGGCAGATTTGGGTCAGAACCATATTGGGCATGGTTTTGCTCTTACTCAGAAATGTCAATGCTGGGGAGAGGCATGGTCAAGAAGGTGAGCTGTTAGCAACACTTCTTATTAGCTCTGCTTCATTTTAACATCTCTGAAAGGATTTTTACTAAAAATACTCAAACTGAACATTTTAAATCTTAATCAATTTATAGCTGAACAAGTGCTGAAAGATTTACTATAAAAATAATAAGTTTGAAAGTCTTTTAATTGCTTTTTCCTGTCAAGAAAACTAGAATGATCTACTTGTCTCAGAATGAGCCACTATAAGCCCAGTGTGCAGGACAATACTATGCAAAAAGCTATACTAAGTAAATCAGTGAGTTAAGACAGATAAATTAGAAAGCAAAATGGACAATTTTTAAGAGGAATGTGAAAAACAAGTTGAAGTACCGAGTGAATCTGTTAAACAGCAATCGTCACAAATCTCAAATATAGAAGAGGTAATGTCTGATTTTGATGGAAAATTACATGAAAATGAGAAGAACACTGAATTTCTTCTGAAACAAACCAACTCATTTCAGGAAAAAAATAGAAGACATAGAGTCAAATCTAGAAGGAATAACATCAGAATTTATAGGATTCCTGAAAAAGAAGAGGAAGACAATATGATTTAAACCCTTAATACTTGGCTGCTTAAAACTTTGAACCTGACTGAAGCTTTTTCCTTTGCAACTGAAAAGGCACATAGATCACTTTATAACTCATCTTCAAAAAAAATGACAAGGGCTATTCAACATTAGTGATGTCAAAGAAAAAAATCATGTCTGTCAGTTTTTAAAAATTTAAAGAAAAACAATACTAAAGCACACATCTTGTTTCCAGCAAAAATAAGGCCCCACCTTCCACAAGGAAAGAAAATATTTAACACCTTGGATGATGCAATGGACTTTATACAGAAAAATAAAATCCTAAAAAAACAGAAAAAAATGGGCTGAAATCTATCAACTTCTTTGAAGAGAAATGCAACAAGAGATGGTTGGTTAATAAAAGACAAAAACAGTTAAAAACTAAAGGACAAATGAAAATCAATGTATTACAAAGTATTTAAAAAAGTGCTTGAGTACTTTTGAAGAGGTGCTAGATATTACATTTTAAAAGGTAAATAATTTATTTCTGTTTCCCCTACTTCAAATAGTTACTAGTTCCCTTTATAAAAAAAATTGAGTTTTGTTCTTTTAGCTGCATAAGAAATTAAAGCCAATTATTTTCATTTAGAGTTTAAAAGATTAAACTTAATTTTATTAAAAGCTAATCACTATTATGATGAAACTTAGGTTAGGTGGCAGATTTTCTGATATCGTGGCATAGCTGAGTAATGTACTATTAAATATAATACAAGATGCAACAAATTACACTAAAGAGGCATGCTACGTTATATTCTGGATTCTTAAATTGGTCCAGTAGTGTGCTACTGATAGTATACTTGACATGCAATAGCACCCAGGAAAGACATGCTGTGTTATAAATAAAGTATAAAGATATATTTTTTACATATATAAAAGTTAATATTAATTTTGGAATTATATCATATAATTAGATTAACATTCACACAATTAAAAGTTCAACCTGGATGGTTCATAACTGTCATTCTTTTAATGCAAGTTTATACACTATGTCTCCTTTTAAAAATGACGTTCTGATTTATATTAAACATGTCATACAAATAGTGCTTGCTGAATCATTAAATGTTATTTATTTGAGAGCAATTTTTTTAATGGTTAGAATACTTTGAGATTTTTTGGTTGCTTTTTTGGTGGTTTGGAGGGGTTTGAGGGATTGATGTGCAATGTAGAAGTGGCTTGGATTCAGTTTCAAGCATTTTTATGTGAACTGTAACTGACAGACTGTTCATTTCCAAGTCCTTATCATGAAAACCAGCTTGAAACAACTTAGGCCATAAGCAATTTTGTGATGCCGTGGGACTTCTGAAAATTCTAAGAACTGTCCAGGTCACTTCTTCCTATCTAAAAGTAAATAACCATAATATTCTTAATCATATGCTAAAATGTCAAAAAATTCAAGTTAGATAATAAACAAAAGACATTGAATTGCATTCTAAACCACTGTCAGTTATTACATAGTTCTGAATGCTTGCTGCTGATAGTATACTCGACATGCAATAGCACCCAGGAAAGTTATGCTATGTTATAAAGAAAGTGTAAAATTATAGTTTCTTACATATTTAAAAGTTATTATTGGAATGTTATCAAATAATTAGAGTAGCATTCACATTTATATAAGTTAAACCTGGATCACACATAACAGTCATTCCTTTAATGCAAGTTTATATGCTATGTCTCCTTTAAAAAAATGACAGTCTGCTTTGTATTAAACATCTCATACAGATTAGTGCTTACTGAATCATTAAATGTTATTTCTTTAAATGCTTTTTAGTGGATAACACATTTTGAATGTTTTTTGTTGTTTTTTTTTTGTAAGTGGTTTGAAAGGGTTTAAGGGATTGGTGTATAATGTAGAGGTGTTTCTGTGTTATTGTCTCATTTAATGATAACAAAATAATATCGCAGAACAATTTATTACAAAAAGTTTGAATCTTAAAAGAGAAGATTTTCCAAATGTTTGTTCAGATAATATTAGACATAACATTTACAGAAAAAAAATAGGAATGATTCTCAAGTATATAAGGCTAAATAATTGAGTGGAATGGAAAACTATATACACTGGTGAAATCTTATAGGATTCCAGTGGTTGGAGTTAAAAATGCAAAGAATTACTTAGACAATATAACCTGTTACATGAAAGGTGAAGTCATAATGGCTGGTGATTTTGATTGTATTTTATCAGACAAAGGTTCTACTGCAGATAGAAAGTTGAGACTCACATCTTCAGCCAAACACTTAATGAATTTTGTAAATCTAATGAGTTTAAAGGATATAGTAAAGCTAAATAAAACAAACTCACTTTAATTTACCTCCTATTTATACAGATATGGAACACAAACAAATATTGAAAAGGTTTTTTTCTCAAACAATCTGTTATCATGTATCAGAGAAGTTGCAATAGTTTCATGCCCATTATTGGACCATAATGCTGTAATATTTAACATTATTTTAAAAACTGACAGTTTAATATATCACAGGAGATTGCCAACATGCATTATTAAATTAAAAGGATTCAAGGATTGGCATAAGACTCTTTAAACTAAAAATAAAACAATTTCTCAGTACTCACTGGCTTTGTCCTTGTACTAACCCTGACTAACTGTCTTCTCTGCTCCTAACAAGAGTATATTCTACCTACTTACATCCTCTTGCTGCTTCCTATATATCTTTATTTCACTGTATCATATGATACATTTGTATAATTTATCAACTGTATATACTTTTTTATCCTGCTTGCAATTGAAAACAACTATTTTGTTTTCATATGTATTGCATTGCATATCACCTCATCATGAGCTAGCTATGCTTGTAATGACAATTGTACCTAATCTGTATGTCTGTAATCTGTTTAGACCCTTTTTAACTACCGTTATAATTCTTTGAATTTGAGATAATTATTACAGTTATATATTGTGTCTGTGTATGGCTGTAACTGCTTAGAGCTATTTTACTATTGTTATACTTCTTTGAACTTGTGATTATTTTTTACTGTATAAAATTATCTGTGTTGGAGCTTTTCTCCCCGGGCCTCTACTGAAAATGAATTTTATTCCAGTTAGACTAGCCCGATCAACAAATGCAAAATAAAAATAAATAAAATGTTAAAGAGATCAGAAATTTCCTAGAATTAAACATGAGTGGTGAAGTATTTGGCATTGTCCTGTGGGATTAACTAAAGGCTTGGCTAAATGGAATAGTTACAATTTGGAATATTAGTAAAACAAGAGAATGGGGCAAATAATTGAATAAACCTCTGGCCAAAATGGGCACACTAAAGTGAAATTTAAAACCAAATGACATTATCAGTCAGACTGAACATAAAAACTTAAATACAAAATATGCTGAAATTCTAATTCATTAAATTCCATTAAACATGGAAAAACATCAGGCGTATTCAGTAAACCCTCCAAGCTTGCATAAACTTGCTCTTAGATCATAGAAAATGAATAAACTAAACCTTGTCAAATTAATTATAACACATAGAAATAATAAAAAAAGAAAGAAGAACAGATATTAAAGGTATTCTTTAGGGCTTTAAAATATTTTATGAAAATATAAATAATAATATAAAAACCTACATAATGATAACATAGTTGATTTTTTCCTAAGGAAAAATATAAATAATAAAATAACAAAGAACAAATAAAAAAACGATAGACCATTCAGTTTAACAGAAATAAAAGATCAAACAAAAAAGTTCAAAAAATAACAAGGCTTAGATGGTCTTATACCAATACTATATGAAACACTACCAGATGATGCATGAGAATATTAGATAAGGTCTATAGAGAAAGAAAAACTGAACTCCCCCATCATGAAAATATTTCCTTATATCACCTATTTTAAATCAAGATAAGGATCCTACAACGTGTTCATCATACAGATCCATTTCACTTTCAAATGTGGACTATAAGCTGTTCATGTCCATTTTAGCTAACATAGTTCATCTACTTATACCTAAACCAATTAACAAAGATCAAACTGGGTTTATTTTAAATCAAGAAGTACAAGATAATATAACAAGAATACAAACATTAGTAGACTATGCAAATAAATATAAAAAATAACTTTCTATCATTAGTTTTGATATAGATAAGGCTTTTGACTAAGTTAATTGGTTGCACCTGTTTAAAACACTTAAAGGATATAATTTCTCACCTGAGATAATTGCATTCATTTCTAAGTTATATAATAACTCTTGTGCTTATGTTAACATATGTTCTTTACTTTCTAATTCCTTTAAATTACAAAAACACATAAAACAAGGATGTCCATTATCACATTTACTTTTTGCATTAGCTATGGAACTCTTTGCTAATAGTATTAGATAAAATAAGAACATTAATGGTATCAAAATAAAAGAAGACTTCAAACTGAAAATTCATTACTTTGCTGATGATATATTACTAGCAATAGGAAATACAGAAAATTCATTAGAACATACAATTACTTCTATAGGTCAGTTTGAAGAAATCTTAAACTGAAGATTTAATTGTAATAAAACAAGTACATTACTAATTACTAAAAATAAAAACAAATCATACAAAAATATTTTAACTTCAACTGAAATAGTAATCAAATGAAATATCTTAGTATAACCATTATGTCTAATAGTAAAGAAATGATACAAATGAACTTTCAACAGGTTGTGGATAAAATTTTAAGTTTAGTTCAAACAGGAACAAATACTTCTTTACCATAGAAGAGTGATTAATTCTTATTAAGATGGCAATTTGCCTTAAAATATTGTTTGTCTTACAATCTTACTACTGTCTCCCCCAAAAAGTGACGAAAATATAAATAATATTCTTCTTAAGTTTTTTTTTGGTATCCTAGTAAACCAAGAGCTTCCTTGAATGGCACAGAAAAGGTTGGAATAATGGTGGAAAGGGATTCTTTGATATTTAATTGTATGCTACTTATAGTGCTGTGGATAAATTCCTCTTATAACACAAAATGGAAACACATACATTAAGAAATATTATTAGTAAATAATAAACATATCACAACCAGTCATAAACAAATAGTCCCTAGTAGTTTTATCTGGTAACTGAAAGATTTTTGTGTAAATAGAATTACACACTTTTCTCTAATTCCCTATTTAAATAACATAATTTCCTCTTTCCAAAAGTTCACATATTCTAACCATTGTTTTAAAGACTGAATATTTTCTATTTTTCCAATTGCATATGCAAAGGAATGCTTAGAAACTCGTAACTTCAACAAAATGCTAGTATTGAAATAAAGAAACTTAATTTATTGACATAAATTCTTAAATGGTACTAATATATATATATATATATATATATATATATATATATATATATATATATATATATATATATATGTGTGTGTGTGTGTGTGGTGTATATATATATATATATATATATATATATATATATATATATATTTTTTTATATATATATATATATATATATATATATATACACACACACACACACACACACACACACACACACACACACACACACACACACACACACGCATACACATACATGCATTTAAGGTCCAAATACAATCAAAATTCTGAGAATTGGTTAATTTTACAAATATTTAAAGACTTTGTGAACACAGAGGTAAATGCAATTTTTAAACTAGATAAGAAATCATTCCCCCAAATTATTGGAATTCTTAATAAATATCAATAATAATTGCAATAAAAATAAATCATATTTGTCATAGATTTATACATTTCATAAGTTAGATTTCAAATATTTAAACAATTCCTTATTGGAACTATTTTGCAAAAAAAATTAATAATGAAGACTTCTCTGAAGATTACAAGAAAAGAATATTAAAATCTACAGATAAAACCACATCTTCATTATATTGGAAAGTTTTCACTTGGGAATTCTGACACAGAGCTTTTTCACTCCTAAAAAATTACAATTATGCGTAAAACAAATAAAATTAAATTCTGAAGATGTGATTCTGAAATAATAGCTGATTGGACATGTATAGTATATGAATGTGAAGTCATCAACCCTTTTTGGAAAGAAATTAATAACTTAATTCAAACTCTATGGTCAGAAAGATGTGATATTTCTAACTCTTTAGTTTTATTTAATGCTCCATTTCCTGAAATAATGCCAAAACCCCAAGTGCCTCTTCTTTTTGATCTATTCTTACTATAGCCAGAAAAGTAATTACTGAAAGTAAAGTTACCCCCCCCCCAGTGTTGAACTTATTAGTAGGCAAAAATTGTTGCAGTAGTGAATTGCATACTACAAAGATGAGAACGTCTAATATTACACAGTCATATAAATCTTGGCTTAAACTTAAAGACTTGCTTGAAACATATGAATTGTTGTTGATATATATAACATTAATGTATTGATCAATTGTGGACCTATGTAAATAATTTGTTTTATTTATTAATATTGTGTACTAAATTGTATATATTATTTTGAGCTGTGAATAAATTATGCCATTTGGGGTATGACCTATTAGGATGGTTGGCAGGAAATTTGGCTACTTTTGCAGGTTTGCTCAATTCTGCATAAATTCAATTTTTAAATGCAGGTTTGTGTAGAAGAGGCATTAAAATGGCTTGTAAGGCAAGTGTCCTGGCTAATGTAAGCCTGTTATGTTCAGTTAAGTATGGGTTAGACTGATGTACCTTTCCATTATTAGCTTCTGGTATAATATTCAGTTTATTTATTTTGTTTTTGGATTTGTTACTCAGGTAAGAGAACCAGTTTGACAACCATTTCAGCAACAATTCAGGCACAATGCATTAACAGATATAAAAAGAAGATGAAATGAAAACAGGGATCCTACAGAATATAAATAAGGGCAATCTGACAATAATATGATTCTGGAAGTTAGTACAGATAATTAAGGTTAGTTTCTGTTAATGAGTTGCATCCCATTGCCCAGGGTTTGATTCCTTCAACCTCCATTTTGTTACTTGTATGATACTGAGGCAAGTCTCTTAACTAGTCAGTGCTCCCAGGTTGAGTATGAAAAGGGTCTATGTAAATTATTGCTCTACATGTTTAACAAATAAATACATATAATATTCATAAAATAGTATACATGAAAATGACAATCTATAATTTTGCAGTAAAATAAAGAGTTTGTTGAAATAATATTAAATACAGCAGGATAGATGTAATAGCTGGTAAGTCATCAATTATGTAAATAGTGATTTACAACTGAGAAGAAAGAAAAATAAGAACACAGGAGGTTGAAAAAACTATAGTTACTAGTTGCAAGGAGAAAATGATCAACTGATCATGTGCATATTGAAATAGAGTTATAAGGTATAATGTAAGCTATGAACATGTGTTTTGTAAATTAAAGTAGAAGATGTAACTTTAATGCTAGTTAAATAAGCATATAAAAAATGTATAAAGCTAGTATACATAAAAGTAAGAAGAAACATTCTATATAATGGTAGTAGTTTAAAATAGTAGATTAGAAGGTGTAGGCAGGACAACGAGTGTTGAGCAGAAGTACTAATGTGTGTCAAAGAACCAGTTTCAGCATCATGCCTACTTTATTAAATGCAATTTTAAATTTTTCTTAAACATCTTGAAATTAATAATGATGTTATGTCCTCTGGTGAATTACTCATGAGTTGAAAATAAATTTTATATAATGCTTTTTCAGAAGATGCCAAAGTATAATTGGATCTATGCAGCTGATTAGAGTTCTGATCGCTTAGTTCAAAGTTTGTAGCTCACATCAGAGGGATAGTTTTGAGTGGGAGGCAAAAGTTTTCATACAGTACTCTAAATGTACGGGAACTAATCAGCAATTTAGTTTTAGCTTCTTCTGTCATTCATTTTCCAGTGTCAATGGTTTGATGATGACAGTTTCAAGATATTAGATTTATAGGTAGAATGAAAAACAGTTATAGATATATTCAAGTCCTGGTAGAAGAACATTAATGGCTATATATAGCTCCTCTAACCTGTACAGTTGGACAGATGACAGCATTGTATATGATTATAAACTGTCTCACTTTGATTTTCTATATGTGAACTGAAGATAAGATCTTGGTCAAATAGGAGCTCAAGATAGCCTTGATTAAAATGTAATCTGCATTACTAAAAAAATCTTACTTTATTATCTATGATTATGCCAACCAGTTTTTCACTATGATACCTATTCTGTTATGTTTTTTTTTTTTTTATTTCAAGATGAGATCTGAAAACCTAGTCCATTTTAAGGCTGTGTTTTTATGGAAAAGGAGTAAATCAGCTTTTTTTTATTTATCAGTGTATGGAAATGTATTTTTTCTTTATTTTTGCTCCCTGCGGTTGACTGTTTAGAACTAAGTTGTTTCCTTATCTAGATCAACCATACCCACCTTAGCCTAAGCCAGGCTCTGCCCAATCTATGTCCAGGGATGATGAGCAGACTGTGGACACTCGTGCAGCCTCATATTGCTGCTGGGGTGTATTTTGTTATGCCATAACCAACCCTGCCATACCAAGTGCACTTAAGAGGTATGGGGTGGCTATACAATGGGGACATACTGGTGTATCATCTTGCTACTGTGGAGACTCAGTCAATATTGTCCTGCTGTACTGAACAATACCGCCATAACATGTCCCTAGCTTCCACTGGGAAACATCCATGAGATGCATACAACTGCATGAAGTCTCGATAGGATGGGTACATCCATTGTTCCCTATCAATGTCTTAGATGATCAAGCAAATAATCTAACCTAGGTTACCTAGAACATAATTAGGGCTTTAACCCTCTATAACATGTGAGAGTCTGTTATCCAGCAGTCAAAAATACACAAGGTTTCTTGTCTAATTGTTTAAAACTGGAGTATTGTTTTGTTTAGACAGGTGAGAAAAGAGTTGTGAATAAATTGGACAAGTTCATGCATTTGTACCATTTTATATACATCTTTCATAAATATATTGAAAATATGTGGACATAGGATGGATTTTTAGCATACCTCTAGAAAACGGTGACAAGATAGTTTCAATGCTGTTTCCAGTTTGTATTCATTGTAGAGTTGAGAAAAGTAGATTATCTGTAGTTAGATGCTCCGACATTTGTTTATTAATACATTTTTCTTGGATCTTAGAGACTGCTGATAGAATGTCGGTGATAGCTGTATGATTCTGAGTTGCTACCTTTGTGGAGGGGTATTATATACAAATTTTCCATGATAAAGCATTATAGATTTTATTGATCTGTTTATGAGCTGGGAAACAGGGTGAGCAACTGTTGCTGCTGTTATGTTGTTATCCAAAGATATTCCACATGGAGATTCTCTTGTGCCACTATAGTGAGTTTTACTTTTTAAAAAGTCATTGTGTGTGTGTGTGTGTGTGTGTGTGTGTGTGTGTGTGTGTGTGTGTGTGTGTGTGTGTGTGTGTGTGTGTGTGTGTGTGTGTGAAGCACTTTGCCTACATGAAACACTGCAAGTTTTGCATATATTTTTTCTTTGTAGTGATAATGGTATTGGCCTTTATCTGGACTAAACGGATCTTTCTTTTTCCACCTTCAACACTAAGTTATTAAGCGCAGCTGAATCAGAAAAAAAATTCTGCAACATTGTCTGAAAGAATGTATGCAAAACTGGCTCAAACTCTTGGTTAAACTTTTTTTTAAATATCCATTAAATGGCATCTGCTTCCAGAGTTTCTGCTTTAATGCCTTAATGGTCTAGTTGATTCCTTGCATTGAGCTGTGTTGGGATAAGTAGTCCATATGCCCTCCCATAACTAATAGCACCTGCAGACCTTTTAAGAATTCATCTGTTCTCCGGTCAATAGTATTGCCTACAGGGACACACATTTTCTTGAACTGCTTCATCTTAATCTTAATAATCTCTAGTGAATGCAAGGTCATTTATCCTGATTGCCTTTCAGGGACAAAGTTGTTACTTTCTTCTTCCTATCTTTGAGCTTACAGTCAAAGAAAAGAAAGAAAGAAAGAAATAAAAAAAGAAAGGAAGAGAGAAAGAAAGAAAGAAAGAAAGAAAGAAAGAAAGAAAGAAAGAAAGAAAGAAAGAAAGAAAGAAAGAAAAAAAAATGAAGAGGAATAACTCTTGTCCTGTGCCTAAATAAAATAAATCAAATAAACTTAGGTTTAATGTGACATCATTAAACTGGATTCACTTACATTGCCACCTTAGATTGTACAGTGAGGGATGAGCCTTACAACCTTTGCTCTTATATGCTTTCCGATGCTGACATATTTCTTCATCCATGTCACTGAGTTAAACTCTTCTCTTTCTGATTTCCTGAGCGTGATTATCGTTAACCAGCTCCAACTCATTATCTTAAATATAAATTATTCCCAATGAGGAGTCATAGAAATCTCATCTTTTAAGTCCACCCTTAAAAAAACCTGCTTCACCCTTTCAAATAAATCAATACTTCCTTTGTGTCCCAAAGAGCCAGTGGGTCTAATTTCCAATTTCCTTTCATTAGAAGGGTCATATGATTCAGCAATGATATTAATACAGCGTGGTCAGACAGAACAGTATTTTCAATATCTCTTAATAGGGCATCACCTGCTAAAGCAGGGAATATTAGCCAGTAGTCAATTCAACAAGATATTCTCCACATTGCAGCTAAATACATGGTCTACTTGCACAAAATTTCTCATGTGCCATACATTGATTAAGTCTAGCTGCTAGTTGTAATGTTTAAGAAAAATATCATGGTGTTGCATATCGCATCTTAGTTTAAGGCATAAAATCATACCATAAAATAAAACTGTTGCCAAAAAAATATAACTGTTGCCAAGAAAAAATAATAGCAATAAAAATACTATACAATTTGAAGAACCATGTCCTATCCAAATATAATTTTTATAAAAACATATATGCATATATTTTTATTTTAGTGCTAAAACGCACTTAATATTGATACAGTCATTCAGACCAGGAGCTCTGTCAGCTGCCAAACTGATCTGCCGCAAAGACTCTTTACATTCCAAAATCAAGTCAGTATTCCCTATAAATTCCATCCATGGAACCAAATCTATTACTGAAAAAGTGAACTTCTTAAAGTTTGTACATTAACTGGCATGCTAGCTAAAGCATTAATAAAATATTTTTTCTTTATGGCAAATGTGTGTTCATATAGTCTCCGCTTTAAACATCTGATAGTTTTCCCTAATAACAAAAGCAGGAATTGCGCAGATGGCCACATAAACTATGTTGGAGCTCTCACAATTGAAGTGTTTACTCACCCAAATAGTCCTATTTAGATGTTTAATGAATGTATAAGATGTATTGCTAATGTACCTGCATTGTTTGCACTTTTTACAAGAGAAAGTCCCCCGAACACTATTTTCAGTAACCAATGCTGACATTCAGGAGATAACTATGCTGACACACTTTTTTGAACAGAGAGGGTATGATCAGGTTTGGCTTACAGGTATACTGAATGATGTGTACACTTTAAGAAGGTCTATTGCCAAGCCTATAATTAGGGGGGTAAGTGATGTAAGTTCATAGGTTAATAGGTTAATAGGTAGGTACTAGGTTATTTGCCTGAAAGCATTTATAAGCCTAGCCAGAAATGTGTTGGCTTTTGCTGCCCCCTTAGATTAGTTCCTTGTGCCTCTGTCCAGCAGAGCCATTGAAGTGATCCCTGGGGTAAACTCTCTATTTCCCATCTACTCGTCAAGGTTTCTCTTGAAGAATGTTAGCGAGGAGCTCTCCCTAATGTAGGTTGGAATCTTGTTGCAGAGCATGGAAAGTCTCTGGGACAGCAAAGTATCCCTCCAGCATGTCCTATTTATTGTTGTGGTGAGGTTTAGATCCATAGATCGTGTGGCTCGAAGGGATATGGTTTTCTTTAGGTGGAGCATCTCCATCAATTCTGGTTTGGACATGGCCTTGTATGTCAGACATAGATCACCTCTGAGTAGGCAGTATGCAATTAAATACAGCTGGAGTTTCTTCAGCTGAGCTACATAGGGCATCTGTTTGAGGCCAATGATCCTCCTGGTGAGGTACTTCGGTGGTCTTTTCAGCTGTTGCAGGTGTCTTGAAAGGTACATCCCAAATGGGGCATTGTACTCTATGATGGGTCTGATGAGTGATGCGTAGAGGAGCACAAGGACCTCTTTTGATCTGGATCTAAACCCTTTTGTGATTATGTGGGCCACATGGATTTTCTAACCACTTTGGCGATGTGATTATCAAAGGAGAGATTACTATGTACTTGGATCTCCAGATCCCTTATTACATCTTCCGTATTTAGGGGGCTACCACCTGTGTGGTAGTTTGTGGGCACTTTGTTTTTTCCAAAGGGGATGACTATGCACTTTTTGGCATTTAGCTTGAGGCCATGGTTTTGACACCAGGTATCTGTCAACGTGAGACCCTTTTGAAGGATGTCTGTGTCAGCCAGAGAGTCAGTTAAAGCCCCTAGTTTGCAGTTGTCTGCGAACTTGGTCAGCCATAGACCCCCTGTGCTTGCCTGTACCTCTGAGAAGTATATGCCGAACAGGAGGGGTCTTAGGACTGAGCCCTGGGGAATGACACTTGTAACTGGTTAAGAGTCAAACCTAGCTCCCGCAACTCTTACCATGTGGGTTCTGTCCATGAGCCAGTTTGCAACCCATCTTGTGACGTAGGGGTTTATGTTCAGGCTGGTGAGCTTGTCTACAATGCCAGAATGGGAAATGGTGTCAAAAGCCTTTGTGAGGTCTAGGTAGGCTGTATGGACTACCTTTCCCTCACCTATAGCCTTGGTAACTGTCTCAAAGAAGTCCACTAGGTTTAGGAGACAAGATCTTCCCTTAACAAAGCCAAACTGGGTAGGCTCCAGTGTTTGGAGGTTCCCAATGTCTCTGTTAATAAGATCCATGATGATGCACTCCATAGCCTTGCAGACAAAGCTAGTCAGGCTTATAGGGTGATAATCAGGCTTATAGGGCAATAGTTTTGGCTCCGGATAATCAGGCTTATAGGGCAATAGTTTCAAGGGTCTGTTGTGGCTCCACCTTTCTGGAGTGGAATAACTGTTGCAGTGCACCACTCTATGGGCACGTAGCCTGTGGAGAGGCTGAGTTTAAACAGTGTGTTTAGTTGAGGGTTTAGATCATCTTTGAACTCATGTAGGACACAGCCTGAGACACTGTTCAGTCCAATTGGTGTTGTATTTTTGGCTTTGTAGAGGGCTGTTTTAACCTGAGTGTCTGAGATTTCAGGGGCACTACATTCTTCTGGTATGGTTATGGGCCATTTTGGTGGTGAAAGTGGTGAAGTTTGCACTGAACCTGTCTGCCAGGATGTTGGCGATATCAGTCGGTTCAGTGTATTTTGTGCCATTCTGCACTAACTCCGAGCAGATCTGAGAATTGCCACTTAGATTCTTGACATAGCTAAAGAATGCCTTGTGGTTATCTTTGAAGTCCTTGGCAATTTTTCTTTCAAAGCTAGCCTTGGATGATTTTATAAGGAATCATAGTTTCTTGTTGATACTGATCAGGGATATCTTACCTTCATAGGATTTTACTCTTTTCTGTACTAGTTTCCTCCTTCTATTGTATAGCTTGTTTATGGCAGGGGTCCACCAGAGTGGTTTCCTTTTCTTGGAGGAGTGAGTCTTGGTCTTGCTTGGGATAGCACAATCCATGCATTCTTGTAGGTACCCATAGAGTGCATTAGTAAAGGATTTTGCAGCTTGGGCAGCGTTATCCTTTAGCATGGAGGCTTTGAAACTTTTCACCTCGGTCTTAAGTAACCTGAAGTATGCTTTTGAAAAGTTTTTCCCGGTGGTTTCTTTGACTGGGGGTGGGGGCAGAATATGGATATCCAGAGCGATTAGTTTATGGTCAGATCTAACCAGCGAGGGATTGACCTCCAGTGTGGAACACCGGTCGCCCATGTTCGTGATGACCAGGTCCAATATGTTGTCACCTCTTGTTGGGGTGTTGACCAGTTGATCCAGGGCATTTAAGTTTATAAATTCTAGGAAATGTTGGGCAAGGGAGTTAGTACTTGAGAAGTTCTCCCAGTTAATGTTTGGGTAATTGAAATCACCCAATATCAGGGTGTTTGGTGGGACATTTATGTTTCCCAGTGTTTCCAGAAATGCTGAATGGGGGTCCGGGGACATGCTGGGTGATCTGTAGCAAGCTACAATTTGAATTGCAATTTTGCCCGTTGTTAGTTGCACATGGATGATCTCTGAAGCATCGTGCTGTGCCACTAACCTGGAGATGTGGGTATCCTTGAATATGTATATGGCCCCACCTTTTTTATTTTGGTCTGGGATTTGTGGGACGAGGAAAGAGAAGGACAACATCACATTCATCATTTCATTCCCCATATCCATTGTGAATGAGATGGGTGCCATCAAACATATTATTAAGGACAATTGGAAAGTCTTGATGGGCATTAGAGAGAATTAAGAACATTAAGACCATTTTGGAATATAGAGTGGGAGATATGTCAGCATTAGTTAATGAAAATAGTGTTCAGTGGACTTTCTCTTGTAAGAAGTGCAAACAATGCAGGTACATTATTAATGCATCTTGTACATTCATTAAACATCTAAATAGGACTATTTGGGTGAGTAAACACTTCAGTTGTGGTAGCTCCAACATAGTTATGTAGCCATCTGCAATTCCTGGTTTTGATATTACATAGGGAAAACTATCAGATGTTTAAAGTGGAGAATATATGAACATACACTTGTCATAAAGAAAACATATTTTACTAATGCTTTAGCTAGCATGCCAGTCAATGTACGAACTTTAAGAAGTTCACTTTTTCAGTAATAGATTTTGTTCCACAGATGGAATTTATAGGGAATACTAACTTGGTGCGTTGTTGCCTCACAGCAAGAGGTTCTCCCGTTTGATTCTCGGCTAGAGTGCGGGAAGTGCCTGCTGTGTGGAGTCTGCATGTCCTCCCCACAGTTGAATGGGCATTCAAAAGACATGTAAATGGGTGTGCCTTCGTTGAAGGTTGGACGTCGAACTGGCACCTCGGCGTTTGTTAAAATCTACTGCCAATCATTAGTGGACCAGAGTTCCACTGTGGCGACCCCTAACCAGGAAAAAGCCAAAAGACAAAGAACAACTAACTTGATTTTGGAATGTAAGGAGTATTTGTGGCAGATCAGTTTGGCGCCTGACAGAGCTCCTCGTCTGAATGAATGTATCAATTTTAAGTGCTTTTTAGCACTAAAATAAAAATAAAAATATATACATATATGTTTTTATAAAAATGACATTTGGCTAGGACATGGTTCTTCAAATTGTATAGTATTTTTTATTGCTATTATATTTTTTTGGCAACAGTTATATTTTTTGGCAATGGTTTTATTTTATGGTATGATTTTATGCCTTTAATTAAGATGTGATATGTAAAGTCATGTGATGATTTATGTAACATAAAAGAGGTGTGTTTTAAGAGGTTAAACATTTTCTGAAGAAGTTCATGTGGAATAAACTCTTGGACGAAAGTGCTAAGAATTATGTTCGCTCCTTCATGTTTAAGAAAAATATTCACTCAAGACTGTCCAATCCTTCCTAATGATATTCTATCCATATCTGAGTAAAGATATTTAAGAGGAGATCTTGTTCAGGTATATAAGACATTTAGAGACAACTACCTCTGGGAATGTTTGGGGTTATTAAAAATTATTAGAGAATCATCAGACAACCTATGTAGAAGGTTCTATAGGAATGAGAAGTGTACTAATTGGTTCTCTAACAGAGTATGTGATGCATGGAACAGGCTACCAAATTACAATAAAAACAAGTACTAGTTCAGATATTTTTAAGAACAGCCTGGACACTTACTATGGCAACAAGTGTTTTGTATATTGGCAAGTTAGAAGGGCATTAATGCCTGTGCTTGAAATATTTGTATGTATGCAAGACATCATTGAAATCTTTACTCAGTACTATAGGACAACCCTCACTCCCATATTTGATAAGGGCTTTAAAGAACATTCCAAAACCTCTCAGATTGTCCTCTGCAGCACCACAAAGTGAGGTAGCACCATTTCTACTTGATGTGCTTTATTCCAAGAATTAGACCTCTACCTTGCTTGTCTCTCCATCCATCTTTCAATTTCTAGCCTAAAGATTGATGAGTCAAGAACATGACCCCAATCCATTTAGAAAAATTGTATAGCTGGTTTCATCCAGTATTTCAGAATTGGTGTAATCCTTTGCAAAAAAGACAATCTATGCATTCATTTTCCTCATTTGAGCCAGGCCTGTAAATGTCTTAGCTGACATGCCCAGATGCTTCACATTCCATGTATTACATTTACTAGTTAATCATGGGCTTCTGCTTACATTGTTTTAGAGGCAATGGCCTTATGTTTCTAGTCACACTTATTTATATTAACAGAACCATCTTATCCCCCACTCACTTATATCCATAATGGATAGACAGTTAAAAAATAACAGTGCATATACAGACTGACCTCTAAGAAAAAGAAAAAAAAATTGTAATCACCCAATATAAAAATCTAAATTATACACTGCACTGAATACTTATTTATGGAATTTCTACCCTCAACAGCAAATTTACATCATTACTGCCCTAAACTCACTACACATAACCCTACCCTCCTTCATCTTACTTGTCTCTATTAACTTTCCTTACCAAACAACTACTTTTCATATCTCCATCATTTCTACTTCCCTATTTTAACTATATTCTACCTCTTCTATTCCAATTATGTAACTGTAAAATTATTTGGTTTGTTATATCTTCTATGTATATATACTTTGTCAGGTTGTCTATCTCTCTTGCTCTCATTAATGTACCATTTGGTACATCAAGCACCTTTCAGCACTCATTGCTTCTGTAGCAGTTATGGGTTTTACAAGGCTCAGGTTGCTAGCCAAAGGCCCAACCCTCCTCAGACAGTGCACCGTACACTCACACATAGGGTCAATTTAGAGTGGAATCTATCTACTGTATGTTTTTGTAATGTGAGAGGAAACCAGAGAACACAGAGGAAACTCACAGGAATGCAGGGAGGACATGCAGACACCACAAAGAAGATATCCCAGCTGAGAATTGAATGGGAGAACCGCTTACTGTGAGGTGACAATGCTAACCGCTACACCACTACACAATCAAGATTGTCTATATGTACTCATAAATGTAACCAGTGTTATTTGTATACTGTATATTGTTTTGTTACATTAAGATGTAACTTGGAGTGAGCTAGTAATCTGTCATTGTTTGATTAGTTGTCTACCTGAGTAAACATGCTTAAATCAATAAATAAGCATAAAGTTAAGTAAATAATATAATTCTGATTTTTTCCTTATGAGTAAATTAACCCTATCTGTTTTTTGCAAAAGCCCTATACAAGTCCACTTTTGGGGAAGAAATGCAAGTGTGTTATTTATCATTTATTTATCCCACTAACAGTAAACGTACCTCTCACTCCCAAAGATTTAACAGTTCCATCCAGAGCCTCTCACCTAGTCAAGTAAACACCTGTATAATGCATACCCAATAAAATTCCACAAAACATAATCATCTAGTCATGGCAACACCTCCAAGACAGAAATGGCTAAACCTATTATTTCCTAGATGAGAGATAGTAATAGTAACGACACAGAGTTACCATGTTCCGAGTACTGTAACCCAATAGATTTCCTTGAGCAGACATCTACCGACCTTAAGTTAGTAATTAAATATACTTGAGGCTAAAAGCCTACCCTCCACATAAACTTTTTATTAAAAAATATGTGACAACATATCTCAGCCATTTATGCCTGCGGAGATAGAGATTATCTTACAAAAATACTCTCTTGCAACAGGAAATAGGCAGGTTCAGAAAAATTAGATACTTCATATTTTCTACAGAAATCACTCTAGCTTCATAGTACCCTGCCAATACACACACGCATACATACAAACACACACACTCACACATGCTCACACACTCACACACACACACACACACACACACACACACACACACACACACACACACACACACACACACACACACACACACACACACACACATTGGAATTCTAACATTTTTTTTTTATTTCAGAGGTAGAATCTATTAATTAAAGCATGTTGTCTGGATGGCACTGTCATAAATAAATTAGGCCTGTAAATGAGCATAGCTTCTGCTGGGCAGTTATGCTTAAATTTAAATACTGTGCTGCATGCAGTGCCTAATAGAATATAAGGTCAGTATTAAAACAAAAATGTAACAAATCCATGTCTTGCTTAATAATATAAAAGTCTTTTAAGTTGACAATCAATATTTGTATCAATGTGTAAATCAGTTATCAGACATATGCAGTTTTTAGTTGCTTAATGTATAGGCTCATTTGTCCTTTTTCCTACCAGTACATGCATGCTGACCAACAAAAAGACACACCACTACAAGACAGAAAGAAAATAAATCCTCTAATGTCCTCCCTGCAAACGATATAATTTATATAGTCCCAGAATCACAAAGGCAACATAAGCAACTCTAGAGATATGATCCATTTTCCATTCAGGAGTACCTTATACCTCCTCATCATAACCTTAGCAATATTCTATAACAGGTCCTGCTCCTGTTCTGTTGGGTCCAGTGGGACAGACTCTGTCTTATCCACTTTTTCCACTTCTGGTGCTTGATTCCCATCGAATGATGAAAAACAATTCTGAGTACTATTTGAGGTATTAAAAAGCTCCTGCATAGCACCATGCTTGTCTGAAACAGAAAATGATGATTCTCATCATCAGCGGCTTTTCTGGAATTATTGTAGCAGGTTAATCCCTTTCCATTTTATTTGCTAGTATCACATTTGCAGTTTCTTCTGCCTGCTATGCTCATAGTTCTGAGATTCACCAAAGTTATTAAGGGCTACTTCTGTCTCCTTTCCCAGGATAACTATGGAAGTGTGGTAACCCATTTCATAGGTTATTTGAATATATAAGCCTTCATTTTAACAAGATGAACAAGAGCTCTGAGTTTAAAAATGCTCTTTGACTGCATTCATTTTTGTATTTTCTGCATTTACGTTTTGGATATTTGTTTTACTCTTTGACTTTTGTCTTAGTATATTACAGTTTGTTGCTCCTTAAATTTTGTTTACCTGCAAAGGTTTTTTTTCTCTTAAAATCTTAAATGTTGTTGGCTAAGGTCAGTTAGGAAACATTCCTTTGCATTCGTTGATTGAATAGCAATTAGCTCTATCTAATTAGTTGGAGAAATGGAGGAACAATTTTATTATTTAAGACATTCACCTAAATTCCTCTTGAGCTACATGAGTTCTGATATTTTAAAACTGTTGTTTGACTACAATGACTTTTGGATTTTTTTTGCCACCCACCTGCCCAATTCTTGTACTTTTAAACTTTGTGACTTTTTTAGCTTCCTAATCCTACCGTGAATGAGACTTTGAAAGCCCTTCCTGGTGCTAATTCTACTGGCTCTGACAACTCAAACTGACAAGACACTCCCAAACTCTTAAAAGTTTGAGTTAGCCTCTGTTTCATATCATCTCATTTCAATTAATGCATACTGCAATATTCAGGGTGTTAATCTGAATGTGTGCATTGTTAATGTTTACATTTTTCCTGTTTTAACCATTTAACCTGGTGTGTAGTGGGAGAATTGTGAGTTGTGGCAGTATCTGAGCCTCTTTTATTTAATTTCTATTGCATTTTGTTTTACTGTTTGCTTTTTCTTAGTCTCAGGACCAAAGTCTTGTAGTATCACTCACAATTGTGAGAGAACTGTGAACTGCTGCCAGACCTGAGCCTTTATATATATATGTGTATATATATATATATATATATATATATATATATATATATATATATATATATATATATATATATATGTATATATATATATATATATATATATATATATATATATATATATATATATATATATATATATATATATATATATATATATATATATATATATATGTATATATATGTATATATATATATATATATATATATATATATATATATATATATATATATATATATATATACTCACACATATATATATATATATATATATATATATATATATAGATAGATAGATAGATATGTGTGTGTCTGTATGTGTGTGTAACCTATTTAATAGGTTATTTGAATATATAAATGCCTTCTTTTTAACAATTTGAACAAGAGCTCTGAGTTTAAAAATGCTCTTTGACTGCATTCATTTTTGTATTTTCTGCATTTACGTTTTGGATATTTGTATTACTCTTTGATTTTTGTCTTAGTATATTACAGTTTGTTGCTCCTTAAATTTTGTTTACCTGCAAAGGTTTTTTTTCTCTTAAAATCTTAAATGTTGTTGGCTAAGGTCAGTTAGGAAACATTCCTTTGCATTTATTGATTGAATAGCAATTAGCTCTATCTAATTAGTGGGAGAAATGGAGGAACAATTTTCTTATTTAAGACATTCACTTAAATTCCTCTCAAGCTACATGAGTTCTGATATTTTAAAACTGTTGTTTGACTACAATGACTTTTGGATTTTTTTTTTTGCCACCCACCTGCGTAATTCTTGTACTTTTAAACTTTGTGACTTTTTTAGCTTCCTAATCCTACCATGAATGAGACTTTGAAAGCCCTTCCTAGTGCTAATTCTACTGGCTCTGACAATTCAAACTGACAAGACACTCCCAAACTCTTAAAAGTTTGAGTTAGCCTCTGTTTCATATCATCTCATTTCAATTAATGCATACTGCAATATTCAGGGTGTTAATCTGAATTGTGTATTGTTATTTTTTACATTTTTCCTGTTTTAACCATTTAACCTGGTGTGTAGTGGGAGAATTGTGAGTTGTGGCAGTATCTGAGCCTCTTTTATTTAATTTCTACTGCATTTTGTTTTACTGTTTGCTTTTTCTTAGTCTCAGGACCAAAGTTGTAGTATCAAAGTCTTGTAGTATCACTCACAATTGTCAGAGAACTGTGAATTGCTGCCAGATCTGAGACTTTATATATATATGTGTATATATATATATATATATATATATATATATATATATATATATATATATATATGAGTCGACAGTTCATATGATCGACACTCAGTTGACAGTTCATTTGGCTCAAGCAGATTTGCCCCTTCCCCAATGTTGTGCAACCCTGGAGTTGATATATATAGTTAGGGGGGGTGTGGATGGCACAGCCCCCCACATCGGGGGGTGTGGGGGGCGAATCCCCACCCCCCAAAATGCTTGTCGATCAAATGAACTGCCGACCAAATAAACTTTCGACCATATGAACTGTTGACCAAGTCAGGTAGATCCATATATATACATATATATATATATATATATATATATATACTCATTATATATATATATATATATATATATATATATATATATATATACTCACACATTTTTTATATATATATATATATATATATATATATATATATATATATATATGTATATGTATATGTGTGTCTGTATGTGTGTGTATAAACATACACACACACACACACACACACACACACACACACACACACACACACACACACACACACACACACACACACACACTTATACTGCATTTCTGTATTTTCACTGTTTTCTGACTGGATTTATCTCTAGCTCATCACCTATAACATGTGCTGAGCTGTGCAGCAGAGGTTTGAAGTGCCCTGTATAGATGCAGGCACCTAGAGTTGTAATTTTACAAATACAAGTTCCTCTGCCATTTTCTCTAGTATATAGCTGAGTGTTGCTTAGAAGCATTACACCAAGAGTATTGTTATAAACTCCTCTTGCACTAGCCCTCATATATCAGGATCATATAAAAGGATCTGACATGGATGTGGACGTTCCTACTGTCTCTGTATCCAGCCAGGTAAAAATGACATCATGAGACAATGCAGCAATTGTCTCATATTTACTGACAACTGGCTTATTCTTAAGCAGACTGACTCAGTATGCGAGGGAAGTAATTACACTTTGTTTTTAGAAGCAAAGCTCTTACATACAGACACTAATATCTACAAACAGGGTGACAGTAACACACACACATTACATATGCTATGGATCAGGTACATAACTCACATATCGTGAAGCTCTTAAATGCAATCTGCCCAAATCTCAAAGACATCCCATAAGTCATCCTCAGCAATCTTCCTAACACTCAACAAAGGCAATGCTACAGGACACCATACAACCACATTTCATAATGGCTCAACCTCTAAGCCCTCAAAGCAAACTTCCACACAACCTAAATATATATATATATATATATGGGTCTACTTCTAATGCCCGAAACGCCGTTTCGCCGACAGGGAAATAACCGACGCCAGAAACCCGACAACGCAGTTGACCGACACGCTCGAATCCCGACAGACGGAAGACCGACAAGGGGAATGTGTAAGCGCGACCTGGTAAGTATGCGATAGTGAGGGATGTAGGAGTAGGGAGCGGACAGGTAAGTGTTGAATACTCAGGGATGTAGGGTTAGGGTGTGTGATAGGTGAGTGTGCGGTAGTGTCGGAGCTTGGGGTTTGGGTGTAAGTGAGTTAGGGTTAGGTGCAGGTAGGGAGTGTGCGGTGGTGTCGGAGCTTGGGGTTTGGGGTGTGTAAGTGAGTTAGGTTAGGGTGCAGGTAGGGAGTGCGGTAGTGTCGGAGCTTGGGGTTTGGGGTGTGTAAGTGAGTTAGGGTTAGGGTGCAGGTAGGAGTGTGCGGTAGTGTCGGACCTTAGGGTTAGGGTTTGGGTTAGGGCTAGTGGATATGTGTTGTAGTGTACTGTGTTGTTGACGTGTAGTGTGTCGGTGTTATGGTGTTCGGTGTTTCGCGTTGTCGGGTTTGTGTGTTGTCGGGTTTCTGGCGTCGGTTATTTCCTGTCGGCTAATCTGCTGGCATTAGAAGTAGACCCATATATATATATATATAAATATATTTATATATATTTATATATCTATATCTATATATATATATATATATATATATATATATATATATATATATATATATATATATATATATATATTGGAGACTCTATTGTGAGATACACTGCTGCCGCACAAGCCAGGCTGAGCAAGGAGACAGTCACAGTTAGTTACCTATCAGGAGCAAGGATCTAGCAGATCAAACATGCACTCAAGAAATTGAACAACAAGCACCAGTATGACTCTATAATAGTCTGTGTTGGTGTTAAGGATCTGAAATGTACCTCCCTTAAGTATATGAAGAGAGACATGATAGAGCTTTCAAATTATGAGTCCCAGGCTGGCATGAGATTAGCACTGATCAGCATGTTACCTTCTCCAAGGATGATGCCACAATATAAGCAGTAGATGTTTGAAAAATATAAAATATCAAAGCTGTGTAAGATACCCCATCAGTGTAAAGATAATATGTCTTCAACACATGAAAATCAGCTGCTGAAAGAGAAGGGACAACAGGTGGAGGTGTGTCAATCTACATAAAAGAATGCACAACTCAAGAGTGGTCATTCTGATGGATATCCGAATGGCTCATGGATAGGACACATGAAGTTAGGTTGGGGAATCTACCTGCACCAAGAAGTCTGTTAGTAGTGGTGTTCTATGGGGCTCTGTACTAGGGCCTCTCATGTTCATAACATAATTGTCAGAAGTCAAGTAGAAGGCCTTGGGATGTCCAAATTTGCTGATAACTGCTGGTTGCAATCATTGAATCCTTGAAATATGTAGATGTTCTCTAGAAGGGTTTGACACAGGAAAATGGCTTACTTACTGTTGTTATTCCACAACTTCTCAACTTAAGAGGACATGATCAATAGACCACAATGCTTTTCAGGGGATTGTCTGCAACTGTTCTGCCAAAACTTTATCTGCCTTTATAGTGCCTTTTTAGGCAATGCTAATCTGATACGCCTTCCAACATAGCACATACTACTCAAAATAAACTAAAGGTATTATTGCTCAATGATAGAAGTCTCAACAAGAAGCTCCAGTCCCCGAAAGATCTCCTCATCCTGGAGAGTGTTGACATCTGTGTAGTTACTGAGACATGGTTTAATGCCATGGAAAGCACCCCAGCACTGCAAAGCTATAATGTCTTCCACACATTTACAGTTGCTACGGGACAAGAAGTGGCAAGAGGAGGAGGTGTATCAGTCTACATAAAAAGTAAGCACACTTCAAACTTGGTCAAGCAATATGATACACCTGAGCAACTCCATGTCCAACTAACCTTAATTAAAGTACCATACCATGTACTTGCTAGCTATAGGTCCCTGCCTGTGACTCAGGATAACCGTACCACATATCTGAATGTGCTCGAGTAACTTACCATATAGCCCAACACCATAGTTATGGGTGAGTTCAACTATTCCATGATAATCTGGGATAAATACACAACCACTAACATGCAGGCTCAAAGATTCATGGAATTTGTTTGTGAAAGCACCCGGAACAGATGCTATGCACACTCGAATCTGATACTCACAAATATGAGGGAATTTGCAAAACTCTACTACAATGCCCTCACTGGTCAGATCAGATCACAAAGTGGTCACCCTTGAAATAAATATAAAGCCCAAACTCTCAGTAAATCCAAGAACCTGTAGAACTTTTACAAATCTAACTACCTCCAATTAAATGACAGCATAGCTAAATTCCAAGACCCCTCCACCAAATGCACAGAGCACTGTAGCCTATGTCAAAGTGTCTATGGAAATCCTGTACAAGTATTCAAATAATTGCATAGAAACAACAGTACCAAACTGAAATAAAATTGGACAAACTCTAAAATAATTCCCCTTGGTGGACCCCCCCCCCCCGCAGTATAAATAAGTTGTACAACAAAAGAAAGAAAATCCTGTCCAAAAATAGGAAGGGCTATGACAGAAAGACAAAAAAACTCACTGATCAATCTCAACAAGCAACTCAGGGAACTGCTCAATTACACCAAAGCCAACATTGAGGCAATAATAACCTCCCAGGCTAAGGATAATCATAAGGCATTTTTTTTAGTTATGCATGCGCTCTTAAGGGGAACACCCAACAGTGTGCTGAGGTAATAGCAGATGGAACCCCCTATACCAAGCTGGAGGATATGAAAAATTTGTTGGCTGATAAATTTAGCCCTATTCACCCCCACTGTCACTTGCAGTTACTACCCAGGAATTCCCATCTATGATTTATCTCCAACTATCACTAAAGAATAGGTCTTTACTGTACTCTGCAAACTAAAAAATCACTTCATCAGTGGAAATGGTAATATCCCAGCATGTCTCCTGTATAGCATGAAACACAATCTGTCATGCCCATTAGAATCTCTATTCAAACACAGGCTCCAGAAAGGCTTCATTTCCTGAGAATGGAGGACTGCAATGATTATCTCTCTACATAAAAGGGGGTGATCAACAGACCCAAGAAACTACAGACCCATAAATTGACTAGTCTTATATGTAAGGCCATAGAATAAATTATCATGGACGTGATAAACAGTTTCTTTGAGAAGCTAGAAGCACTAGAGCCATGGATTAGGGAAAAATGGCTCAGACTGCCTACTTCCACCTTGCAAAGGCATTTAATACAATACCTCCCTTGGCTATTATAGAGAGACAAACAAATTTAGACATAAAACCCTATGCCATCTGATGGATAGCCAAATGTTTTATGGACAGGACACATGAAGTTAGGGTGGGGGAATATATCTCCATCAAGAAGCCCACAGGGCTCTGTTCTGGGAACTCTCTTGTTTAGAATATAATTCTCTGAAGTCAAGGCAAGTGTAGAGGGCCTTTGGCAGACCAGATTTGCTGACAACTGTAAGTGAATTCCCAAAAGATGAGATATCCTACTGTAGAGTCTGAAACAGACAAATAACTTGTGCCATGGCCTTAATCTCATTAAAAAAGTATAATTATAATCATAATTAGTCTCTTTGGTAAGATGACCACCCCTGCAGACTACAACATTGATAGCACTCCCCCAAGAGTAAACCTAGTGGTAAGGGACTTGGGAACTCAGGTTGATAGTAACTTGAACTTTGATCACCACATGTCCATGCTGCTGATAAAATCCCTTGACATTGCACAACATATAAGTAAGATCATGGCATCTAGATTTATAGAGATCATAGTCCCACTATACTTAGCCCTAGTTAAACCAATAGCCAAGAACAATGCACCATTCAGAATGTACCTGACCAAGCATTTGCAACAGCAGGAGTGGCCACAGAGGTCCCTCACTTAAAGAATACAGGGTGTAAATAACATGTTCTATGTCCACAGCCTCAAAGCCCAGATTCATCACTTGATCTCCTCAGACTACTTAGGGGCAAGCTATGCCTAAACTACAAGGCAATCTGATCCAGCCCTGATGGATGTGCAACACATTCTCAAAACAAACAACACTAGAATTACCTGATCTAACAATCTAAACTTCTGATCTGACATAAACAAATCATATTAGAAGGATAGGAATGTATTTCAGAAGTTACCCCTTCTCTGGAACAGAGTCCTCATTAATATGAAACAGAGCTTATCTCTATGCCTATTTACCACAATTTGGACCAATTGATGAGAAATTGCAGTTTCACCCAAGGCTTCTCACCTGTGTTCCATAGACAAAGGAAGCTTGTAGATGCTCTATTACACAGCATATATCAAAGCCATTCTAGTCTGTGGTCATCGATAAATGGGAAAATTGGTATATGATTAGCTAAGCTTAAAAAGGCTCTAGGGTTGTTAGCCTAGTAACCTCCTATGATCCTATGAACATACACACTCACACACACACCAAATGTATATATATATATATATATATATATATATATATATATATATATATATATGAGAGAGAGAGAAAAAGGTGCTGTAGACAGGAGCATGCCTCAACTGACATCCATCCATTCTAACCTGGAGACCAAAAGCTTTTACCTTGGCACATTTTGCCCACAGAATTGGAGTGAATGGTCATCCTAGGCAACCTTTTTGGTAACTGATGCCATAACTTTATTAAGCAGCTTAACATCCTCCTCTACAACTACTCCTATCTGTAAGCCATGAACTCTGATGTTGTTCAATTTTACTCAGTTTTCAAGGTTATTTGTCTTGCATTTAAGTTTGTGTGAGAAGGAATGCAGTTCCTTAAATCTCTAGAATGTTCGACTATAATAACCCCTGACCTCTTTTTGATATCCCCCCAATTTTCATTCCACCTCCTATAGCTTCTGATCATTGATGAGAGGTAATGCTTTGATCAGTGGAAAATCTAGTAATGTCATGCATATCTTGGATGTTAAGGCCTCCAAGACATGATGGTTGCCTTAATGTCATCCTCAGCTGCTAAAATTTCTGCATTTTTATATTCAATTTGAACTTGTAAAGAAGAACTGCCTGGAAGGCTTGAGGATAGCTAGCAACACTGTCTCTCAACAGCACTCTGAAAACCAATCAAGTTCTGGTAAAATAAATACAGACTAGATGCATATGAAAGTATTAACCATATTAACGATTAATATTAAGGGAAATTTTAATCAAAGTTTGCTCTAGGGTACACAGTGCTGTTGTGACTCACTTTTTCTGCATTTGCATTCCTGAGCATGCCCCCTCCCTCCCAAGAATTATAGTGTGGCAATTTGAAGGAACAAAGATGTAGTGATCTTTCAGAGAAGAGGAATAGTGATATGCTACAGGTCTCAGAGATAAGGTGTCATTTTTATCTGAAAGGTTAAGTACCTAAGTAAGGTCTGTTATGGCCTACCAACATTAAGTTTACTGCTTCCATCTTACCATGGAAGGTTATACTGTCACAGATAAGGTTGTAGCATCTGCTTTTGGTAAATGTAGCTGTTACATTTTTACTGAGGTGGCACAAACCTTGATACCTCACTGACATGCTACAATGCCCCCAGTTTATAAATATACTACCTCCAAGAGTAGATCAACTAAGGGAAAAAGATTTAAGTCATTTGCTATTTTTCTATCTTGGTGTGACTTTGGAGATTGTAAATTTGAAGATTGTGAGGTGGAGACAGAGTTCTCACTTTGGATGATGCAGAGTAGCTGCTGCCAAACAATGCATTTTATTACGTGTCAGTGGTGTCAGTCATGGTAGTCGCAACATGTGATCCATAGCTTTCAACCTTTTGAATCAAAATCAGGAACAAAGGCAGAAAAAGTATGATACTAAGACTCAACATATAGATTAATTTTTAATACTGCTCATATATACTTAGAATAATTCTAGGCTAATAGGTTTTGCATTACTACATATTTTCCAAGGCTATCATACATTCTATGAGAAGCCAATGAAAACTGTAAGGCAAATTCATGAACATTCTGAAAATCAGGGATAGTTGAGAGATCTGGTGTCATCTGTAAATTCAGCTTAGGAAATCCTGACTTTAATCCTCTTATCTATCTATCTATCTATCTATCTATCTATCTATCTATCTATCTATCTATCTATCTATCTAATTATCTATCTACCTTATTTGTTTATAGCTTCATAGGTAAGTATTAGGCTAGTTGCCCCTGTGTGTCATATTAAACCTAGCCAGTTTTCCTTTTTTGCTCAAATTACCCTATCCCCTTTGGTTAGAGATTGGCCTTACCCATCCCATTGTCAATAATTAGATATTAACCATAATGATAATAACTGGGATCATACCATAGCTAATTTGAGGTGTCCCATACATGGAATAAAGTATTTAGAAACTGCTTCTGTCCATTAATAACATAGGGGGCAGTACTGAGGTAACATTTCTGTTTCCTATCCATAGATCCAAGTTGCACTTAAATATGGACAGGGATGAACTTGTTTTATGTGAATGGGTAATCTTCTCTAGAGCAGCGGTATCCTCTGCAAGATATATCTTTCTCTCCAAACCATTCTGCTGATGTTGCAAAAGAGGTTTAGATCCCTAGACTGAGTATTTCTAATGACATTTGACTTGCTGATGTGCAGTAAATCCATCAGTATTGAATTGGAGGATACCGTGTATGTCAGACACAGGTCACCTCTTAGTAATTTGTAGGATATACAGTATAGTGACAGGGTTTTAAGTCGGTCCATGTAGGACATGTGTTTTAGGTCTTATATCCTTTTAGTAAGGTATCATTGTGAGCATTCCCATTGCTGTATGTTCCTGGACAGATGCATGTCAAAGACAGCATTATGTTCAATGATTGAATTCAATGTTTGTGATGTCACATTGAATTGGCTGGCCATGTTAAACCAAATGGACTGGCAGGATGTGATTCTGAGATAGATGGCTGTATCTCATTTTTCTTAGGTCTGCAACATTTGTGAAAAAGTTAAGGAGCATTGTTTTATAGTGGCATAGTGAGTAGAATATTAACTTTAAGCTGAGCTGAACAAGATGGTAGGCTTGGGAGAGGAGTCATAGGTCATGACTAGGCAGCTATTGAGGATATTTGATCTTTATTTTTATTAGCAAACTTCTTGTGTGTATTGCTGTTTTGTGGGGTAGTGTCAGATGATGTGTGAGATCCTTTGTGCTGTTCCAGATCAGTTCTGGATTGTTTAAAAGAATTAACTGATTTATCTTAGCACAAACTGGCTTGTCTGCATCTATGACAATTAAACATTGTCTTTTGAGACTGAAAAAAATATTTGATAATTGCCCCAATTACTGATTTTGATTTAACTTTTCAAGTTCCTATCCCATTCTATGAGTTAGGCTTTGAGGGATACAGTAACTACTGGTCATTTTTTCCATTTTAATCTAATGAACATGATGGAGAAAAGTTGGTCTTCTACAAGGGTGTTCATGGAAAAAAGTTGTGCATTATACTGGGAAGTTTAATTCATTATAAATAGCATTCTAGTCTTTGATGTGTATTCATGAAGTAAAACTGCTTTCTTATTCTGTGGAAATGAATCTCCAAAAATAAAAACTGGTTTGTAGATATCCTTTTAAGTGATCTCACAGAAATTACCAGGCAGTTTTCATTTAGGTCATCAAGAAAGACAGTGGTAGTATGACTTATGCTGAGTGCAGAGACTATAAAAAGTTCCTTTAATGAGCTAGATCCAGTCCCTGATTGGGCCTTGTGGCATCTGTGTGACATAGTAGAAGAGCGGAATTGTGTTTTTTTTTTTTTTTTTTTTTTTGAGGAAGAGGAAGTAAGATGACCAGCTCAAGTTAAAATGTCAGAGTAAATGATTTTTCTACTTGCAATTTTGATTAATGGTTTGAAAAGGGACCTAAAATATACAATAGCCAAAAACTACAAAAATAACAGTGATTTACCATACAAAATATACCTCAATCAATTCAACAGATCTTATGAGTTTGCAATTCTCAGTTTGTTTTGGAGTTTAGTTCCTGAAATGCACTGTCTGATCTAGTAAAGCAGTAATGTAAGTTGATGGAAATTTTAACTGGATTCCAAACTGCTTTGATATTGAAACTTTTGTAAGCTACATACTATGCCAAGGTGTAAGAGCAATGCTGCAGCCTGAACTATTTGTTTCAGATAAATTACACACAGTGTAGCAATGCAGTATAATTACATTTCTTACATAATTTTAAAGTTGTAACATTGGCTGTTAAGAAGCTTAAAACTGATTATGCATTTTCAGTATGGTAATTGCTCCTATCTGGCAACTAACTCAATACATCCGAGTTATGCCTCCAGGTGCATCTGCAGTTAACTCCTACTGATGCCTCTAGATGTCAAATATTGCTTGTTCATATTTGTATCAGTAATTCCAAAACCATGCTATGTATGAGGTTTTAAAAGATTTCCTTTTAAAGCTTACAAAATGGAAACTCAACTGCATTAATATTTGGCCTCTGCATTGTGCAGGTAAAGAGATATTAACTGTTGTTTTATGATATTACTTTATATGGATATAATTGTTACATTTTTCTAAATGTCTCAACAACCAAGTAACACAGACAGAACTCTTTAATCCCATATGAAAGCTCACAGCTAGATGAATAAAATACTGCTGACAGTATGTGTGTAACTTGAGTGGTTGCTGAGATATTGTAAGTTGTTTACAAAATATTACAAATGTAACAGTTTTTACTGTGACTTATAAAATGTATTTTAAGGCCTAGAATGTACAGAATACTACCACTATAAAAATAGTTTTTGCTGAGGGATTTGCCATTTATACTTCTTTCATAAACCCTCTGGTTCCAGAGAGATGAACATTTGTTTGAATTGTGAGGACATAATTTGATTCTATTAAATGGCTTAAGCTCCCCCCATTGGAAGTTGCAATACAAACTTCCTGAGCTCCGTTGGAGTGAATGAGTTAAGATAACTGTGAAAGAGGTCAAAGAAGCTTGTGTTCTGTGTGTATGTGTGAGTCTCTGTAAAAACTTTTCTTTTGATGTATTGTTATTCTCACTGGAATGGGTTAAAGCCTTACACTTACTATTTACCACAACATAATCCATGAAATTATAGAATACTGTTGGTTTACTATTGTTGTACAACAGACAATTAGTGCCAGAGGAAAACAAAATAAAAAGGGTGGTGGGCTGAAATATTGGGGCAGGCTAGTTTTCCATACTAAAGGTACTACAAAGAAGGGGTAAGATAAACATGGGAAGACATTGTACACATACAATACACTCAGAGTAATGGAGAAACAGAGTTGATAAACAGCAAAGATAACACGATTGTCCAGTTCTCTGTCTTAACAATTTTAATGCTCAAACTATACCACAACAATTAGAAAAACTTATCCAAGTAAGTAACTAGCTTTAAAATAATCTATGTCAATTCTGCTTAAAGATTTGAGTTGTACTTAATGTAGTAATACTAATTTGTACTTTTCTGCTCTGTTCCACCTGTTTGCATTTTAAGTTTGTTCTAAGCTAGTCTTGTTTATTAACAGATATGGAAAGATTGTTTTTCTGTGCTATTCTGCAAGGTTTTGAGACTTGGTAATTTATTATCGCATTTTATTCTATAAATAGAGTTACAGGTAAATTTCTGCATACTATGGTGCCTTAAACTGTAGTAGTAGGTCACTAGTGAGAGAATTGTCTCTGCTCCAGTTTGTCTGTCAGTGTTTTTATATTCTGTTTCTCTTTTACCTGTTTAAAGTTGCATTCTGTACCTGTACCATCCCCCCACTAACACATTAAGCTAAAGTTTCTGAAAGAGCTTCAATATTGCCTATGTTTGATTGGATCACTCTCTAGCTGGCTCCTATTTTGAGCGCAGAACTATTAGCACCTAATGGGTTTTATCCAAAGTTTAGAGTGGCGTAAAGCTGTAATAAGCTTTTCAAAAAGAGAACAAAGAAAGAAAGTAAAAAGAACAGAAAGAAAAGAAAGAAAAAAAGAAAGGGAGGAAAATAAATAATTTTAATCATTTCAGTTCTGTTTAAATATTTGAGTTGCAATTAGTGACCTGTGTGGTACTGATACTTTGTACTTCTGCTGTGGTCCATATGTTTGCATTTTTAAGTTTGTTCGAGGACCTTAGTCTTGTTTATTAACAGTTGTGTGAAGACTGTTTCTGTGTTATTCTCAACTTCTATTTTCATAAGTAGAATTAGCTGTAAAAGCTACCCATGTGTATTTTAAACCCTGCTGCCCCATAGTCTTGTGGTTTAATTCACAGTGTTGGTACAGCTGTGTAGTCCTGTGAGGATTTTTAGCCTTAGGCATTTATTATTACATGTTTTCCATAAGCAGTGTTGCCAGTACATATCTGCATAGTCTGGTCCCTCAAACTCTAGTAGAAGGTCAATGCTGAGAGAATTGTCTCTGCTCCAGTTGGTGCTTCGGTGTTTTTATATTCTACTTATTACTGACCTGCTTAATGTTACATTCAGTGTCCGTCCCGTCCTCCCCCACTAACACATTAAGCTAACGTTTCTGAAAGAGCTCTGATATCGCTTTTATTTGATTAGTAGCTCTTTAGCTATCTTTGTTTCTATCACAGAGCTACCCACATCCATTGTCTTTTATTCAAGACTTGGAGAGGTGTGGAACTGTGACTAACTAACTTTTCCAAACAAAAAAAGGAAAGCAAGCATATTAATTTATTTAACTTATTTAATTTCTGCTTAAATATTTCAGTTGCACTTGGTGATCTGGGTGGTACTAATACTTTGTTATTTTCTGCTCTGTTCCATCTGTTTTCATTTTTAAGTTTGCCCTGGGACTTTAGTCTTGTTCATTAACAGCTGTGGGAAGATCATTTTTATTGTGTTATCCCACACTTCTATTCCCAAAAATAGAGTTACTTGTAAAAGTAATCTTATTTTTTTATTTTAAACCCTGCTGGCCCACTATCTTGTTGTTTGACAGTGGTGGCAGAGTTGTGTAATCTTATCAGATCTTAAGTCTTTGTCATTTATAATTGCATTTTCCCCTAAACAGTATTACTGGTACATTTCTGCATGGGCTGGTGCCTTAAACTGTAGTAGAAGGTCAATAGTGAGAGAATTGTCTCTGTTAAAATTTGTGATTCAGTGCTTTTATATTATGCTTATCTTCTACCTGGTTAAAGTTTAATTTTGTGTCTGCCACATCCCCCACTAGCACATTAAGCTAAGGTTTTTGTAAGAGCTTCAATTTTGCCATTATTTGATTGGCTAGCTCTCTAGCAAGTTCCTATTTCAAAGAGAGGGTTACCTCCATCCTGTGTGTTTTATCCAAGACTTGAAGAAGTGTGGAGATCTGAATAACTAGCTTTTCAAGAAAAAAAAAATAACATTAACCTAAAGTTTCTAAAAGAGCTCCAGAATTTCCTTTATTTGACTGTATCCCTCTCTAGCTAGCATGATTGTTTTTCTCTACTCCTTCCAACCTTATTGCTGGTATTGTTTTATATTAAGACTGTGTCTGTGGTCTCCACCCCTTTATGATAGCCTGACTTACAAAGTCCCCCCTCCTCCCCTATTTCATTGCTACAGACTGTTGCATAAACCATTTATGTACTCTTCCCACCCATTGTTTTCCAGTGATCCATGATACTGAGTGCCGGCCCAGCAAACCAATATTACTCTTGTTTACTACATATTGTCTCTTGCTCCATTTCCAGGAGCTCAGCAAAGCTTGCAGACCTAGTCCAAGTAGTGTTTTACTTGTGTCCAGTGCTATCTAGGCAGATTTGAGTTCCTTTGAGTAACAAAATTACACTTAGGTTATTTTGAGTGATCACTACTGTTTCCTGTTTTTATTTATGCATTTCACTGATTTTATTTTTTGTAAAAAATAATGCTCTTCCTCACACTGTTACTGCTGTTGGAAAGTGCATCCAGCAAGGGATTTCCAGTTAGTTGTTTAACTGGTTTGTGGCAGCAATGTACTTGTGGATCTCTTCTACTTTGTTTTTTTTTTTTTTTTACATTAGGAGGACTGGGTTTATACATCTTGAGGATGGAGGTGTTTGCCTTGTCCATCTGAGTTGGGAAATACACAAAAGGACTCATAGTGTAGTCATTTCACTTGCCAGAGGACTCATTAGATAGTTGTCTATTTTTCTGTGCTGCTAGAATTCTCCACAAATACCTTGGACAGCAACAAGCTTAGAACAGCTAGTTGGCAGTCAAGTGGCAATGCCTACAGATTTAATTGAAAGTTACTAGAATTCTGTACTGTTTTGCATAATTTGCTTTGATAAAATACCCTCAAGAGCCTTCTAACCCCAATACACCACCCCTTGTAGCTCAGAAATTGAAAGACTAACAGTATGGATATGCAATTTTCTAAGTTCTCTGCAGCCAGATTGGTGAATATGGGCATCTTATGATAATGTAGTAATTGTCACATGTTTAATGACAATCACTTAATCCTTAATGACACAGACACAATATGTGACAGCAGTGCCTACACAATGACACTGGAGGCTAAACTTTCACATACAAGTGCGCATCAGATTCTTGAAACAATACACACAACGTACTTCACATAGAACTCAATACACAAGTATATTAACGTATGTTGAGGCACTTAAAAGCAATCTGCATAAACAACATAGATTACCTGGATGACCTGTTGCTAAGGCTATGCCTCAACAAGCCCAAAGGTACTCAGAAAAAACAGCAGCTAACACCATACATACAGGCAATCTCAGTGGACCCCCAAGCACTAAGCTCCTAAGGCAAGCAAGCACACTTCCCAGGACTCTCATCACAGGGGATTCCATTTTAAGGTATACTGATACCCCTCTAACCAGGCTGACCAGGGAGAAGATAAATGTTTGTTGCTTATCTGGATCCAGAATCAGCCAAATGCTGCAGGTCGTTATGCCATTATACCACAGGTACTAGTATGATTCCATCATAGTCTACAAAGGTGTAAATGACCTCAGCTGTACCTCCCTGGACAACAGGAAGAGAGACATTATGGAGCTTTCAGACTATGTGACTCAGGCTGGTACATGCCTAGCATTGAGCAGCATATCACCATCACTGAGGATGATGCTACAATCGGAGTAAAATATGACTGATTTCAACAACTTTCTCTTTCTAGTGTCATTCTAAGAAGATCCAATATTTATCAGACTGGAAAAACATGGTTAGCAGATCACATTACTTTGCCCAAGATAGTCTGTACATCTCTCCTCTAGACTTTTAAATACTGGTTGAAACTTTATCCATGCCCCATAGTGCCTTTTTTAGGCAATGCCAAATTTACAAGCCTGCCGAAATAGCAAAATCAACTCAACTGAACCACAAGGTGTCGCTATTCAAAGCCAAGAGCCTACATAAAAAATTACTCTCTTTCCAACCCCTCTTCATGCTCAAGAATATAGACGTTTGTGCAGTTAGTGACACTTGGTTTAAAGAGGCAGAAAGTACCAGGGCAGTGCAAGGTTTCAGTGTCTTCCACACTTTTAGACCAGTAGCTGCACAAAAAAGGGCTATAGGACAAGTTGTCTCAATATACATCCGTAACAAGCATACCTCTGGGGTGGTCAAATAAAATGATGTGCTAGAGTTTCTCCACAGCAGATCACCAAAGACAGAATCCCATACCATATCCTAGCCAGCTCAGGTCACCCTCCATTTCCCAAAAAGTTCACTTTGCATAATTGGACCTACTGGAGGCAGTTTCCATACAACCTAACACCTTACTCAAGGGAGGCTTTAGCAGGCCCCTGATGGTTTGTTAGCAAAATGAGTCATTTGCTAGTTGTTTTGGGAGTGGGACAGCCATGTTCCATTTCTGTGTTGGCACAAACAAAATTTGCTATTGTTATTCTCCTTGGTTTGGATCGAAACTTGCTTTGGGTGTGATTATAATATGTTACAATCACATAATTCTTTTTTAATATATTTGAATATCTCGACTATCTTATGTTTCACCAGTGGATAATATTGAAATACTACACATTTTATGGGTTATATCTAAGTAGATCTTTTATTTATGTGATACTTATGTGTATTATCTTTTTTGTGTTTTATGGCACCTAGGACTATGGCACCCAGGTGTCCCAATCCCCACAAACCCCCCTTCAGTGACCCTGAGAATGAAGTCCTTGTGGAAGCATTTAGGAGGCATGGTGCCTTTCTGTTTGAGAAGGGACTTGGGTATATGTCTAGCAGAATGCAAGTTTGGAGCAGATAGTGGCTGATGTGAATGCAGTAGGTGGCCAGAACAGGACATATGATCAGGTATGCCAAAGGGACAATGGCATAATTTTATAGGCACAGAGTAGAGCAGCTGCAGTGGCCTGTGAATGTATGGCTACTGGGTGAACTGCTACAGAGCCAAAACTGACACCAAATGAAGAGTCTCTGTCCACTTTCAGTGATCCAGGCCACTGAATGGAAAGTGCACAACAGCATATGATTGATGTTGGTGCTGCTGTTTCATTGAGGGCAAGTATGTCCCAGGAGGAGTTTCCAGGTAGGCTTACCTAGCTTAATTGTTAAATGCTTTTTGTATACTAAAATACTGGACAGCAATACTTAAGTTCTCTTTAACATAAACTTTTTTTTTGGGGGGGGTAGTTCTAGACTGATACAGTTAATGACACATTCTGGTTGATTACATATGGGCTTCGGGTGGGCATGTCATTCAAGTTCTTGTGAAAAGTATCATTAATGGACATATAAAGGGCAAAAAAGTTTTAATCTTCTGTGTTACTGTTAATTGTGATGATGTTGCCCTTAGCTTTTGCTTAACTTCTTCCAGGATCATCCTCCATAGTGAATCTGCAGTCATCTGCACATGGTAAGACAAACATTTGTATGTCAGTGTGGATGAGCAGGTCAAAGAAATTTTTTTCTGTATATAGATCATATATAGATTTCAGAAGAATGCAGTAGTCAAACGACAACTGGTGCATTTGGCTAAGATGGTATCGTAGTCAAATACCTTCCTTAGAGAGTGAAATGTGGTTTTGGAGATGTTTCATAAAAGGAGATACCCTGAAAAATGTTTATGTGAGATCAAAGAGAAAGCAGTTAACAAAAGCATTAATGGTTTATATTATCCCTTTTTAGACTCAGCAGACTGTACATTTAGCCATGGGTGAGGATGAGAGTAGGTTGACATTAGGGGTGGTGGGGGTAATAGCCCCCCATTTAATTTGGTTTTCTATTGTCTGGTTTTATTTTACATTATTTGGTAAAACCAAAGTATGTGGGGGTCTATGCCACCCACACCCCCCTAACTATATATACTAACACCAGGATCGCAGTACAGTGGGGAAAAGGACATATACCTTTGACTTGCCTTAGAGTACTACTTGTCAGTGAAATGAGTTTTAGGTGAAATTAACTTTAGGTGATTTGGTGTTAGTGAAATGGGTGTCAGTGAAATGGTCTTTCAGTGAAGTGATATGAATCCCAGTGAGCATTTGAATAAGGCTAAACTGAAATGGCAATTAATTTGTGAAACCATGAATAACACTGCGTTAAATAAGGCATGCTCAATAAATTCTTTACTTAAGTTAAAAATGTATGATGCTTTTTTAAGTTAGTAATATTTTGCTTGATTCCTTTATGTCTAGGTAGTACAATGTTTACATCTTCTTTATATCTACATATATATTTTTAAGTTTTTATAAGTTAGTTGTATTGGATGATATGGGTTACATGATTTTTGAATAATATATTTAAATTCAGTTTTAACTGTTCAAGTTGTTCTGAAGAAGTTCTTATTTCATGGAATGAAAGCGCTCAACCTAATAGTCTTTTATTTATTGAGTTAATTTAACATTAGTCAGTTTTCACTATGACAGTGTGAGGTTTAAATTCCTCAGTTTTCTGTTTATTCATGTTTGTTTTTTATTGTCAGTTTAAAGAAATATTTATTTTATCCATATGTGTGATGTGGGTGTCAAGGCTCTTGTGTATACTAGTATACTGTCTATAGCAGTGGCACCACTGTTAGTTTGTTAGCATATATTGGACTATAGTAGTGTATGTATTTCTCCTGTGTTTGTTGCATATTTTCACAGGTGATCTTGAACAGTGAAGGTATAGGACTCTTACCACCTGATAACAAATTATCGTCAGACTCTGATAATGATGGTGGCCAAACAGAGGAACAGTCGGGGAGTGCAGAGGTTGAATCTGATGCTGAGATTGACATTCAGCCACCCCCTGTAATTCTATTGGACACAACCAGTAGGCCTACGCCAACCCATTCCAGTGAGTTCTCAGATATTGGATAGCTGGAAGGTGAGACACTCGATCAGGGTAGTGTGGTTACTGTGGCTTCAGTGCCTGTTGACTCTGTCTGTAGCCAAAGTGTGAGCGAGATACCATGCAGAAGGCTTCGTAGAGGTGCTTGTAGAAGGCCTGCTATCCATCCTCCACCTGATCCTCATGCGTCTTCCTGTGCCACTCGATGTATGTTTAGTGCAGGCATACTCCAATAGAAATGCTTAGAGTTGTAGATGGGGCATGGGATGACATGCATGACTGCCTCCAACATGTTGCCCATTCAATGGAGCGGATGAATGACATGTTGAAATGGGCAGTGTCTGTGATGGAATGTCTACTGTGAGGGGGACGGCATCCATATGGGCATAGGTCAGTCACATCATCTAATGTTATGTGACGTGGCAATGTCCGATCATGCTCCCATAGTGGCTGTACTTTCACTGCTCCATCAGTGGTTGAGGTATCCACACCATGATGTGGTAGCCATGGGTTTGTGGTCCTGTACATCCTTATCAGGAGAACTCATCCAGCAGACATCAGTCAATTTCAGGTAGCAGCAGTGCATCTAACTTTGAGTTTGGACATGCCAGTGCAACTCTTGGCAAAACCAGTTCTCGGGGTTGGATATAATAGAAATCCCACCTCTACCATGTACAACTGACATCTGTCTGACATACCAAGATGTAGAACTAGCACAGAGCTTGGCTGTGTTCTTGCAGACACTCACACACCAGTTTCACCTGGTGATCCCACACAGATACCCATCAACAGTTATATGGCTAATTTGTGAGGCTTAAAGCTAACTCTGTCTCAGTGAACATTTGTTACTTAATCCAAATGTCTTCTGTTTCTCTTTCTTACTCCCATGCACTCACTTACCTTTACTGTCAGACTAGCCCCCCCCCCCCCATACACACACAGCACCCTGTGCAAGTGCTGATAACTGTCCTTCTTTTCTATTAGGGATACATAAGCTTTGTGTCTGATGCTCAGGTAGCATAGCTAACAGTGCTTAGTATATCTGTGTTTGTGATGTTGTTTTGCTAATTGTACTTTTGACATATTTTGGTCTTACAATGTTAAACAGTTGATAGAATCAAAACAATTTTTGTATCAGTATTTTTAAGAATCTTCTGATGGTTATAAAGTCTGAAACTGAAATGTGTCTCATTACTTTCTAATTTCTCTCTTTAGTGATTTTCCAGTACAAAAAGATGAGGTCAAACTTAGGACATTTAGTGACCACCAATAATTTGGAGTGGTATGAATATGTGAAACTTTGATGCTTGAGGCCTATTACTTGATGGAGGACACATATTCACATAAGTCTGTGCTGTCACATGTTAAAGTCATTGCTGTACAAATCACCCACCTTTTACGTACTTACATTACCAAGTAACAACATGCAAGGATATGTCATTCATTAGTATTATTACACAGTTCTGTTTTAACATTCCAGGTTCAACACTTGCCTTGTAAATCCAGCAGTTGCTACAGTTTTAGTTCAGGGCTGAGTCTGTCTGATGCTAAGAGTACATTCCCATTACATGGGTGGATAAAGGTTGTGAGCATTGCCTGGCATCAATATTACTACGTGTGTGTGTAGGATGAAGGTTTTAGCCTCTTAGGTGATGACCTTGCCATTGGTGGTGGGATGTTTGCCCCTTCCCCTTGTTGATCCTGCTGGTCTTCTCAGGATGATGTTATGAAGCATGGCACAGACAGTCAAGATTTCAGAACATGCAAGTGGATTGTACTGCAGGGCTCCCCAAGATGAATATAGGCAGTGGAACCACAACTTCGGCAGCACAAACACATGATCTGTGATATGTCTGATTTGAGCATGTGCCTCATTATGGCATTTTTCAGTGGATGCGTGTGCATTTCTGATGGGTGTCATCATCCCTGGTTCCAGTGCATAACCTGTATCCCCCAGTAAATGACCCTGTAGGAAATCACCCCTAGTGAACATCTGATACAGTTGGGAGGTGTGCAAGATATCTGAGTTGTGGTAACTGTCTAGGTTTCCAGCACACACATTCAAGATGATTCCTTTACCATTACACATGACCTGGCAGTTAATGGAGCAGAAGCCTTATCTATCTATATATATATATATATATATATATATATATATATATATATATATATATATATATATATATATATATATATTCACTATAGAATCCCGAAATACTGAAATCCTGAATTTCAGTATTTTGAAATTCTATAGCCAAAACCTTTAAATACCGAAACCCCATAACCGTGAAATTTAAAATCCCGAACCTACAGTGCAAATACATCACACACATACACATACACACAATCCCCTCCACAATCAAACAAACAATCCTACATTACAGACAAGCAGGGGGGAAAGTACCCCTGCACACCCCCCTACTTATATATACTAACTCTGAGATTGCACAGTCACACACACAAAGGTAACTCTCACACACACACACATTTCACATTTCACAGCCCCTTGTACACACACACATCACAACCAAAACACACACTACCATACACAAAAGCCCCTAACCAACACACTGATATGTACTTACCTACACTTACACCTATGCATTCACACACCGCAATACCAGCAGCTCCGATCTTCGTTATTTTGAATTTTGTGCTTCTGGTGTTTCAGAATTTCAAGGCTTCGGTATTATAATTTCGAAATACTGAAAGTCGGGATTTCAGTATTTCGAATATCCTAAAAATCTTGAGTCATAAGGTAAATTTATCAGCCTTTACTGATGATTTAAATGTCTATTTTGAGCTCCCAAACACAGATTTAAACAAAATCCTATCCTCAATAAGAATTTTTCTAAAATCTCAAACTACAAAATAAGTCAGTCTAAATCCCTTATCTTTCTGATTAAACCTTTAAACTACAAGGAAACTTATTTCTACAATTCTGCTATTAGGATAGAATACTCATTCAAATACCTAGGAATACCTTTTGAACACAACTGCCACTTTTGAACACAACTGCCAATCAATGATCCAAAATAACCTAATAAAAATATGGGCAAACATTGTGCAGGATACTCAGAGATGGAGACAAATGAAATTATCAGTCCTGCCTAGACCTGCAATAATTAAAATGAATATTTTACCTAAGTCTTTATTTCACTTCAAAGCATCCAGTATGATTGTTCCCCCAAATTTTTCCAGAAAATTAATATGGAATTCTTCAAATTTTTATTGCATCCCAAATCGACCCGAATCAGTTACTCTGAACTGATATATCCCAAAGAGAAAGGGGTGTTCAGCTTATTACAACATAATTTGCTCAAACAGAATTATACAAATTTTGGGGTCTATATTAGAAGAATGAAACTATGAAAGAGTGAACACTTTTTCATCAACACGACCCGAACTCTGAAAACAGTGATGTTACATAACAGTGATTTTTTTTTTCCCAGGGAAAAAAAATTGCTGTTCCAAAAAAAAAAAAAAAATTATAAAGACAAAATCCCCCCCCCCCCCCCACACACACACACACTTAAATATACCAACTCCGAGATCACACCATAGTGGAGAAAACATCAAAGTCCTGAGAATGGTCCAGCGATTTTTTTCCATGTGAAAATTTCTCTGTTCCTTAACTTCGCTGTTTTCAGCCTTTGGCTTTTTCATGTTGACAAAAGAGTGTTTGCTCTTTTGTCACTTCGCTCTTCTAATACAGACCCCAAATTTTGGAATTTAGACCCAAAAGTAAAGAATGATCCCCACTTTGGATTAGAATCTAGTATTAACATGCCAAAGCAACAAATATTAATCCAAGAGCTCTTCCATTTCTTAGACTAGATAATTATAAGAAACTTAAACTCCACAGCTTTCTACAACATAAAATCAGAGTATTTCAGAATCTGATAGAATCTCTAAATTTAAATAATACCTTCACCTTGTTACAACTAATCCACTTAAACTCACATATTAAACTAAATAATAATATAATCATTTTAGACAAATACCTGCTTATTAAAGATTGTAGCTTATGGGATATTTACATATACAGAGAGAAACTCTTAAAGAAGTTACATTAGCTCTGAATTTACATAAAGTTTATACTATAATGTTAAGACAAATCAGAGAGCTCTTATCTGCAAAAATAAAAATTCCAGATATAAATGAATCAGATCTTAATACCAGCCTAATATTACTTAAAACCTTATCCTCCCAAAAAATGCTATCTAATGTCTATAAATTAATCTCCTCCATTAAATATAAATCGTCTCTGATATACTTTTAAGCTTTGGAATGTAATGAATAAGGACTTTACAGATGAGCTGAAATCTCAAGCTATTGAGTCTACTCTTAAAGATGACTTCATTCAAAAATCTCATTTATACACAATTAATAATTAATAATGACGCCTACTATACTCCAGTGATAGTTAATAGTTTTAATCCCAAAATATCATTGTCCTGCCCATGCTGTTCATTTCCCAAGGCTGATTTGTTGCATATTCTGTGGAACTGTAAATACATGCACAAACATTGGTGTTCTCTTATGGTAAGGCTAGAGAAAATGGGCTATGAAAAATCAGTGTTGTCTTGGGAGTTTGCTATTCTACAGATCACTAACCAAAAACTATCTAAGCAAAAACTACATATCTTAATTACTCTTTTTGCGTTAGTTAAACTGTATATTATCCATAATTGGTTAGACCACTATAAACTTTCTTGAAAGGCTTCAGAAATATGACAATCAAATATGCTTATAACAACTAATGCTAATAAGCGCTCTTATTATCAGAAACACTAGAACCTTCTCCTTTAACACATATTAAAAGAATAAACTAGGCTTATAAATAGTTTGCCTTAACAAGTTCTGAATAGCTGGGTAATTAAATTAAATCCTTTATGGTATTATTATATGGATGTCTATATCAAATTTCAAGTGACTTAGCAATGTGATTTTATTTTTACCAGCTGTTTTGTAGCATTTGATGTATTTAGTGTACATAGTTTTGTTAGAGTGCTTGTTTTATCTACTTGCATTATGGTCGTTGTACCTTTTCAATGAATGCTTAGTTTTATACTGTTTTTATAAATACTGTAATCTGCATTAATCAAACTCATATGTATACAGTGTGGAAGAATAATAAAAAATGTAAAAGGTATGGTAAAAAGTATATAACACAGGTGAGGAACAAAGAACACTCTTTTCTGAACATCCAATAATTGTTTTGTTTACTAACAGCGCTATCTGCATTGTATTCATATAAAATACTGCAATGTATCCAGTAACAGTAAGGTTAATAATAAATATATTTCAGGCAGTACTTGCTAACAGGAGTCTGAGAACAGCAGTATTAAAGTATTTGTCAATGTACATTTTTGGTGGTATGCCTACAGAAAATATTAACATGCCAGACAACTGTGTTATCATCCAGCAATGCGATACATCTGAACCTCACATTCATGATGAAATGGGCCTCTAGGCAAGGTAATGGCTCATGACCCCCTCACAAACACAGCAGCCCCCCAACACACAGCAGCACCCCCCTCAGCCATTCCATTATCCCATTACTTGGCTATTTCTCCCCAGTTACCATAATAGTACTACCCCATACCTTTTTTTTTTTTGGTAAAAGGTAAAGAGGTACAGGCATGAAAAATAATGAAATGTATGCTATCACATGAGAGGTATAATTACAACAGAGAAAAAAAATAAGAACGGGACTTATGCAATGTTAGTGTGGAATGTGGGAGACAGTCAAGTTAAAGGTGGTTAGCCTGGGTGGATGCAGGAGCATAGCCACTGGTTAGTAAGGTGTTCTTTTATAAGAAGTTTGAATTTGCGGTTGTCAGGATTGTTGAGTATTTGCTGGGCAGTAGGTTCCAGGATCTGGATATTTTATTGTAATAGAGACAGTCACCGTAGTAGTTTTTGGACTTTGTTATCTTTAAGAGTAGTTTATCTGATGACCTCAGGCACCTGGGGCTGGTGTTAGGTTCAACTAGGTTGGAAAGAGCAGGGTAATGATTCATTTTGTGAATGATATTTTGTGCAATGGTGAGTTGGTTGAGAGTTAGTAGGTTGGGTAGTTCACGACAGCTGAGTTGGTAAAGTGCAGTACTGTGGCAGGATTTGTGGAGCTGCTTTATGGAAAACTTGGCTATTTTATTGTAGCAGCTCTTCAGGTTATTTAAGTCAGTTTTGCGCAGGTTGGTGAAAATTTGTGAGAAATAAAGAAGAGAGGAAAGCAAGTGAGTTCTAGCTGTAGAAAGTCTGGCATAGTTAGTTAGGAAAGGCTTGGCTCTATAGAGTGAGCCAAGTTTGATGTGAACTTTTTTAACTGTGGTTGATTTATGTTTTCAAATTTTAGACAGTCATCTATTGTTACACCAAGCAGTTTAGTCTGACAGACTGGTTCAATTTTTGTACCATTAGAGGAGTAGATATTAAGAGAAGTTTGATTATTTTTAGTTCTAGTGTTGGAAAAGACCAGAACATACTTCTCTTTGGGGTGAGAATTAGTTGATGGTTGGTGAGGTATTTTTCTACTTCTTGGAGATATTATTGTGTTTTTGCCTGTAGTTCTTGGGGTGAGGGGGCAGAGCAGATAAGAAAGGTGTCATCGACATGCTGAATGATAGTGGCTAGTTGGGTGGAAGACTGAGTTCATTAGTAAATATGATAAAGAGCAGGGGTCCGATAATAGAGCCTTGGGAGACTCCCACAGAGAGGGGTAGAAGGGAGTATAGATTGTTTTCTCATCTGGTGGACTGCTGTCTGTTGGAAAGATAGCTATGAAACCAAGTCAGGGATGATATGCTGAGGTTACAAGATGCAGGGTTATTGAGCAGTATTTGGTGGGATACTATGTTGAAAGCTTTGAACATATTGAGGAAGACAGATGAGACAAGTTGACCATCATTTTTGAGCAGGTTTATAGAGTTGGTGAAGCTAATGAGTGAAGTGTTAGTACAATGCTTTGGTCGGAAGCCGAGTTGTGGGATGGATAAGAGATTGTTTTTAAGGAGATTGTCAAGTCATTGCTGATGAATACATTTTTTTAAGATTTTGGAAATCCAAATATTTGGATTTAATTTAAAACTTTTATTTCAAATTTTAAAGCACTAACACAGATAAATGTTTCCTAAACAATATAATACAGTCTCATAATGAAAATAGACTTAGCATGAACAGTAAATGTCTCTGCCCTTGAAACGGCATTGGAAACAACATTCAAAGAAAATAGATCTGGCAGTGGTGGATTAAGTTTAACTTTGGACTGTTGTCAAACTATAGAGCCCTTGCACACATTTGTAGAACCATGACTACATGCACGTGCTCTTTGATTCACCTTCCTGATTGTATTAAATTATATGTCTTGTAGAATACAGCACCACTTGTTAGAGTGTGTGTTACATTTGTAGTTTTTGAGCATTTTTCCAGTAAGCAATGAAACGAAACATATGAACCAGTAATGACAAAACTAATCATTAAGAACATTTCAACCATAAAAGGCCAATAAAACATCATTACAATCTGCCATTGTCAGTCAAAATGCACAGCCTCTGCAGAAGTAAAAGCCATCTGAATAATTAAACATTAAAGAGATCTGTAACTAAAAGAGTTTGCTACTAGCAAACATGTTTATATTTTAGTGCTCTACAAATTCAGCAACTGCTGCACTTGACGAATAAATTGCCTATATTACATTAAAAATGGTGAATTGGTAATATTTTAATAGTGGATGGATGGCAAACCAACAACAGGTTCATAGATATAAGGCATCTCATTCAAAGGAGGACACACTCAGGACTGCAGCACCCCTGCCACCTTTTAAAGGACAACATAGTATCAACAATCCATCTACATGGTGTGGGAGTAGAATCATCAGTGTTCTACATCAAAAGCAAGCATGCTACCTGTTGTGTTACTAACACTGCTTTCAAATTTTCTAGCACAAACAGTAATGACCATTTACTAAACAAAACAGTTCACATTGAAAACAGACTTATCATGACCAGCAGTTAACTTCTTTTCCTTTGAAGATCACAATTCTTAGAAAATGCACTGAAGCTCACAATTCCTTGAAAATGTACTGAAACTTACAATTCCTTGAAATTTCACTGAAATTTATATTCTGATAGTTTGTGTAGAGGATTCAGGCTCTTGTTTTCTGTAAACAAGGTACAGGGATTGAGCCAGAGTATATTAACTTACTTGCCATCTCTCACTAGGGAATTACACACACACACACACACACACACACACACACACACACACACACACACACACACATACACGCACACACACAACAGTTTTCCTTAGACAAACAGATGAAGCAGAAACAGTTCTGCATTATTCCTGATAGTGTTATATGGACAGAAGCAGGAATGATGATTGTGTGTTTAAATTCTGCATACAGACTTGAATAGAAGAAGCAATTTCTGTGTGAAACCATGCACCTATGCAAGCAGGCAACATTTGCCTGTGTAGCCACAATGGGATATATATCTGTGTTTGCGCAGATGGTGTTCTTAAAGACAAACTCCCCTAAAGAAGTAGTGATTCTTTTTTTAATTAAAAACTAAATGTTGTGGCAGCCCCCCCCCCCTCCCCCGGCCACCAGGCCCCTCCCAGCCAGCAGACTCTGTATGTAGGAATGTGCCTTTGTCCTAAGGTGCATTAAAGTAAGAATTCATAATATTCACTTCAACAGTACAGAGAATGAAACAACCCACACACATCTATACAGTTTTCATTTATTCACAACAGCTTTTGAGGTACATATTTTTATTCAGTTTTCAGAAAGCCAGTATACTATAATATAATACAATATGATATAATATAATGTAATATAACGGATTGTAAATATCAAGCAAATATATGCTCATATGTCCATTGGTCAAAAATTGGTTAACCATCATGTGGGTGTTTTTAAGCCTGTTCTGCTCTACAGTCCATTATCCAACCCTACTCCCCAAATAAAAAAGGTCTGATATAGGGACACATCTTTGTTTGCTGTTTTTAAATCCTTTAACTCAGCAGGTGACTCTCTTTTTTCATATTTTGTTTCAAAAACATAGAACTGTACCCCTCCCGAAATAAATCAGCAATCTAAACTAATTTAAAATTCACCTAAAGTAGCATCTGCTGAGTATGTGGTAATGCTGCTGTTCATCTACTGGTTAAACCAACTTAGCCAAACCCATCCTAAGAGTTAGAACTCAGAAACTACTGCCCTACAATTCAATAAAAGTTCATACATCATGTGGATTCAATTTTTTATTTCCTCTTTCCAGTCTGGTGTTTTCACATCATTACTTTTTTCAAAAGACATTCTTATACACTCTACCATCTCTCATCCTCTTCCTCATGTTACATGACTCTAACCTACATGTTTCCGCTTGCGCTTATTTCCCCAAACAGTAGTTTTTCATTTGCTTTTCCTGCTTTTTCCTCTTTTCTTACCTTCCTCTCCTCACCCCCTGATTTTCTTGTCAGCCTCAGCCTTCCAACCCGCATCTCATCTATTTTTCAGCAATTTTTATACTGTAAAGAATACTCCTTTTATTTTTTCACCTCATATTCTACACGCCTCATATTTCTTTTCCTTGTAACTTAGAATAATTATTGCTCATCATTTCAGTATTATATTATTGCAAAATGACATCATATTGCATTGTGATTTTTAAATTGTATTGTACAACATTATATAATATGTCTTTCTTTCTTTTATACTTTGTACAGTTGTCTTTCATGACTGTACTTGTTTATAGTTCTCAAAAAATGTAACCATTAATTATAAATTGTATTTTTGTACTGGAGTTTTTCTCCCTGAGCCCCTACTAAAAAAGGGGTCTTTTTAGAATGCCAATAGATTATAATATAATATAATATAATATAATATAATATAATATAATATTATATAATATAATATAATATAATAGGTACATACCTTTTTTAGTGTTTTCACAACAAAGAAAGTGAAGCAATAATATTGTGTAAAGTTAACAGTTTCTCAATATCATTTGTCCATATCCCATTCAATAAAAACATCACACCAAAATAGCATACAATGACCTTTATTGAACAACATTCTTAATCACAACATTATTAGAGACATTCTTAATTCAAATCAATTGATGTTGCATAACATTTCTGAATCACAACATTAAAATAACATCCATGTAACAGTTTAACGGGGCAGTGTATCCTGCTTACCTGGCCCCAAATTAAGCTGCATTGCCTGAACCGCTCACTTACCCTTACTCATCAGAAGCAGTGTGGCACTACTCAATTCCATAGTCAACCAATCTCATTTCCAAATCAAACCCAACACCAGAGGGGGGGAATAGAATATGGCATGCCTGCCCCTCTTCTCCACCAACCAGCTAATCCTTATCTAAATTAGCCAATCTCCTTCATGAGCAGGAATGAACTGAATGGCGCATAGAATCGGTTATCCCACTCTACAAAGGGGGAGCCAACACAGACCCCAGGAACTACCATCCCATTAGCCTGATGAGCCCGGTCTGCAAGGCTATGGAATGTATCATCATGGAAGTTATAAACAATGACATTGGTAATCTCCAAACTCTGGACCCTCCCCAGTTCGGCCTTGTAAAAGGCAGATCATGTCTCCTAAACCTGATAGACTTCTTTGAAGCGGTCACCAAAGCGGTAGATGAGGGTAAGGTGGTTCACACAGCCTATCTAGATCTCGCCAAGGCTTTCAACACCATCCCCCACTCTGGAATTATAAATAAACTCACTTAACTAGGTATAAATCCCTATGTCACAAGATGGGTTGCCAACAGGCTCACTGACAGAACCCACACTGTGAAAGTAGAAGACTCTAAATCCAACTTCAGACCAGTGACAAGTGGAGTACCAAAGGGTTCAGTCCTACGTCCTCTCCTGTTTGGTATCTACTTTTCTGAAGTACAGGCTAACACAGAAGGTCTTTGGCTAACAAAGTTTGCAGATGACTTCAAACTAGGAGCCATAATCAAAACTCCTAACAATGTGGACATCCTACAAAAGGGCTTCACTGAGACAGATGCCTGGTGTCATAGCCATGGCCTCAAGCTCAATGCCAAAAAGTGCATTGTCATCCCTTTTGGTAAAAACTCTGTACCCATGAACTACCACATAGGCGGTAGTCTACTTAACACTGAAAGTGTGATAAGAGACCTTAGGACACAGGTGGACAGTAGTGTCTTCCTTTGATAATCACATCACCACAGTAGTCAGGAAATCCTTCTATATGGCACACCTCATCACAAAAGGTTTCTCATCCAGGAAAAAAGAGGTCATTGTTTCTCTCTACTCATCACTCAATAGAACCATTATAGAGTACAACACCACTTTTGGTATGTACCTCACAAGACATCTACAACAACTGGAAAGGCCACAGAAATACCTCACAAAGAGGATTACCAGCCTCAAACAGATGCCCTAAGCAGACCATCTCAAAAAACTCCAGCTTTACTCTGTCGCATATCGCCTACTCAGAGGTGATCTCTGCCTAACATACAAAGCTATGTCAAACCCAGAGCTGTTGGATATGCTCCACTTAAAAAATCTCAATCCCGCCAAGCTACACGCTCTAGAGACCTAAATCTTGTCACCACAATAAACAGAACATGCTGGAGGGATAGATTCCTGTCCCAGAGACTTCCCATACTCTGGAACAAACTACCTATCTATAGCAAACAAAGCTCCTCATTAGCACTCTTCAAGAAAAATCTTGATGATTGGGTGGGAGATAGCAAATTTACCCCAGGGATGACTTCTGTGGCTCTGCTTGACAGGGGCATAGGAAAATAATTTTCTTGGGTGGCAAAAGCCAGGGTACCATTTGGCTATGCTTATATAGGTCCTAGGGCCAATATCCTAGTACATACCTATGAACCTATGTAATAAAAAGAGGATGGGAATGTCAGGCTGCAAGTTTATGCTAAAACTAATCACCCAACTCCGCTACTCTCACATAAATGTCTTAAACCACACTCTACATTTACCTCACTTCCTCCCCAACTCTCGTCCCTCCAAGTTAACCCTTTCCTGACCACTACTCCATCCAGACTCCATATTTTTCCCTTAGAACTTCCCCCTCTAAACTCTCCCCCTCCATTAAATTCCCCCTTTCCTACTCTACCCCTAATTAACCTAACCATTTAATGTGGCTCTGGACAAATTTGTTTGTTCTCACACCACACATGTATTTAACTGTCTGGCTTTAAATGTTTATTCACCATTTGCTCTTGAATACTGTTTGTAATTAATGCATCTTTACAGCTATTGTAAAAACATGTGGAAGACATCTAGTGCATTTAATTCAATTGTTATCACAGTCTCCTTAACATTTTCTGTTACTGCAAGTAAATCATGGTCTCACTTACAAATTAAAAAAAATGCAAAGTATATGTGTCTAAAAACACTTTTTAGCTATCTAAATACTGTACAATTTTAGCCTGCAATAATGTTTTTCCTTTTAATTTATTCATATCAGTCTCTTATGAAAAAAAAATTAAATCTCTTTTACTTATTAACAAAAGGCTAACATTGTAGAACGTGGAGAGCAATGAAAGCCTAAACCTTTTGCTTCATTTTAAAAATGTTTATGGGACAAAAAGATATAAAATGTTAGACGTTGATGTTTTGTTACTAATGTCTGAGAAACTAGAAAAGAAAGTAGACCAGATTCTTGGTAAGCTGGGTATTATCCCATTGTGTATGGCAGTTATTTAACAGGAAATAACTGTAACAAATGTGAAAATGAATAAATAAAATTTGTTTTAGATAAACATAAGAAAAAAGTTAATGCCTTTGGAGTACAAGTGGTGTGTCAGAAATGTGAAATTATACTGTTAATGTGACTGAATGGAATCATCCATGCTGTAAACGGTCAGGGAAAAATAAAGGGATGCATCAGGGATATCATGTCAACTTAGTAAAAGTTTTGTCAAAGTTTGCTTGTTTGTGTGTGCATGTGCGAGTGTGTGTGTGTGTGTGTGTGTGTGTGTGTGTGTGTGTGTGTGTGTGTGTGTGTGTGTGTGTTTGTGCGTATGTGTGTGTTTGTGTGTGTGTGTGTGTGTGTGTGTGTGTGTGTGTGTGTGTGCGTGTGTGCGTGTGTTTGTGCGTGTGCGTGTGCGTGTGTGTGTGTGTGTGTGTTTGATCATACGTATGTGTGGGGGAGAGAAAGAGTGAATGGGGGAGTGCATGTGCCGATGTGTTGCAGTGAATGCAAGTGTGAAGTAAAATACTGATTTGCACTCACATTAGTTAAGTACTGTTCAGAATCATGCAAATTATCCAACAAGGTCATTCCTCATTGTGCTAATGTCTCTGAACTGAAATGGTAGCATCCAAGAAACAGTCCGTGTTTTTGCTGCATCTCTCAGCACTGGCAGTAGAGTTCTTTCTAAATAACCAGGTCTTATTGTATAAGTTCAATACTAAACCCGTTGTTTTTTTTTTTACATATAGTCATCATGACTGATGTTTTATTTTATACTGTACAATACTCCTATTGCCTATGTTTGGCATTTCATTTTTTGTATGGTATTTTATCCCAGGCTTGGTCAGAAAGCAATTCATTAGAAATGGTGCTCTGCCCTGGTTAACAAACGGCATATAAAAATACCAATGCAGTAAGAGTGTATTGCCTGCTTACTGGAATAAAGTAATAGAATACAAGCACATTTTTGCAATGGTTAGGCAAGCTTCATAAAACAGGAGATGTGATTCTCTGCATCAAAGTTTTAATTGTGAATGGGCTATGTGTGCCACTGTCGCAGTATGCAGCTTAAATAAATGAACAAAGTTACAGATAAAGTTGTGTTTGTTATCTTACCACAGGGAGAATGTTGCCTAAGAGTTCTTTATGAGTTAATTTAGTTTACTGATGTTCATTTACCCAAGTGGAAAGCAATGTTATTCGACTGTATCGGAGTGAGAGCAAATAGTATTACAGCTAATGTCTTCTGGGTAACTAAAAGTTTACTTTTATTAGTCCACAGTCTGAAGACTCATATATATATATATATATATATATATATATATATATATATATATATATGTATATAAATGAGAAGATATAAACTGTTCACAGGTTATGCTGTTGGTGATATAACTGGTTGCCATATACAGACAATGCACAATTCCAGTCTTTTATGAAGCCATATCGAGTGGTAAAGAGTAGGTGTAATTTATTTATGTGAGCAAATATCTATAGTGATCTCAGTAATAAATATTGAAAAAAGAAGTGTGCCTAATACTGATTGTTATAGTACACGACAGTTAAGGTTTCCAATGTCTGGTAAAGAAGAGACAAGACTAAACTGGAAAGATATATTCTACAAGTAACTCCTAAACTGTAAAACAGTATTAAGTCCAATGTTACATTTGCTTAGTTTTCTATGTAGCAGGGACTGGTTCAAAGTTTTAAATCCTTTGGACATCTTTATGAATACAACAGCTATAAAATATCCATTGCTCAGGGATGTTGTGGATTTATTTGGCTGCCATACAGATGGGGGGGTAATGACCAGGTCTCTGATTGTAACTATGTTATTATGTGTTCAGGATGTAGATAACAAGAAATTCACCCCAAGAGTGAAGTCAGGGAATGTTGAGAGTGAAGAAACATCCCTTTCTTGATGGTGGACTGTATGGATGCTTAGTAGGTGAGTAACAGTTGATACACACCTCTGAAAGTGCTGTTATAGTCAGGTCTCACACTGCATAGAGCATAACAGATTTATATTATTTTCAGATTTGGAGCATAATCAAGGTGCTCTATTAACTACATAAAAGTTTTAGTTCCTAGGGCATTTCAAAAGGCACATTGAGCACAATAGAGCAAATCATATTTACTTATATGATAAAATATGTAGTAATGGATGTAGGACACTTGCTCAAAAAAGCAAGTGTCAGAATCCATATATCGATCACAGTTTAACGAAAGTGCTTTAATCGAAAAAGCGCTTCTGTTAAACTGTGAAAAAAAACAAAAAAAACAAAACCACTAAGTAAATGTTTTTGCTGGGGGGGGGATTCGCCCCCTGCACCCCCCACCTCCCCTACTTAAATATTCTCACTCCAAGGTCGCACTACAGTGGAGTAAAGGAATATTCCCTTACTCGCACTGCAGTGTGACCGGCACACCACTCACATGTACCCGAAATTGCAGCTTCGATTAATAGAAATTTTGGGTATGTGTGAGTGCGAATTGTCCGGGTCCCGTAGTAATATATTAATTTTTCAAATACCTTTATTATTGGGTAAAAATTGGAAAGAAGACAGTAGTTTTTTAGCGATGATGAGACTAGAGTGATGGGTAGAGTTACTATGCATATTTAAATAGATTAAGGACTTTTCCTAATGTTAATGAAAATTTAAAGATGTTAGAGGTCAGGTTTGCCAATATAACTTGTTTCCATTCTGAATGTATAGTATGGTGAGGATGAATGGCAGTCAAAGGGGTTGTTATGAAAAGTAGAGGAAAATAGATGTGTGGGTGATAGGTGGGACCAAAGAATGTGGTGGTGTTAAGGTTACACTGAGTGGTAGATGTGTGGATATATGGATGTTCAGATCTGAGATAGAAAAGATAGCATAAAAGAAAGGTGAAAGGGAAATGAAGAGACTTGCAGGAAATTAGTACAGAAAAGGATGACTGTACATTAATGAGAATAAAGAAGGTAATAGATAAAATGTGTGCCTATGTTTTGTTTTATTCATAGAATCAAAAGGGAGCAATAGCTAGATTAGTAAGAGCAAGAGCTCAGCATAACATTTTATTCAAGGCCACTGGTGCCAATACCCACATTGTTTTATTTTGCAACCACCTCCTCTTATGAAGGTGAAACAGGCTGTGTCTGACATTCAGCTAGTTCACAGAACAACAGGTGGTAGGTCATCTCTGTACTGAAAGAAAGACCCTGTTGAACTGTGCCATCCATGAGCAGATGAGGCAGATGAAGAGGATGTATGATATGCCCATTCATGCAAAGGTACATGTAGGTTTAACTATCTTAGCTACATGAGCCTATCAGTGATGAAGGGGAGACATGGGAGGGATATTACAAGCATCAGCCCTATTAATCTACAATTAGTTCCTAGACATTTTGCTAAAGCAAGATAAGGAATGCAGCTGTTTCCCAATGTCACCAGATGATAGAACCAGCACCATGCATGCATTTTATGACAATACATAATTTCCAAAGGTTCTGGGAACAATTGATTGCACACTCACTATGATCAGGGTTCCACCTGGAACAGAGGGAATGTGATACATTAGTAGGAAATGCTTCCACTCCTTTAATTGCAAGGTGGCTTGCAATGTAAACAGACCAATTTATAATATGTTTGTGTGCCACAGGCAGATTCTATGAATCACACATCTGGCATACATCTGATCCACAACAAAGATTCATATGAGGTGATGATTTCTCTGTAAGGTGATTTCAGTCAGGGTCATCTGGTTATTAGGTGCATACTCATGCTAGATACAAAGGTCTATACATACAACTACCATGGAGGCAGGGAGCAGGCTATAAGTGATATGTAGTTTGTTATGTGTAGTCTATTGCAGAAAGTGCCAGATGAGCATTAGGGCCCTGGTTGATGATCTATATCCTCAACCTTCGGACTATGTAGGAAATTACCTAGAGTGAAACATATGCAGAAATGTATAGTGCAGATGATGCTTGGCCCTGCTCAAAGGACACTTCCATTGCACAGAAGAATCAGAAGGGGTACTGTAATACAGACCAGATATCTGCATCAATATTTTTATTGAATGTGCAATGCTGCACAGGATGGCAGTGTGCAAATAGATGGAGTGGCAGGTGAGTATCTTGGCAGTGTTTCATACCGGCTGTACCAGCATTAGATGAACAGGGTGGAGAATCAGTAGAGGAGCACGCAATAACAATAACACAGCTGAGGCAGAGGCAGGCACTTTACAGTGTAGCACTGAAAAAATAAAAAAAATGTGCCATCTGGTCTACAACTATGGGCCATATCATAGATAGTATAGAATAAAATGACACATGCATTATCATATCCAGGCAATGCAGAGTAGTGCATGGACTGGCCACCCTGTATGCCAGATAAACCACATTTACATATGTGTGGGAATAGTCAGGGCACAGTCATTACTACTTGCCCAGGTACAGGGACACAGTGACTGTTGACTGCTACATTATGAGATGGGGTATGATGATGAGAAGTGAACAAAATCGACAAGTACTCTTACATGTTGTGAGGAGTCAAAGATCTTGTACTCCAGTGGTGGGGTAAGTCTGACCACTGGTAGTGCCATCTGTGTTTACCTGTGGTATCAGGGCTTGTTGCAGACTATGTTAGGGTAGGAAGTAGGATTATGGAGCCTTGAACATTTCTTCTGATGGAACAAACCATATGCTGATCCTGACAAGCATCAACTTCTCACCATTCAGCAAGAGGCAGAAGGTGCAGTGTCATGTTAATTTCCTGAGTTCCCATTTACATCTACATGACAGCATCTTCCTCAGTGTGACTAACATCCACCACAGGTTTATACTTCCATCTGCGCTATTGTATCAAGCAGGACTCTTTCTCTAAATCTCAGAAGCTGCAAGACTACTGAATCTTTACTGAAAGATCCTGTATTCCACATTCTGCAATGATGAGACGTTGAGTAAAATGGCACCAGTGTTTTATAGTTTACTAAAATGGGCCAGTTAGCCTGGTTATTATGTCAATGAAGTTAATGAGCAACACTGCTTCTGAATCCATACTATAGCATATTGTACTTCGCAAACATGCTGATGGTATCCATGCACAATATGATAACCAAAAAGTATGGTGCAAGCATGCTTCCATATATGGCATGTGTTCTGCTATAACAGTATTGCGCAGTGCAGGGAACATATTTCATAACCATGGTGCAGTGCTAGGGCATATCTTATCAGCATGATGAAATGCTAGGGACATATTTTATCACCATCGTGCAGTGCAGAGAACATATTTTTTCACCATGGTTCAGTGCTGGGGATATATTGTATCACCATGGTGCAGTACAAGGAACACATTCTATTCCTTGAGTGGGACTGGATGAATAGTCATGACTACTTTAGAATTATGGGATGTAGGGCTCCAGAGTGGTGTGCCAGGGTAGCAAGATTTTATTGTTCTTCTTACACAGGAACATTGTGGAGTGCCTGCTGTCCAGTAGGATGGCCCATTGTGAAGATGGGTGTTTGTCATGGACTTACTAGGCTGGTAAGTGATGCCACTGGTGTCACCCATTCTTATGAGTCATGTCAGTACAGTTAGTGTGATCTGAGCAGACACCGCTCTCAGTGTTTCATCAGTAGCACATCAAGGTTTAGGGAGGCAAAGCTAGACATTATAGCCATTGTTTTTGGTACTGTAGTCCTCTATTGTCATAAGCATTTTGCCCATTTATTTAGGAATGTATATTTCAGGGTGGCCACGGTGGTGCAGCGGTTAGTGTTGCCACCTCACAGCAAGAGGTTCTCTGGTTTGATTCTTGGCTGGGGTGCCTTTTGTGCAGAGTCTGCATGTCCTCCCTGTGGTCGCGTGGGTTTCCTCTGGGTGCTCCAGTTTCCTCCCTCATCCCAAAGGCTTGCAGTAGGTGGATTGGACACTCTAAATTGGCCCTAGGTATGAGTGTGTGCATGTGTGTGCCTTCTGTGGATGGTTGGGCACCGGGCTGGCAACTTGACACTGTAAAACTCCACTGCCAATCATGAGCGGACAGATGATCCACTGTGGCGACCCCTAACTTGGAAAAGCCGAAAGAAGAGGAAGAATTTAGGAATGTATATTTTATTTTCTGAAGGTAGTGGTGCAAAAGCTTAACATGACTAGATACTGCAGGGGGTAGGAGTGATTATTGTAGCAGCTGGGTGAGAAGATTTTTGTTTCAGTCCAGTGTATATCTGATTGTTTCCTTGTAGCATATCTATGTGATTATTTTTCCCATTGTGCTGTCCTTCTACTGGCTATTTGTGGAAATAGAGGAGATGAGGCAACATTTATCACTATATATCATATAGCTATGATATCTAATGTCTCTAGTACTGCATTAAGAGTGATTACCTGGCTGTCAACAGGAAAATGATGGTCTCATTGCTGGAGGTGCCACTCATATACACCATGGCTGGTAGTGGAGGTGGGGGGATTGACTACATTTCTGCAAGTGATGTGCAGTAGTCTGCCTTGGTCTTCTGGTGGAGGATGGGTGGCTACTAAGGTAAAGCAGTGACTGTGTGATAGTCTTATCAATATAGAGCTCTTTCTGTCATAACTTGTGAAGTCAAGTTACTGGAAATTTACCCCCTTTAGGACAGTAGGGGAGAAGCTACCCCTTAATATTTTCCAGCCACGACATTGTTTCTGCTTTTCCTGCCCAAAGGGTTCCCTGGAATTCAGTCATGCCAGGAACCTGCTATATTATTATCCTGGCACGTTCCCTCTCTTGAGTGACATTCTCCATTCCTTGTTCATTGCCCAACCTGTCCTATTAGCAACTGTCCACCCTGTTTACATTTGTGTCCATGTACTATGCTCGTAAACATTTGCATGTCCACCATCCTTGTCTGTCTGCACCTGTGCTTTATGTTTTTCTGTCTACCTTTGTTACTTGCCTATCACCTTCTCTCATCTGCAGCCTTTCCTTATTACCTTCTTCATATATACTTGTTTTCAACATATCACAAAATGCTTTATTCCGTGGAAATAAATAACTTTTCTTCTTCCCTACATTTTATGCCATATAGTTAACCTTGTACATTTCCTCTGTTTGCCATTTTCCCTTTTCCTACTTTTATAGTTACCACATTTCTTTCCCATTAATGTAATGGGTGTAGTCAGCACTTTGTTTAAATTGTCACAGTGGTCTCTCTAATGGCCACTATGTTGCCAGTCTTCTACCAGATGATCCCAAGAGATGCAGCTATGCAGGGCTGTATTGCACGCATGGGCATGCATTGACGTAGCAGGTTATATTGTACACATAGGCTTACATTGACTTAGCAGGTTATGTTGCACACATGGGTATGCATTGACTTAGCAGGTTATATTACACACATGGGCATGCATTGACTTAGCAGGTTATATTGCACACATGGGCATTCATTGACTTAGCAGGTTATGGTTGGGACATGTGTCATGCTAGTTACACACCCTACTGTAGCACTGCTGTGCCTGTAGAGCAGTAGAGGACTACTTTGCCAGTTATAATTATGCTTCAATTTACTTACTCAGTTCCTTGCTTGAACTGTTGGATCTATTCACTACCTAATGTATGTCTGACTAGCTGTGCGAGGCTTCAAACAGCAAGCTTCTCAAAAATTAGCATTTTTGGCATGCTGTGTTTGCCTATAAATCCTCACCTTTATGTCTATTTTACTTACTAACAAAAGGCTGAATATTTATATAAATGAGGCATAAACCATTTATTTATGTTACATTTCTGTTTTGAATGTGTACACATTCATTTGTTTCAGATTGAAATGATCTCTCTGCTTTTATTTGTCAAGAATTGTACAGAACAGTGGCTCCTGCAATATAACCAGTAACTTTTGAGACATGAATACAAAGTCATCTCAAACAAATAGTTACTAACATTGGGATATCACAGTCAACAAATGTTGGAAGGGCACATGTTAAGTATCTTATTGAAGAAATACTGCATCCTTTTATGATAATTTCACAACATAATGTCTAATGGATAATATACATGCTAAAAAATAACCAACTGAGTAGTGTGAAATGCATTCTAATAAACAAGAATACAAATAACTGTCCCAAAGAGGAAGATAATAATGTTTAATAACCTGTGTTTGATTTTCTTTTTTACCTATATAGTGAATGCACACTCCTATTCAGTTCTGTCATTGTTCTCACAGAAAATGTCATAATAATTCTAGATAACAACATCTTAGTTAAAGATGTAAAGTGATACACGCAAATCCACTCATCTCCAGTGGAAGCAGACTTTGTGATATCATTAACAATTTGCTGATCATATTTATCAGATAAAATACCAACTTGATCTCACACATTCACAAACGTATGAGATCAGTTTAATATTTATCCCACATTCAGAATAAATTAATTTTAATTGTCTTCATAAATGTTAGTAAAGAAACAATTTATCCCAGATTTGGATAAATTTAGGTTGGTCATGAGTCATAAATTAAGGAATAATCAAATCTCCAAATATTTAGGTTTCCTTTTAGATCAGTAGTGTCATAAATTAAGGAGTAATCAAATCTCCAAATATTTTAGATTTCCATTTATATTATATAAAGGGATAGACTTGGCTTGAATGTATATATTGATGACCTTGCACATATACAGAGAATATCCCTTTGGCATGCATTGTGTCTATTAATATCACAAAGCCTTCAAAGTTACATAGGAAAATAAGAACCTACTAGGTAAGTGATCATGGGGACGATAAGATGCCTAGCCATATACACCATTAAGCAGACAAACTTAAATGTTCGTGACATCCATTTCAAACACGCTCTAGTTCTCAATTCCCAAATTAAGCAGGCCTATATATAATAAATCTATTGTAAATGTGTGCCTTCCCAGTCAGACTTGGTGCATTCAAGTCAATAAAACCAAACCATGTTGATTTATCTGTGTAACCTTTTTATCCTTTGTGTGAATGTTGTTTGGGATATTTCGCAAGCACCTTAATATTTATGTACATCAGATGGGGTTTTATGCACTGTGTTTTTAAAGTATAACTAAACAATCCACTTATGCTGTACTGGTGAGAGCATAAAACGTCGGAAACATGGCATGTCTACAGTTATTCCGATTTGGCTTTTTTGGCTTAAATGTACCCATAAAGACTTAAGAAATGAAAAATCAACCTACAATCCATAGAGGCTACAGATTCTTCATCATCATCATCAGCTTCCTTTTTTCACCATTTTTCTTCATGGGGTTGGGGTGTTGTGTCATTTCTTGTCACCTGTCTCAATTCAGTAGTGCTATCCTGCTTGACTGTCACAAGTCTTCTCTCACTATCCATCCTCTTCTATGTAGGCCATCCTCATTTCCTCTTGCGTTCTTCCTGTTTATCCCAAATCTTCTTTACCAAATCACCTTCTGTTTTCATGCACTTGTGCCTTATCCACTGTAATCTGCTCTATTTTGTCCTTTTCTGCAACTAGAGTTAGTTTGCTTTACTTATCCCACAGTGCATCCTGCCACCCATCTCATACACTTCATCTCCATCACCTGTAGATTCCTCATGCAATCTGCTTTCACTTTCCAGGATTTTTACCATACAAAAATACTGCTCAAATGAATGTCTGTATGCATACAGCTTTTCTGATATTCTTCTATCGTGCATTACCTTTAACACTCTCTGTCAATTGGCTGAAGCACCTCTGATTCCACCTTAGACCTCCTCAAGTGTCAAGGAGTTCCTTTCTCTTCAACCTCTGCCAGATACTTGATGCTGTTAACCTGTTCCACTATGTTGCTTTTTATCTTAATTTTCAGCTTCTTCTGATTTTGCCCATTTGTTGCACTGACAACTGTCTTTTCTCTGTTTAGTTTCATCCTATGTGTCTGCAATTTTGCATTCCATTCCCCTATCATTTGCTGAAGTTCCTGTTCGAAGTATGCTTTTAACACAACATCATTTTCATATTGCAGCTTTGCTGATCTGTCCCCTTCAACTATTTTTAATGTAGTCAATCACCAGTAAGAACAGCAGCAGGGTTAGACCTGAACTCTAATGCACCACTACTCCCACTTCGAACCCATGTGTGAGTCTGAAAACTGATTGCACTTGTGCCATCGATTCCTTGTATGTAACCTGCACTAATTATATCAGTGTATCAGTGATATCAAACCATCACAGGAGTGTCCAAATCAATTTTCTTGGAACCTTGTTAAATGCTTTTGCCAAGTCTAGGAGTGCACAGTTGGACTATTTCTTTATCTGCAGCTACTTATCCATTATCTGTGTGACTGCAACCATCATGTAAATTATACTTAATCCTGATTTGAATCTGAACTGCTCATCTTTCATCTTACTTTCTGCTATTCTGCATATTTGTTTATTAGTCACTATCTATAGCACTTTCATGCAGTGTGGCAGGAGTTTAATACATCTATGCTACACACAGTTGTGAATAACCCATTTGTTCTTATACAGTGGTACTTGAATGTTTATTCTCTAGTTATCTGAGATACACCTCCCTCCATATAGTACACTCAGACAGCCATTTCTCCCTTAATGTACCCAACATTTTAATCATATCTGTTGAGACTTCCTATGAGCCTACTGCTTTCCCTGACTTCATTTTGTTTAGTATTATGCTTGCATAATCTAGGGTGTGCTCTCCTTCCTCTTTTATTGTAGGCTGTGTCTGGGGCAGTTAAGGTTCTGTTGGGTTTTCTTCATTCAGGACCTGCTGAAAGAACTCTTTCCATCTATATATCATGTCTTGTTGGCTGCTAAGCATTACAAATGTTATCTAATGACTGTTGTCTGCATCCCTTACGAATGTTATCCGATGACTGTCTTCTTCATCTTTCTTTCTTAGCCCTGCAACCTGTTGATTTTCTTTGTGCCATCTGCTGAGTCAATTTCCAGAAGCTGGTAGAATGCCTCTGATGTATTGCTCTTTGCTACTGGGATTGCTATATTTACCTCATTGTTATCTTATTCATATTTCTTTTTAGCCACGTCATTCTTTCCTCTCTCCTACTATTCCATGCACTCCTTATTTATTTTGATAACTTCCTAGACTTCTGTATTCAACCACCTGCTTTCCTTATGTACATTATATCCATACCTTGCTCAGCCACATATCTATTTGATAATCTTCATACATGCTGTTTTGAGATGCAGCCATTATTCTTTGACTTCACCTATTGCTAGATCTTTGAGTATAGTTGCTGAAGCCCTGAGTATACCCTTGAAATCTTGTACTTCCACTCTAGTCAACTAACACGTCTTCAGAATTGCTTCTGCTGACCTTAGAACCTTCTCCGACCACTGCTTGCAGATGAGTGCATCAGTGGTATCTGCTGTGGACTGACTGTTTTTCTTAGATGAGTTTGCAATCTCTGATTCTAAACAGATGCTCTTTCCTTACTAGGTCTACTCAAGTTGCATGTTGGCCACACTTGTTTGTGATTTTCTGACTGTCTCTCTTGCATAACTATGCATTGGCTATCATCTAGCCATTTGCCAGGCAGAAGTCTAGTATGACCTCTTCTTCTTTACTCCTGTTGCCCCACCCATGTGGACCAAGACAGTCCTCATATCTTGTTCTGTCTGTCTGTCACAATATGAGTATTCATATCTCCCATTATCAACACCAACATCTGCTGTCTTTCTTTATCTAGAAGGCCCTGCAACTGCTGCCTAAATGCATTCTTTTTTCAGCCTCACAACCTTACTGTGGAGCACTGGCTGAGACTATGAATACTTCCCTATTTTTTCACTGGTCTTTGATTGCCATGACTCTATCACTAAGTTCAATTTACGAGAGCTGCTCAGAGTTTGGCATTCTTAGACAGAGATCTGAAGTGCATCGAAGAGACTCTAAGGCATCCAATCAAATCTTCATAATATAAGTAGAATTTAAGTCTGTTTTTGCACTTTTGTACTGTATTTCACTGAACTATTATTTCATTTTATACTGTTTATGCTGCTGTGACTGATTCTTTCTGCACTTATATATTTTGCTTCATCTGCCTTAAATAGCATAGGCTAGATTCAGACTTGCTGAGTCTAGAATGTTAAGTATCACTTGAGCACTTAAACCAGCCATCTTACGTTAAGTGGGAAACCTTGTGGCAGAAGTGCATAGCTCAGGAGCCATCTAAGTTGGAGATTGCTGGAATAAAGGCAATGTGAGGGGATTCTCTATTGGTAGATTTTAAAACAGGAAAGATAAAGCGCCATGCAGCGCACGCTGCTTCTTCAGATTAAATGATGTATAGTATAGCCTAAATGCTTCACTCATTTTATAAAACCAAGGAAACCAAGAAAGGGGAGGAGTAAACAAACTAATCTCCAGTGTCCTCCCAATGTACAATGTATAAGGCATGATCGCTGATTATTTAGCACATATACATATCCCATAGACAGGAACAAGCTATAAGAGCACAGTAGAATGCATATCTCTGTGCTGCATGAAAAATTATAATCTGTTTTATATAATTAAATTGTGGTTAAGCATATAAATGCAATCACGAGGGCTTGAAACGCCCTGCGATATATTCAGCAAAGCAATTGTCATGAAAGCTATATCCTTCTGGTTAACTAACGAGTTGGACCCTCCAAAAATACGACGCATAAAAGGACAGTGAGTACAAAAAAATGTAAACAACTAAGGCTAATTGTATAACAAAATTCAAGCTAAATAAAATCTCATCACGATCAAAGTATGGGTTAATATCACGTTTTCCAAAAGGCAAACAGCAGCAACCGTATCCAAGTAAAACTGTATAGATTAAAACACCATAATAAATCACTTTGCCAGAACATGCCGCACAGACGCCAGACAGCATAACAATAATAAAGTAATTAACTGAATGGAATGTTTCATATCCAAAACCCAATTCAATTTAACGGTAAATCCACAAGTCACAGACATGTAATAAAAATCAACAACAGGAATAAGTCAATCTCGGAAGAGCCAGTTTCTGTGGTTGTTGCTTATTACGGGACCAGGTGGCATTTGCTATTGATGAGATTCCAGCTTAGCGCACAGTGCAATTGAAAGCTTTATCTTCCTCGTTTTATGCTGTTCTGGAATGGCTTGTGCATTCACTCTCGTGGTGTGTCCTATGGAATCTTTACTTGGATTACTAAATGCTGCTTTGTTTGTTAAGGAGGACAATCTGGAAACGGTGGATATTACTACATACTTGATCATACATTTTGTGTCCCTGCCACGCCTATGGAGATTGGAGACTTAGAACTGGCTATAATCCAACCAGAGTAATTATTCAACCAATATTATTGCAATGCCAACCAACAACTAATAAGACACTACTAGCAATGGATTCAAAAGATAGTACTAGCACAAAACAACTAGCAGTATGTCCGATGTCAATATTGGTGAATGTAAATGATTCTTGCAAAGATGTAGGGAAAAACACCCATAACGGCGTATATTGGTGTCATGATTTGAAAAACATTTTGCAAGCGTAAATACCAGTCATACCGGTTAAATGACATGTGTTGTTGCTGCTGCTGATGGCCAACTTTTTACCCGGTTTTGTTGAAGAAATTATGCTGAAAAATCGATAGAGGCTTTAAATATTTAATACTTATTGCTAGAACCGAAACTGATGATTGAACAATTACAGTTAGAACTGATGAAGCATACAGAAACATAGTATGAAGATTCAAATCAGAAACCTGTACAAACTGATTTAACCAAGTACTGATGCAAATAAACAGTTACAGTGACAAACCTGGAATTGTGTTGTGAAAAAGCTCAGCAGAGAGATGTTTGGTGGCGGAGAAAGGCAACTGCTTCTTGTGGAAACCCAGATCCTTCCGAAGCAAAGACGACAGACAACCTCAACATCCATCCTGCAGAAACGGACGAACCGAAGTCAAGGATTAATGAATTTGGCCTACCTGCACCACGCCTTCATAACGTTGATTCCCCGGAAGTAAGAAGACTACCAACTGATACTCTGGACATTAGTAATCGATGCGAATACCTTTGACCCCAGCAATTGAAGATCCAGAGATCGCAGGGAGCCGACAGCACTTCAATGTAGCGTTTAATAGGTTGCTCGATGCTCCTTTCCCATCAGATGAGGTTCCATTCCGAGCCAGGGAGATCTACCAATGCAGGCCCTCTATGTAGCTTGTAGAAGAACTCAAGCAGGACAGGTACGGGCCACAGAAGCGTCAGCGTGCTTCTGATTGATTCGGTTTCATCGGACTTCTCATCTTTGTTTTATGAAAGCTCGAAAATTTATCGGCTCTGAATCGAGGGTTGAGTCATCTCCTTCCGCACTGAGTGACTGCAGACTGGAGACTTCTTCTGACCTTAGATCGAGCATTATTGTGACTACTGCTGAGTGTTTTGAATTAATCAAAAGTGTAACATCTTGAAGGAACTTTTGGTAGTTTAATTTTTAGATTCAAGCTTAAAAGCACCTTCAGCCCTCCACTTCCACACATGGTTGAATGTTTTGTATGGTGGCTGTAGCTGACTTGTATAACGCGATGATCTTACCGTTGAATACTAACAAATTTTGCAACTTAGATAGAGAAGAATTCAACTCACTCTGATACCGGGAATAAACCATCCATGTTAATATTGTAACTACTGCCATATATGAGGGGGTTGTTCTGTTAGATAGATCTCTCCGAATTAATCACATAGAGAACTTGCTGATCTCAGATATATAAAAAACTTGAATTCAGGACAGGTAGTGAGCATTATTAAACAACATCAGTGTTAATCTGGTATAATGTCGCTTGAACATAGGTTAATTATATGATGTATGATGATAACACATATAGATGAATGTGTGATCCAGAAAGCGGTGAAAGGTTTACCCAAAACGCATATGATATTAGACCCCGCAGAATGTACCTAACACCAAATGGGAGATGGGCCAGGTTTTATATGTCGATCTTAATAGAGAAAAATGACGAGACTCATTGTTCGATACACTGTGACTATCCTGAAAGATACTCAACTAAAGTTATAGAGACATTCAAGGAGTGATAACACAGATAATGAGGGATTATAGGATTCTAGTAACCTGTTAAAACAACTTGTTTACTTGCATACCTAATGAATATGGTATGCAAGCAATTCGAGAAAGTCATGGTAACTGACAGTGGCTAGAATAATGAGCAGACAGATTTTGATTGGCCAATTGTTTGACATTGTGTTGAATAACAATGTGTTTATGTTTAATCAGAGGTACTATCTAGCAACATATGATGCCATGTCCTTGTCCCATGCCAACTTGGTTGAGGATTTTGGGAAACCAATTTTTTGTTCAATATGTCTGGATGAGTAAGATAGGTCTCTATAGAAGATTTGTGGATGATGTTATATTGTAATAAGCAGGAACCAATAAAGAGTTAACATAACCTGCAGCACTGTCCACAAACAGACTTGATGTTATTCACTTTTGAGTATCTTGTTAAACAGATTAACGCTTAGGATGTGAATATTTATTTTAACCAAGAACCTGCTATCTTGTTTTAAAATCCATGGTGAAAATTCGTTGGAGTTTTCTCTGGAATTTGCTCATATTGCATGTAATTACAGGCATGTGTCTACAGGAATAGTGAAAGGCGACATTATCAGGACTAGCTATGACCCGTCAGACCCTTATGCACTTGAAGAAGAAGTTGACACGATGGAAAGTATCTTTGCATAGGAGGTTATAATGTGGCATTAGTTCAATAATGTCACTTTGAATAGAACATCGAATAGTATATTTTAGTAGTGCATGAGTAGCCTGCATATATGACAATGACTCAGTACATCGGAACAGTGGAGGAACGGAATATTGATCTCAATACGTTTAATTTGAAATACAATCACAGACATAAGGATAATCATCAAATAAAAATTGCTTATGCATACAACATTCTGAATGATGAACATCAGACTAAAACTTATTCCTAAACCGTTGAATATACCAAATTAATTCAGAAGAAATAAGAACTCTAGCTACACCGGCTTTTATTTTATCTCTTTCCTTTAACATGTGACTTCTTAAAAAGAAATTTTCTCTAGGAATTTTACAGATAAGTATAATTCATTATCAATTTTATTTTGTTTTCTATATGAACTTGTTGCATACTAGAGTCTGAATGAGTTGATATTAGCTAATACTATACATCATTTAACGAGACAATACTATTTGCTGATTGATTAATTAGACATGACTTAAATTGGATTAATGTGTTCTGAATAAAAAGAGATTTCCCTCACTTCCGTCTGGTCCTATTTTGTGGATATTGGTAGATTTTGTTAGAACTCTAAATTTGTTTGTATTTAAGCATCATGTTTGCTCATAGCTGCACACTGCACAATGTAAGTTAACAGTGCTTTGTATAGATGCAAACACCAAGAATCACATTTTTTCCCCTGAACATCACTCTGTGAAACCCTCTCAGGCTTCCCTGCTGCCCTACAAGAAATGTGGTTGCTCACTGCTGCACTCCAGGCAGCTCAGCTAAGCACTGTTACACATTGCCCCACTTTCTTCACTAATCCTATATAGTGTAAGTCCCCTTGCTAATCCCAGAGCAATAGCTGATTTTTTTGCCCTCCCACAAAGCATGAATTACCTGCTGCTATGGACAGTCAGTTTCCTAATATTTCTCCAGCTAGCCTGATTGACATGGGCATCCTGAAGAAATGTAACAATTGTCTCCTACATGCTGACAGCTGCTTGCTCTTAAAGCAAAGAAATACAGTGTGTGAGAGATGTCACTATACCATGAAACTTGAATCAGTCCTCTCACATAACAATAAACAAGACATCAAAAAGATTGTCAGCTCCCACACTTCTCCTCTTACACAAGATAACATTAAGACATTTAAACCTACATATGCAAACATACTTATCAAGAGCTTACCAAAAGACCAGCAACCTCCCAGTCACAAACAAGCCTCACATACTGGTACAAGAACAGAATCCATGAGTACACATAACAACACATATAGCAGTGTCTCAGCAATCAAGCCCCTAAGGCAAAACACTTCAAAACTAAATTTCCTACTCATAGGTGACTCAATAGTGAGACACACAGACATCCGTCTCACAAGGCTGGACAACAAGAAGGTCATGGTCAGCTGCTTGTTGGTACCAGTATCCTCAAAGTCACGCATGCACTCAGGTCACTCAGCAGAAATTACCATTATGACTATGTCATAAAACATGTAGGATTGAATGACTTGAGATGTACCTCTCTGGACTATATGAAGACAGACATGATGGAGCTCTCAGATTATGTGTGCCAAACAGGTAAGACCCTAGCCCTAAGCAGCGTTCTACCATCACCTAGGATGATGCCACAGTACAGACAAAAAATGATTGATTTTAACAGTTGGCTTAGGTTTTGTTGTCACTCCAACAGGATCCAGTATCTGTCTGCCTAAGAAGACATCGTCAATAGACTAAGATGCTTTGCCAAAGATGGCCTTCACCTGTCTCCTCAAGATTTTAGGATATTGGCAAAGACCCTTGCCTCCTGCATAGAACCTTTTATAGGCTATGTCAAAACAACAAAACTTCTGACATAGAAAAATACTCTACAGGCAAGCTCAATGTCATGCTGCTTAAAGCTAGAAGCCTAAACAGTAAGCTGCACTCCCAGGAAGCACTCCTCTCCTTGGAAAATACTGACATATGTGCAGTCACTGAAACTTGGTTCAAGGCCATAAAGACTATCCCCGCAATGCAGAGCTACAATGCCTTCCACGCATTCAGACCCCAGAATGAACGTGAAAAAAACAAAGGTAGAGGTGTATTCATTTTCATTAAATCTAAATATACCTCATGACTGGTGAAACAGTACAACTCTCTTGAGCTACTCCAGGTCCAAATAACTATAGGCAAAACACCCTACCACATCATAGCTAGCTACAGGTCCTCCACCATGAACCAGGATAAACACACTGCCTACCTGGACTTGCTTGAATCACACACAGAGTGCACAAACTGGTCTGTGTTCAGAGAGGCAGCCATGATAAACAACCACATTGACCTGGATATGTACACAGAGTCAGTCACGGATTACATATCAAAATGTGTGGATGATGTAACAACGACCAAGTGCATCATCATTTGGTCAATCCAAAAGCCATGGCTAACCAGTGAGGTGCAAGCTCGTAAAAGCTAGGAACGCAGAATTCAGATCAAATGACATGGATGCTCTAAGGGTTGCCAGAGACAAACTAAACAAAGGTATTAAGGATGCAAAGAGAAACTATGGCAGGAAGATCCAGGGCCACTTAGTGACCCAAGTTATACCAGACAACTATGGAAGGGCAAACAAACCATCACTGACTACAAATCTGCATCAGCCTCATGCAATGACAGCATTGAATTTTTAAACCAACTGAACATCTTCTTCAGCAGTTTGATGCAGATAACATAAAAGGGCAAATAAACTACCTGTTCACAAGAATGAAGCCATATTGACCCTAAACACAGCTAATGTTATCAGAACCTTGAAACAGGTCAACCCGAGGAAATCAGCTGGCCCAGATAACATCATGGGTAGGGTACTATGGGAATGTGTGAAAGATCTGGCACCAGTACTCATGGACATCTTCAATACTTATCTACAACTAGCCAGTGTAACAAAATGTTTCAAGAAGTTGATCATCATTCCCTTACCCCCAAGAAACCCCAACCAACCTCTGTAAATGACTACCGGCCAGTGGCTTTAACCTCGACAGTGATTAAATGCTTTGAGAGGCTGGTTAAAGATCACATAGCTTCAAGCATACCAGTGACTCTGAGTACATTGCAGTTTGTATACAGGATGAACTGTAGTACAGCAGATGCCATCTTCCTAGCAGTTCACGAAGCTTTGACCCACTTGGAAGCAGTGGCGGCTGGTGACTTCAAATCAAAGGGGGGCTGCAGGAGACAGCTGAATGGATGGGGTCAATGGGATGAGATGCAGCCAACTAGAAAGGGGCGGAGCTATGCTCAAAACCACAACAACTAGAACTTTTAATTAAATACCATGCCCTGGGTGCCAAACAGTCATTACAAGAGTCCAAACAAGACAAAATGAAGTGTAGATGAAAAAAATATTTCAATGCATTGGCTGCATGACAGCTTACTTAATGTCTTGATGGAAACAAAAAGGTCGTGAGGCATGAAAAAATTAATTACTTTTAAAATACATTACTGGAGTACCAGTCAAAATCAAGTATAAAAAAAAACAAGCAGCACTCAACTCAAACCACTTCTCCTTGTACTGCAGTTCTAATTCTAATTTATATTCAGCTTTATAAAATTACCAAGTAACATGCTGAAAGTAGCAATCACATGCACACACACACACACACACACACACACACACACACACACACACACACACACACACACACACACACACACACACACACACACACACACACACACACACACACACACACACACACACACACACACACACACAATTTTTATGCCACTCTTTTTTTGTCACCTGGCTGAGCCACTTCATGCCAAGAAATGTTCTTAGATGTAACAAATTCAATCCATAATATCCATAATAACAATCCAGAACCAACTAGTTCTCCCAACAACTAAGTTACCACACCTTATTTCACTTACAGTGAGAATGACTACAACATAACATAACTGATCGTGGACATTATTTTGTCATATGTGAAGGAAGACATTGACTAATGTGTGTTACTGCCACTGACGAGATAAAAAAGCTCCTTCATGTTATAAATAAACAAAATACAAAAACTACATAGTTTATATATATATATATATATATATATATATATATATATATATATATCTCTATATATATATATATTGTAAGCTGGGCTGTTGTCATTAGTCTGAAAATTGCATTTGTTACTCTGTTATTCCTCTTACTCAGCCCATGTTTACGAGGTTAATGCAGCATTTCAGTCTTGGAAAAGGTAACGTCTGATTGCTTTATTGCATAAGAGTCCTGTTATCCACTTTATTAAATAATAGCTACGGTTTACCTAGAAACTGATGTAAGGCATTTACCAAAACTGCCCCAAATGAATCCACTTTCTTACGCACCACTTCTTGTCTCATCCATTTTCTAACACAAGTTACTGGTATGTATAAAAAAAGTGTACGCATATTTGTATATGTGTGTGTATTCAGTTCTGTATCATACTGTCAATGACAAACAGTTTTAGATCACTATACTTTATCTGAGTAGCTGCCAGCAGGCCATTTTAGCACCATTTCTCTTCACGGGTAATGATAACAGTGAAGTTAAACTTTATAAGTCAAAATTTGACGTTGCTAACAAGTCTCATCCGACTATCACTCTGATCAAGTGTCTAATATATAGTAAGTCATTTTAAAATCATTAATTTAGCTTTGACATCTTTGCTTTTTAACATGCATTCCCTCTACCTTACCACAATTAAGACTGCGGGCCATTTATTCTACAAACTACAAGTCTTCTAATCAGGAATTGATCATATTTATAAAATTCACAAAATGCGTCAAGATGTGCCTCTCTTACGCACTGTCATCACTGATTGTTCAACCCTTCATGCACAGATACATCCAAATCCAAGGTTCTACAGAAAAGGGAATTGAGTTTAAAAATAGATACAAACAAGAGCGATGAGTTTCTGCACTTGGATGGACTCTGATATGACGTGGGAAGGTTTTCAAGAGAATGGCTAAGAATAAAAGAACAGCTCAGTGAGCAAAAGAAGTAAAACACTGAAAGCTTTTGTGTGTGTGGTTTGGAAACATGCTTACTAATATTTTGATGATGCGAAATGTGATTTTTTTTTTTTTTTAATTAGGGGCATTTGTGTAACACCTACAAAAATAGATTCCTTAATAAGGATACAATCAATTCTAAAACTAATGCAAGATTTCCATTAACAAGTTGCACGACACAATATAACTGACCTGATCATTTGACTGTTTATACCACAGTATCAATATGACAAGTTTAAGCCTTCCTTAGTGTAATTTTTACCACATTAGCACAAACCATGTTCCACTCCAGTTGTGAACCTCATCCATCCTGTTGTAAGCGTTTACATTGCAAGCTGCTGTCAGATATCAGCGCGTCTCACTGTCTCTGATTTTCAGAGATGCTAGTGATTTTACTTTTAGATTCTGTTCTGCTACTCATAACAACTGTGATTTTATTACAGAATGGTGACAGTCAAAGCCATTTAGTAACACCAAATATTATTTCATGTTTTTTAAAGGTAAATGTGAATTCTTGAAGAGTGGCTGATATGGGATCCTTGCACATTGTTATAATTGTTGTTTTTGTTGTCCTCCTCATCACCATAATTATCTTTATTTTGACTTTATCCCTGATTCTGAAGGAAAAGAAGTTGAGGCCTACGAACGTCAAAATACATGTTTTAAAACCATCTTGGACTAAATGTGGCTAAGTTTATAGTCACTGATCTTGTGCAGATCACTTATGTTTTGAATCATTCATACTACAGCTATAAAAGTGATGCCTAGAGCTGAGCAACTGTTTATTTCCTCTAGGTCAGATAAGAAATAAATCTGAATCTATTATAGGAAGGGCAGAAATGCACATCAGAAATTATGACAGTAATATTGATAGTAGCCTTTGGGCATATAATGCATCCTTATCCAAACAAAAAAATAAAAAAATAAAAATAAAATAAAGGCACATTTTCTTTTACTTTCTAAATTGATAGCTGTTGGAATTGTGAAGTGTGTTGTGTGGTTCTTTACGGTCCTCAAAAGACAGCAAACGTTTTCATATATTTATTAACCAAACAGTTAAAAGCCCTTGAAGTAAAGCATTGCTAACACACACACACACACACACACACACACACACACACACACACACACACACACACACACACACACACACACACACACACACACACACACCCTACCTGAGCCCAAAGTCCCTGCAGCAGTAAATAATCCTTTCCAGCAGCAAAATCCATTCATATGAAAGCCCGCGACGACAGAGCAGCTGTAAAATGTAAAAGCCCGCAATGTGAGAACAGCTGTAAAATCCATCCATTCCTGCAGTAAGCAAGTCCTTACCCTTCCATGAGGCTCATTCTAGTCCTTCCCCTTCCCACGAGAGCACCAGCCTGCGGATGTTGCAGTCCAATCCCCTTGCAGTCTATGCAATCACAACTGCATAGACTTCTGGGATATTTGGAGTTGAATGTTGTCTTCTTAATTTGGACTGCTGGTAAGATAGTCTGGATTCTGTGCGCATGGTCCAGACTGGTTCACCAGCAGTCCATATATCGGGAAATGCCGCGAGTGCACATGTGCGATGTTCTGGGACTTGCGTTTGCTTTTATTTTGTTCTTTTCTTTTTTGTTTATTTTTGATTATTTACTTTTTATACAGCTGGGGGGCTGCAGTCCTTCAGCCCAATAGCACAAGCCACCACTGCTTGGAAGGCAAGAACTGTTATGCAAGACTACTGTTCAAAGACTTCAGTTCTCCCTTCAATGCTATCATCCCTCAGAATCTGATAATAAAACTACTACAGTTAGGCATCAACTCCCACTTATGTAATTGGATTTTAAGCTTCCTCACTGAAAGGCCTCAAAGGATTTGTGTGGACAACAGTTCCAAAAGCATAACCCTGAATACAGGAGTACCACTGAGGTACGTCTTAAATATGCTATTCACCTTGCTGACACATGACTGCATGGCCAGACATGAGTCCAATAAAATCATCAAATTTACAGATGACATCACGGTCATAGCTCTGGTCAGGTCAGAGACAGAGAGGAGATGGCCTACAGGAACGAGATTGATCATCTTTTGGGCTGGAATGACAACAACTTAGCACTGAATGTCAGCAAGACTAAGGAACTGATTTTAGATTTCAGAAGGTTTCAAAAACCACACCAACCCCTAGAGATGAAAGAGATGTCAGTGGAAAGGGTCAAAAGTACAAAGTTTCTAGGAGTACATATCACTGAGGACCTGTAATGGTCAGTCCGTGTATCTTACACAGTCAAAAAAGCTCAGCAACACTTGCACTTCCAAAGGAAACTGAGGAATGCAAAACTATCGAAGACCATTTTCCAAACTTTTTATAAGGGTGCCATTGAAAGCGTCCTTACCAATAACATCACTGTCTGGTATGGAGGCTGCAACACCTCTGATTATAAGGGTCTTAGGTGAGTTGTAAGGACAGCACAGAAAATCATTGATTCCTCTCTTGCATCTCTGGAAGACCTACATGAATCATGCTGCATCTGTAGAGCCAGGAAGATATCCAATGATCCTTCGCATCCTGCAAATGGTATGTTCTCCTGCGTCTCCTCAGGTAGGAGATACAGAAGTATACAGTGTAAGACTTCTACATTTACCAACAGTTTCTTTCCTCTCTCCATCAGACTACTGAACTCTTGTGAAAACAAGCTCTGAGACTGTCAATGATCCTTCCCCTCCTACCACATAGTTATGCTATTCATCTGACTGTACAGATCCGTACATAACCAGGCTTCGTTACACTATAAGTATTAGATTTTTTCATGTGCAATAACTAACTGATTTGTATATTTAACGTTGGTTCACACCTTACCTTACCATAGGACTCTGTGAAGTGCAATATAAATCACACTGTGCAATATTCATGCTGACCATTCCATATGCTACTTAGTTCTTACATTATAGTAATGTCATGTGCATGTTGTTACCCAATTCTATTTATATGTAAAGTGTGTCTGGTCATTAATGTTATTATTTTATTCTATTTTTACTTTTATTTTTATTATGTTATTTTATTATTATTCTTCTCTGTATGTATGTTTTTGCACTGGAAGGAAGCATCACAATTTCATTCAGCTACACTCTGGTGTAGTTCTGAATGACAATAAAGTTTTCTTTGACTTGACCTGAAATATCCTAGACCTTGTACTTACCAACATGGGGGGGTGGCTGCCCTCCATAATTAAGTCAGGCCATAAGGGTGCTGTCCTCCCTAATTAAGTCAGGCCATAAATCTGTCTAATTTTAAGTAAAGATCAGACCTAACACTCTCACAAGAGCAAAAAAAAAAAATTTGCAAAGCCAACTATCGCCTCCTAAGCAATGGAGTAAATGGTTTCTAAGACCCTGCTAACACAGGCAACAATGACTCTTATGTGGAGAAGTACAAAAACACCATATATAGCCACTTAAGCAAATGTCTTGACTCAGCACTACCTGCAGGACTAAAACCAGGTCCTCTGACAAAAACAAGCCACCCTTGTAATCTGCAAGTATAAATAAGTTATATAACAAACAAAAGAAACTGATATGTAAGAAAAAGAAGGAATGTACTCAGCAAAGGAAGACTAACCCTATACAGCCTAAACAAGCAAATTAGAAACCTTGCAAAGTCCTCTAAAGCAAGTTACGAGGCTAGACTGGCATCCCTAGCTGAAGACACTCATAAGGCATTCTTTAGCTATGTCTGAAACTCCAAAGGGAATACCCAGCTGTGTGCAGAACTTATAGTGGATAGCACCACTCACACAGAACCTGAAGAAATTGCCAACCTTCTGGCTGCCAGACTTGGTGAAAATTTCACCCCCTGTTCCCACCAGTCATACTTTATAGCATTCCTGACACCTGTCCTCTACCATTTATCTCCAAAGTACAGGTCATTCAAGCACTCTCCAAGGCCAAAAATACAGCCTGTTTGGGACCAGATAACATCCCAGACTGCATACTAAACAATCTAAAAAAAGACCTGGTGGAGCCACTTAGCTGTTTCTTTGAGAACAGCAACAGTAATACTCTTTCAGAAAGGGGGTCCATCAACCGACCCTGGGAACTATAGACCCATTAGCCTGACCAGTCTTATCTGCAAGGCCATGGAAAGAATCATCATGGAGCGTATTAACCAGAACATAAGCAACCTTCAGACTCTTGACCCAACCCATTTTGGTTTCATCGAGGGTCGATCTTGCTTATTAAACCTGGTGAACTTCTTTGCAAAGCCAGCAAAGCCTGGATAAAGGTAAAGCAGTAAAGACCACCTATCTTGATCTAGCCGATGTGTTTAACACAGCTCCACACTCAGGTGAAACTATTTTCACAATGACACTCAGGGATCATTGAGAAGCTCTTCCAGGTGGGTATCAAGCCATTCATTACTAGATGGGTAACAAATTGGGCACTGCTAAAGTTGGGGAATCCACCTTCACCAGTAGACCAGTTACCAGTGGTGCACTACAAGTATCTGTATTAGATCGTCTTCTGTTTGGAATTTATTTTTCTGAAGTCCAGTCAAAAGTTGATGGCCTGTGGCTTACTACATTTGCAGATGACTGTAAACTGGGCACAGTCATAGAGTCCACCAATGACCAATGACAGCAACAAATTACAGAAGGGACTGATACAGACAAATGATTGATGCCAGGGCCATGGACTGAAACTAAATGCAAAAAAGAATCCTCATTTTTCCCTTTAGCAGAGAAGTAACCCCTGCTAATTATGATATAGACAACACTCCTCTCAGTTCAAACACAGTGGTGCGTGACTTGGGAATGCAGATCGATAGCTATCTCAGCTTCGATTATCATGTGTCCACAGTAGTAAGGAAAGCCTTCTACACTGACCCTCTCATAAATAAGGGCATCACATCCAAACCAGGGAGGTCGTTACTCTACTGTATTCAGCCCTTATGATCCACTGATTGAATACAATGCTCCCTTCTGTATGTACCTCACCAGACACCTGCAGCAGTTGGACAGATCACAGCGGTTTCTAACCAAGATAATTCAAGGCCTCTAAGACATAACCTATATGGAAAAACTGAAATCCCTATCACTGTACTCTGTATTATTTAGGCTGCTAAGAGGCTACCTGTACCTACAGAGCAGTCTCTGACCCTGCCCTTATGGAAATACTGCACATCTCCAAATCAAATGGGACAAGAGTATCTCGATCTAGAGATCTCAACCTGGCCTGCAACATTAATAGAAGTTGTCCAAGTGACATATATGTCTCCTAGAGTTTGCTGCTCCTCTGGAATAAGCTCCCTCTTCATGTGAATCAGAGCTCCTCAATGAACCTATTTAAGTGCAACCTTGACAATGGGATGGGAAACTGAAAATTCACCCCAGGGGTGGCACCTATGGCCCTCATGGACAACGGCACGTGATGCTAATCATAATATTGTTCTGCAAATAACCATCTAACTGTGATCAACTAGGGTACTCTGAGTTTATACATGGCTAGGCTTGTAAAGGCACTTGGGCCATTAGCCTAGTAACTTCCTATGAACCTTATTCTGATGACATTTATTACTGTCTTCAGATTACTGTCTTCAGAACATTCTTCCCCACCACAACTCTTACATCAATTCTAGTCTATTGTCCCCAGAATACTAGACTGTGGAGCCCAAGCTAATTGGCTCTGCTGCACTGCCCTTCCACCTTGTCTCATGGATACATAGGATGTCCAGACTATAGACTGCTAGAACAAAATCTTTAGAACTGCGATCTTTACAAATGCTCACTCTCACCAGTGTAATCTTTTAAGTAGCCTGAATTGGTTATCAATTACAGGAAGACCATCTTTCTTGCTTGGTATTATTCTTTATTCTAAATGAGGACCATTGCCCTCTGCTGCAAAAAAAAAAAAAACTTCCTATCAGAAGTGGTGTATTTTATTGAAACTACAAAAAAAGTCTAATTTGATCCCTTTTAAAACTATTATTGGGGTGCACACTTTTTCCAGAGTGGGCTCTGTACTTAAACTTCCTTCCAAAATAAGATGTCAAAACCCACTTGTTAAGTTTAAGAAAGCTCTTTCTGAGCATTTACATAGGGAAACAGAGTGCAATTACATCAGAGTCAATAGTTAACAATGAAGTAATCCATAACTGCAATACACGTGTTCTCCTGCCTATAGTTAGCCTTTTAATCCCAAGTGATACTTACTTTTTTCCTTGTGTATATATTGTAAATACCATTATGCTTTCATAGCTTTATTCACCATTGAATGCTGTAGTGAACAGACTGATGTGTGATGTACTGAAGAACTTGCCCTAATAAGAATATCCATCATATGATTTATTTTATACTTCATCATGCTTGTGTTCAACTGTGTATACTTGCCTTTGCCTATAATAAACTTTGTTTTAGTGCTGCCTGTGCATGTGTTCAAATCTGTGGATGGTTTTCATAGTCACTAGTGCAAATGCATTAGAGAATTTGGGGGGAAACACAGACAGGAGCAGCTAAGCCGTGATTCATGGAGGCCAATTACTCCAATTTGCAGTGTCCATTAATGTAGGTATGCAAATGAGCATATAATGATTTAGAAATGACATAAATTTCCTTATGCTAATTAAGGCTATTTTATGACAATTGCAATCCACAGTCAGTTTTCCAGCTTTCCTGTGCTTCTGGTATAAAAACGAGGACTCACCAAAAGTATTAGAGTTGCAACTGAGAAAAATGCTATATCCTGCAGCCAGCTTTGCAATTTCTAGGTCAGAGTTGCTTGTTTTGGCCGGGCCAAAACCACTTGCACCCAGCTGCACTCACCCATCAAAAAGGCAGAAATACAGGCAAAGAATTACTCATTACAATTTTGATAATCAGGAAATTCTTGATAGGTTTAGAGTTGACAGGGAAATTATAAGGGCCTTACTGGACATGGTTGACACCCCATAGGGGCAGTGGAGGAATGCATGAAGTTCCTAATCCTGTGGACATCAAAGGCTGCATATCCCACACTACACTTGCTATGGGAAATATCCAGAGACAGTCTGCGGACACCTTGGGGATCTCATAGGCTTCTGCTTTAAGGGTACTGAAGGAGTTCCTGGTTGTAGTCTTTGCACATGTAGATCAGTGCATCTATTCCCCGGTGTTACCTCAGGAACAAGCACAGACTATGTGTGACTTTTATGGGATGGCACATTTCACTGAGGTAATTGGTGCAATAGATCACACATATAACACAAGTAGGGCCCCTCCTGGTTTACAGTCTGAGCGGTACTGCAATAGGAAGATCTATCATTCCATCATTTGCCAGGTAGTGTGTAATGCATAGGGGGGAATCAACAATGTCTCTGCTCAACATTCTGGAAGTGCACATGATTCCCACATCTGGCACTCTAACTCACTTTACTGCCTCTTCCTGCATGGTTGGATACGCAGTGGTAATCATGTTGGTAAGAGGAAATTTCTTTTCATAGGATCATAGGAAGTTACTAGGCTAATGGCCCAAGGGCCCTTACAGGCCTAGCCAAGTTTATCATTTTTACCATGATCAACACCTACTGCCCTTGTCCAAAAGAGACACAAGTGGAACTTCCAGGGTGAATTTGCGGTTACCCATGCAATCGTCCAGATTGCTTTTAAAGAGGCCAATGAAGTGCTCAGTTTAATGTTAAGTGGGAATCTATACAAAAGGTGTGGCAACCTCTGTGAGACAAATCTGTCCCTCCAGCAGGTTCTATTGATGTCACATACCAGGTTTAGGTCCTTAGAGCAAGTAACCCGCGTACCATTTGACTTACAGATATGCAGCATTTCCAATAAAGCAGGGTCAAAGATCACCTTATATGCAATGCAGAGATTGCCAATGAGTAGTCTGTATGAAGCAGAATAAAGTGACAGTGGTTTCAGCCAGTTCACATAAGGTAGCTGCTTAAGGCCTTGAATTTTCCTTGTAAGGAACCTTTGTGGTCTCTCTAATTGCTGCAGGTGCTTTGAAAGGTACTTACCAAAAGAGATGTTGTACTCAATTATTGGCCTAATGAGTGAAGAGTACAGGGAGGTGATGATGTTGACTTTTCTCAAGGCAATGTCTTTACTTATAAGATTAGCCATAAAGAATGCCCTTCTTACCACTGTGGAAACATGGTGATCAAAGGCAAGTTTGCTGCCAACTTGAGTGCCCAGATATTTAATCACTGAGTGCATACTTAGGGTATTGCCATTGATGTGTTAATTTGCAGGAACACCGCTCTTACCGAAAGGGATGATAATACAATTGTTTGCATTGAGTTTGTGACCATGACTTTGGCACCAGCCATTTGTTTGCATAAGACCTTCTTGAAGGAAGTTGATATTGTGTGGAGAATCTATGACCACTCCCAGTTTGCAGTCATTAGCAAATTCTGTCAGCCACAAACATTTAGTTTTTGCTTGTACATCACAGAAACAGATTCCAAACACTAGAGGTCCCAGAACTGATCACTGAGGAACATCACTGGTTACAGGTCTGCTGTTGGAAGGTGATTCCCCTATTTTGACTGTATGGGTTCTATCAGTGAGCCAGTTAGCAACTCATCTAATGATACAGGGGTTGACACATACATGGGTGAGTTTGTCAATGATGCCTGAGTGAGGGATAGTGTGGAATGCCTTGGCTAAGTCTAGATAGACTGTATGCACAGATTTCCCCTTGTCCAGGGCCTTGGTGACTGTCTCAAAGAAGTCCAACAGGTCTAACAGGCATGCTCTCCCTTTGACAAATCCAAACTTGAGTAAGGTCAAGTGTTTGGAGATTACCTATATCTTTGTTGATAAGGTCCATGATGATTCGCTCCATGGTCTTGCTGATAAGGCTAGTCAGGCTAATAGGTCTATAGTTTCTAGGGTCAGTGGAAGCACCACCTTTGTGCAAGGAATAATGGTGGCCATTTTCCATTCAGCTGGAATGACATGAGTGCTTAGAATATGATTGAAAAGAGTACTCAGTGGTGTGCTAATTCCTGTTGGAGCCCAAGTACGATGCAGCCTGGAATGTTAACAGGTCCCATAGATGCTGTGTTCCTGGACTTAGAGAGGGCATTAATGACCTGCTTTTTAGAGATGCAGGGTAGGGGACAGGGGGCAAGGATGTCATGGGGTACATGTGGTGGGGGGGGCAGAGGAGTGATGTTTTCACACAGTTTTTTTTTGTTTTAGTATTTTAAAGACATCCTTTAAGTAAGATTTCTCCTTCGTTAGTGTCTCTAAGGGGTAGGTAGAGGTTTTTACTATTTGACTGGAAGAGACTGATGGGTATTCAGAAAAGTAGGCAAGAGCAAAGTGGCTCATACTGTTACAGGAGAAAAAGTTACTTTAACAAAAAGAAAACAGTAAAGCTTTCTTGTCTCTAAAAAGAGTTTCAGAATGACACATTCTGCTTATAGTGATATGAAGTACTCCTGCACTAATAGATACATTTATGTTAATAACAACCAGAACAGCTGTTAGTGTAATAGGCAAAGTACTTACCTTACAGATGTAAGGTGCAGGGTTTGAGTCTCACCTGTAAGGGATATTGGCTAGGCTCAAAATGGCTGACAAAGACAATGTCCCCATGTTGTAGTTTTGGGAGTAGCTTATATTTAACTTTGCCTAAGGGGGCAAATAGACTCTATCAACCCTGAATTTATTTAGAATAACAAACACTATTCCTTGTGTCAGTACTAACCTTAGACTTTAGTGATATCTCTTTTTGAAGATAGTTTCTGTTCACCACAGTGTGTCCTTATCTAAAGGTAGAAAGCAGCTCTTTACAAAAAAAAAAAGAAAGAAAGAAAAAATCTGGTTTGACTATGCAGTACTAAAATGATAAAACCGTTTGCTTTAAGTATTGAACATTTGCATCCCCATTGATTATGACACGATATTTGGTTTGAGAGGTATGTGCACCATTAATGTCTTTTCAAAATTGGTATCAGCAGGGAAAGACAATAATAACCGTTTATACTTCCTGCATTTTTTTGTGGCTGCCAGCTTTCATAAAGGTAAAATAACAAAATAGCCACCAATAACATGACTGAAGACACATGGAGTATTCTCAACTGAAAAATAAATTCAGAGAAAAACAGATGTTGACAATGTATGCACACATCAAGAAATTGTAGTTCCAAAGCCCATTGCCTATTAAGTTTTTACTTTTAACGTAACAATGTAGCAATATACTTCAAATCTAATGTTCCTTTCTTTTGCCATTAACCATATATGTTTATCATCTTGTACTACACTGTCACTTTGTTTTCCTTTTATTTATTTATTAATTTATTTATTTTGGCCATAAGGTGATGTGACATAATATGAAAAGCAAGAAATCCTGTACAACTGCTTCATTGACACTTCCAGTTATTGTCGCATAACTAAGTTTTTCTGCCACTGAATGAGTGATACATTCCATAACAGTGTAAGCAATTTGATTACACTCAACAGACTCAATCAGTTTGGCCAAGCAGAATGAAAAAAAAAAAAAATAGCTGTCCTTTCGCAACACATGGTGCAAAATAATAAATACCCATAAAACTATCGAAGAGTCTGACCTCATCCTTTACAGTTGCGTGTTTTCACGCAGTCTCTGTGTCATATTACATGACAATGACTGGAATAATGTTTTTTCTTTGCAGTGGCATTACCTTATTCACTGACATGCCTATCAATAAAATGCCTGTTTTGCCATTACTGATCAGTGAGAGGGAACAGCATGAGCTGTGAAGGCTAGAATAGTACCTAATGATGTGAAAGCAATATCAGCATAGCATTAATCATGCTGGACCTTGTTGTTGGGGCACCACAGGATGCCTAAATTTGCTAATGCCCAATTACTGTTGGCAAGGTTAGACCCAGAAGTGATTCGGATAATGCAGCATGCTGAATGCCATCTGTTCCACACATTGCTTGCCAAACATAGACACACAGTATCTAGAGATTTCTTCAAAAAGTAACTATAGCTATGCTGTCAAAAAATAATTCTGGCTGCAGCACTTTGAAACAGTGTTCAAAAAAAGAAGAAAAAAAAGGAATAGCTTGCAAGTCTTTATACTTAGCCTTAAATAATTCTCCATTAGATAATGTGATTTTCTAAGCCACCTTTTGTGATATCACATAAAATAATAACAGACTACTGCAACAACACAGACCATTAGCTTGCTTGGAAATTTCCAGAAGAAATGAGCTTTGCATTCACTGTGGCAGAAGCTCCATGCTGAGAGTAGAGGTGTCTGATTGACCCATCATCCCTGCTGGAAGCCTCTGCTCTTCTGCTAACGTTGACTCCTGCGACCTCAAAATAAAGCACTGATATTTTCCAATTCATGAAGAAAAAAAAAGGCTATGGAACATGTGATTAGGAATATAATTTCAAGGTAACACTTCTTCATAGAATGGCCTAATGAGAGCACATGTGGTATTGCTTTTTCATCTTCACTTTTTAAATGACAGACCCGCATGCCTGCATGAATAAAGGAAAAAAAAAAATTTAAATTTCTGTTGATAGTGACCTTGAGTAACCCAGCACAAGAAGGTATGTTTTTTTCTAAACTGGTTTTGGTATTTCTAGGAATGATTCTCATTCACTACATCATATGTAGACTTATGTGTGTGTGTGTGTGTGTGTGTGTGTGTGTGTGTGTGTGTGTGTGTGTGTGTGTGTGTGTGTGTGTGTGTGTGTGTCTGTGTGTGTGTGTGTGTGTGTGTGTGTGTGTGTATGTGTGTGTGTGTGTGTGTGTGTGTGTGTGTGTGTGTGTGTGTGTGTGTGTGTGTGTGTGTGTGTCTATTTTACTAGGATACATTGCACCTTCATAGAGTTTACAACAACTTCTTTACGTTAGAAGTTAGAAGTAGTAGTCTTCAAGTTTGTATTTTGAAAAAATATATAGGTTCCTCCAAATATATCATTTTTGGATTTGTTCAGCAGTTGTTCTCATAACTTAATTTGGTCAATGGATCAGCTGATCAAAGGTGCTAAGGCAAATTTGCTATAATAGTGGAAATGGGAACAATGCCCTTCTTCAATGTGTGATCTTGAAGTTGGTATATGTAAAGAACAAGGGGATGTGAATTTGTAAGTTCAAGTTTTAGAGCATTCATGATGGACTGTTGGCTTTTTGAGTGCTGATTAGTTTTTGTTTATAAGTGGTATTGCAATGTTTTGCACACTTGCACATATGTATATGTACACACACACACACACACACACACACACACACACACACACACACACACACACACACACACACACACACACACGCACACACACACGCACACACACACACACACACACACACACACACACACACACACACACACACACACACACACACACACACACACACACACACACACACACACTCATACATATGGGATATGAACCTTTCGTCAGGGAGTCTTTTCATCAACAATTGTAAATGTCTATACAGCTTATCAAAAATAAGCTGATCTGAAATGACCAGTGGTAATCTTGGAGACTGTCCTTTTGTCACTGATGTGCAATCTTACAGATGGTATATATAATTGGGGCATGTTGCATAGGGGTGCTTGCCTCACTGCGGAAATTTTTGTTTTAAGATTTCTTGATCATTTATGGTTTGATGGTTTTCATTTTTAACCATTAACTGTTAATTATTAGTGGACAGATGGTTAGTCAGTTCATGGAAAGCTTACACAAACACACATAGATATATACACATTTATAGGTGCACTTAAAAATGTTGATGGCTCGGAATGTTGTCAGTGGGAACTGCAGTATCATAATGTGGGCCATTCCTTTGATTGACAGTTTAAAATGCAGAGAGGTTGGAAAGGATATAGACATAAGTGGGACTTCAAGTAAGGGGATGGCAGTGTGTTTATGCAAGTGGCAGATTAGTGTTAAAGTAAGGGTTAGGTAATGGTTAGGGAGGCAATAGCTTTAGTGTTGTGTATGTGTTTGATGCATTTTTATGTGTCTGAGCCTTTCTTGTTTAGTTGCAGTATTATGGAAATGTTTTTCTAAGGTAAGGCACAGGGTTAGGGCAGGGGTAGTTTAGGGTTGTGATGTAGTAGTATAGATGTCTAGTTAGTTTTAGTATAAAGTAATCATAGAAGTATAGTGTTTGCCTATTTGTTTGCAGTTTATTTCATGTGGGGTTTACATGTCTGTAGTCAGTATTTTGAGCTCTACATTTTGATGCTTCTGCATTGTGAACTGTGAGTAGTTTGGTGTCTATATCTTGAGTAATAAATATTTTTATGTGACTGTATTTTTAACTGTAACAATAGACAGAAAGATAGATAGAGATAGATGGATTTAAAGAGGGAATGTTTATATTATATACATATATACCTAGATACAGCTCGATCAATCAACAGCTCTATTACTGAGTATAATTATAATAACAACAAAAAAAGATGACTTTCACCAAACCGTAGACATAATTTTGTAATGGAGGGAGAGGGGCCCAATTGCACCCCTTCATATGGGGAGAGTTAAATATACCTTCTCCAAGGATGTGCAAGGGTAGAGGAAAAAGGAAACTTTACTGCTGCTAAAAATTCTTTAGATGTTTTTTTTTCTTTGATCATTCAGAATTTGATAATAGCACAGATGATCTTATGACAGGCTATGTGCATGCTTGTGTGTGTATTTGTGGTGTGTGCATGTGTGTATATGTGTGTGTGTGCGTGTGCGTGTGTGTGTGTGTGTGTGTGTGTGTGTGTGTGTGTGTGTGTGTGTGTGTGTGTGTGCCTGTGCGTGTGTGTGTGTGTGTGTGTGTGTGTGTGTGTGTGTGTGTGTGTGTGTGTGTTTATGTGTGTGTCAATCTGTATATAAACAGACAGATAAATAGATGCATAGAGAGATAGACAGATAGATAGATAGATAGATAGATAGATAGATAGATAGATAGATAGATAGATAGATAGATAGATAGATAGATAAATAGATTCACAGATAGATAGATGGATACATTTCCAGAAACCTACATAAATTATTTAAAAGCCATATACCATAACTCAATTGCAAACAACAAACTCAAATGCAACTCAAATCCAAGTAAATAAACAATTTTAAAACCTATCCCTTTACTAGATGGAGTTATGCAGGGATGCCTACTTCTTCTTTATCTGTTCAGTTTCTACAAATTATCCCTTTTCTTATTCAAAATGCTTTCCATTCTGTACTAAAACATTTCAAACATTAAAATACCATTAGCCTCTTTTACAGATGATGAACATATTTATTTGTGTAATATCAATACTTTTCTCCATAACATTTTTGCCACAATTCAGTCATATACAAATGTAGCTAATTATCAAATGAATCTAGACAAGTCTATTATTTTTCTTTGAAAATATAATTACACTCCCATTAACTTTGCTTAAAAGGAATGCAAATTAAGAACTTACTTAACTACCTAGGCCTAACTTTTAACAGGAAATTCTCCAGTAATAAAGATATTAGTATTTTCAAATGCTAGACCAGTATTCCATCTGATATAATCAGGTTGTCATATACATTTTCTTATCCAAAGTAACCATTATCAAAATGTATAGATTTTTACCTAAATTATTATCCTATATTAGACCTTTCACTGAAGTACTTCCAATTAACTTTATCAACAAAACTGAATCTTCTCATTCATAATTTTTATGGAGCACAATATCAATAAAAATTAAATATATTAAATTGACTGCTCCAAAACAAATAGAAGGCTTCGGTCTCCCCAATTTCCATCTATTTTATTTGCCTGTTAATACTATCAGGTTTTGGAATGCAATTCATTTAGACCTCACAAATGTCACATGAACCTCCACCTGGACCATTATGTAGGATAAATATTTATCTTCTTATCCTTGTAACATTTAAGCTTTACCTTTTCTTAACATTAATAGTACTAAATCTATAAAACACATAAATTATTTTTGAATATGTTCGTGTCTCTTACATGTCTAATGATTTGGTTAAACACATCTGATGTTTTTGAATTACTGCATCCTATTAACTTAAATCCAAACAAATAACTAAACAATTAAATGACTGATTTCAAGTAGTTTTCTTTGCTTAAGGAAAAAAAAAAGTAGCTCATTTTATCCATGACCCCCTCTTTCAGCTGAATCAGCTACACAAACATTTAAATTTCCTATGGATTACTTACATATCTTAATCAAATAATTTATTGTATTAATCTAAAATATTAATATAGTTAATCACACTTAGCTAAATTATAAGGCTCTAAATCTTAAAATTTAGTTTTACATATGAAATATAATAACTATATTTCATCTTTAATTCCATCCTCTTATGATGTTAACCTTAATTGGTTACTTTTAATGTATCAAACAGAAACATTTTGAGATTCATCACAATGAAGGAACTGTTCTTTACTCAGCTAATGATTATAAATAATTAGTATTTTAAATCCTTTTAAAAAAGCATCTTTCTTAAATAATTACTAATCTGCCCAGATTGTGAGAATGACAATGTGGACATTCTACATACATTTTGGCCCTGCAAATACTCTGAATCACTGTGGGCTACCTGAGTGAAGAAGATTAAAGCCATCATTCCAGAAATAGACAACTTTCCAGGAAATTAGCCTTAATTAATTTACCCTCTACTGAGACAATAAAAGTATCTATTCATTTAAACTAAATGTTTTCCCCTTTTAAAAGCATCACACAGTACTGGCTAGATCATAAATCCTCAAACTGGGAACACATTAATATTGTGCATTACAAACACCTCAAAACATTCAAACACTTGCCTAAATATTTAAAGCAATCCAGGCAGTACGGGAGGTTGGAATAATGGGCAAGGTGTTTACCTTGCAAACACAAAGTGCAAGGTTTGATTCTCACATGGAGTAATTAGCTAGGCTTAAAATGGCCCAAAAGGGCATGTAGCCTAGTACTAACCTATGAACCTTATTAACACTATGAACTTACTTCTAAAAATTCTGTCATCAATCATGAATTTTTTTTTGGGTTCATATTCGAATGACGAAAATGCATTTTGTCAAATGCGTTTTCGTCGACACATGTAGGGCAAACAGGCAAAACAGTGAAGTGATTGTTCAGCGAATTATTTCCCTGGGAAAGAAGTTGCTTGACCGCTTCATTACTTTGCCTGTTCTGGAGTGTAGTGTGGTCCCTTGTCTGGTATAGCTCCTGAGTGTGATTGTGCAACAGTTACTGTCCTTAGGGTTAGGGTGTGGGTTAAGGTAAGTGCATATATATCTATATATCTATATATATATATATATATATATATATATATATATATATATATATATATATATCAAAGTGTTTAATTTTTTTTTATTTTGCATTAGATGTATGGTTGAGTTATGTGTGTGTGTGTTTTTAGCTGTTTACTTTTGTTTTGGGAGGTTAGGATTAGGGCTAAGGTAGTGTTTGGAACTGTTTATGTAAATGTGCGAGAGTTACTGACCTTAGGGTTAAGGTGCGGGTTAATGTAAGTGCATATGTTTTAAGATGTTTATTGTTTTTTTTTTTTTTTTGTTAGATGTATGGTTGGGTTACGTGTATATGTGTATTTAGTTGTTTACTGTTTTTTTGGGGGGTATAATTAGGGTTAGGGTATGTGTGTATGTGTTTGGAAGTGTTTAATGGGTTTTGTTGGGGGGGTTGGAACAGCGATTTCTTTCCATTGGAAAGAAATCTCTGTTCTGTGGTTTCGACATTTTCAGCGTTCGCTGAATATGTGTCGATGTAACAGCGTTCACTGTTTTCAGCATTCGGTGTTATAATATGAACCCCTTTTTTTAATAATTAGTACGTCATATTTTGAATTAACTTACACTTACTTCCTAATTTATACCTACTTCCTTTGATATTATAATTATACTCCTGTACTTCTAGAAAATATGTTTTCCTATGTTCCTTGACTACAATCCTTCATTATACTTTCTTATTTTAAAATTTACATCAAGCATTTATGTACTTAGTGTACATAGTCATGAATGTTCTTAGGTTTTGGACTGTTGTTGTTATTATAATTGTGTATGTTCTTGTTTTCATTTCTTTTATATTGTATACTTTATTCTGTCTTGTACTCTTATTACAGAAATTTCAAATAAAAAGATATGTAAAAATAATAGCTAGATAGAATGATAGCTAGATAGATAGACAGACATTTACATGTAGTATAGCATGGCAACATTACTATACATGTTGAAAAGGAGAGCTGTGGAAAGTCCAAACAGAGAACATTTGCCCTTTGTACATGGAAAATGGGTTATCTTAGCAACATCTCCGTAGGAAGGCATTATCCATAGTGAACAAGGACCTGACACAAGAGGTTAGAAGTTACGCTCGTGACACCCCCACTCCGGACCAGTAGTCGAGGAGCTTGAACCCTCACTACTGACACTGGAGAAGGATGCTCACTTGGAATACAAATTGATACACTCAGTATTCTCAGATGCAGACCTCTCTGCATCAAGCACTATTTCCCTTAAGAGCACACATGGAGCACAGTCAGCCCATGGTCTGGATTTCTCTGTCTCCCTCCTGGTCCCCAATAAGACTCCCTACTGGTATAGCTATAGGGCTGAGACCTCAGTTGAGTGTCCAAGTCAAGTCCTCCAGTACCCTCTCTGTGAAACCAGTGCTTCATGTCCCTGCTCCAAGTAGCTGACACACACACACACACACACACACACACACACACACACACACACACACACACACACACACACACACACACACACACACACACTTTGAGATTTGATTTTCACACGTGCACACAACTAAAGGGGGGGGGGGGGGGGGGGGGGGGGGGGGGGGGGGGGGGGGGGGGGGGGGGGGGGGGGGGGGGGGGGGGGGGGGGGGGGGGGGGGGGGGGGGGGGGGGGGGGGGGGGGGGGGGGGGGGGGGGGGGGGGGGGGGGGGGGGGGGGGGGGGGGGGGGGGGGGGGGGGGGGGGGGGGGGGGGGGGGGGGGGGGGGGGGGGGGGGGGGGGGGGGGGGGGGGGGGGGGGGAAAAAAAAAAAAAAAAAAAAAAAAAAAAAAAAAAAAAAAAAAAAAAAAAAAAAAAAAAAAAAAAAAAAAAAAAAAAAAAAAAAAAAAAAAAAAAAAAAAAAAAAAAAAAAAAAAAAAAAAAAAAAAAAAAAAAAAAAAAAAAAAAAAAAAAAAAAAAAAAAAAAAAAAAAAAAAAAAAAAAAAAAAAAAAAAAAAAAAAAAAAAAAAAAAAAAAAAAAAAAAAAAAAAAAAAAAAAAAAAAAAAAAAAAAAAAAAAAAAAAAAAAAAAAAAAAAAAAAAAAAAAAAAAAAAAAAAAAAAAAAAAAAAAAAAAAAAAAAAAAAAAAAAAAAAAAAAAAAAAAAAAAAAAAAAAAAAAAAAAAAAAAAAAAAAAAAAAAAAAAAAAAAAAAAAAAAAAAAAAAAAAAAAAAAAAAAAAAAAAAAAAAAAAAAAAAAAAAAAAAAAAAAAAAAAAAAAAAAATTGTCTTTCCTAGAAAAAGAGTTATACACTGAGATCCCAGCATCAATACCAGTAGGGGAGGAATAAGTGCCTTCAACGTCATGACAAGCTGACCTTGAGCAAATCCCAGAATTAGCTGAACTTCAGGTAAGCTTGTTAAATTGGAAACAGACACAGTAGAAACACAACACTAAGCAGAAGAAAGAAAACATATTTAAGGTTGTAGAATGAGAAACTGAACGATGTGTTTCTGTGCCCTTTTATTTACAAAATGACTTGTTAAACAGGGTAAGTGAGGACTGAGAAGTGGTATGCCAATTGTTGGGACCAAAACCTTTTAGAAGCTTAGTGATGAGACTAGGCATGGCATAGCTATGTGTTAGGAGGGCATGTAGTAAAGGACAAGGCTAAACCACAGGTCCTAGCAGTATTTTACTTACACAGAATAATGAATGAAATTAAGAACCTTTGTACTGGATGTCCAAGTGTCAGAAGACATCAAAAACCTTTTGATTCCAAAGTCAGTTCTAGAGGTGTCATTTGAATGCATTCAAGTGCATATTGTTTAGCTACTGGTAAATAATAGAAGTAGTTTTCAATATATTTTGATTACTTTGAACTATGCAACTACATTTCCAGAATCCATAGCTGCACAGCAAGTCTTAGGATTTTCAAGGGTAAGAATGCCAATGGAACTTCTGACTGATCAGCAGACTCCATTACAGCTAGAATAATGCAATAAGTGTGCCAATGCTTTAAAGTCAAGCAACTAAAAAACTTAGTGTGCCAGTCTTAGACGGATAGATTGGTGAAGCATTTTAAAAACTGTTAAAGTCAGTTCCAAGGAAGGTTATTTTGATGCTAAAAATTGGGGCTAGCTAATACCATACATCCTATTTGCCATTATTTAAAGACTGCAGGTCTCAGCCAGGTGTAGTGCTTTTGAATTATGAAATAACAGCCACTCTCTGTGGCTACTAGACACTGCCAGAGAAACTTGGAAAGAAAAGAAAACCCCATTTTAAAAGTGCCTTAGAACCATTATACCACACTGCAAGACAGAATGAAGAGGACGATGCTCAGAGTAGCAGATAGAAACAGGAAGAGTGTGTAACAGAAATGCAAAGACTAAATTATTCAGATGGAGACCAGTTGTTGGTTTTGTTCTTTTTTTGAAGAGAATAGCTTTTTGGTTAAAAGGAAAGGCTCATTAGAAATCACAGAGAAAAGAAATGGTAAAGAATTAGACAGACAACTATGAGAAAACAAGAACAGATATATCATACCAATATATTGAAGCCACGGAATGGAATACACATTTTAGTAGTCAACAAAAGAGATTGGTGAACCTGGTAATAGAAGATAACTGTCCCCATTGTCTGAAGGTCAGATAATACCCATGCAAATCACAGAAACAAAAAAATAAGAATTTCTGTTAAGAAGTAACAATGTGTATTCATAAGTACCTGGCAGAAAAAAAAAATCAATACGATACTGAGGCCACTTAGAAAGTATACAAATAAGTACAAACGTTGCTTAAGATATGAGTGATAAAGGAGTCTAAAAATTAATTTAACAGCCACTTAGCATTAATTCCCAAGCCTGATGAAATTATCTGGTTCTGTAATGGCTTCTAGAAGTTAAACAGTAAGTCCAAATGTAACAGGAATCACATGCCTATGGTAGATAATATTACGGGGACACTAGGAGGGGCAAGATTTATGTATTGACTATATTTGACAGAAAGGCATTTTCTGGCAGTTGGCAGAAAGCATAACGTTATGAGTTGTAGTTCATGTGGTATAAGGTTTGATACTTTCAGTAGCCTACTATGTGACCTTAAGCAAGTCTCTTAACCAGACAGTACTTGTGGGTAGCTGTCAATTTCGGCCAGGCTCATCAATGGTCCTTTGGACAGCAAGACAAATAACTACCTATAAACCTCTGACCCACCCATGATGCCTTGTTTTAGTATACTGGTCTTCCATTTGGGTTGCATGGTGCCCCTGCAACATTTCAATAACTCATGGATCTGGTCTTTGAACTCATAGTCAGTATGCGATGCTTGTTTGGATGATGTTGTCATTCTCTCTAAAGACTAGGATTCCAATTTGCTTAAACAACAGACAGCCTTAAATGTGTTAAGACAGGCTAAGCTAATTGTTAATGTCCCTAAAAGTAAACTGAGAATGACTGAAGAGAAGAACTTACAATATGTTATTGGCTGAGGAATGGTCAAATCTCAAAAGGAGAAGCTAGAGATGATGAGGAACTGGCTCATTCTATGTACTATATAACAGGTGAGGATGTTCACAGAGATGTCTGAATGCTGCAGGAAGTTTAACAATCACTTTGTCACCATAGACAGACAGCTACCTGATCAAATGAAAAGGAAGATGTCACTAAAAATAAGGTAGACAGTGGAAACAAATAAGGCTTTCAGAACTCTAAAAGAGTAACTATGTTGATGTCATTCTCAGACTTCAGCAGACCCTTTCTAGCTGCACAGATGTTTCAGAGGTCGAACTAAGAGCCATGTTGTCACAGCTCTGGGATAAAAAAAAAATCCAGGAAGCCACTTAAGTGAGTAATAATGCATATGTTTTAAGATGTTTAATGTTTTTTTTTTTGTTAGATGTATGGTTGGGTTACGTGTATATGTGTATTTAGTTGTTTACTGTTTTTTGGGGGGTATAATTAGGGTTAGGGTATGTGTGTATGTGTTTGGAAGTGTTTAATGGGTTTTGTTGGGGGGGTTGGAACAGCGATTTCTTTCCATTGGAAAGAAATCGCTGTTCTGTGGTTTCGACATTTTCAGCGTTCACTGAATATGTGTCGATGTAACACCGTTCACTGTTTTCAGCATTCGGTGTTATAATATGAACCCCTTTTTTTAATAATTAGTACTTCATATTTTGAATTAACTTACACTTACTTCCTAATTTATACCTACTTCCTTTGATATTATAATTATACTCCTGTACTTCTAGAAAAATATGTTTTCCTATGTTCCTTGACTACAATCCTTCATTATGCTTTCTTATTTTAAAATTTACATCAAGCATTTATGTACTTAGTGTACATAGTCATGAATGTTCTTAGGTTTTGGACTGTTGTTGTTATAATTGTGTATGTTCTTGTTTTCATTTCTTTTATATTGTATACTTTATTCTGTCTTGTACTCTTATTACAGAAATTTCAAATAAAAAGATATGTAAAAATGATAGCTAGATAGATAGAATGATAGCTAGATAGATAGACAGACATTTACATGTAGTATAGCATGGCAACATTACTATACATGTTGAAAAGGAGAGCTGTGGAAAGTCCAAACAGAGAACATTTACCCTTTGTACATGGAAAATGGGTTATCTTAGCAACATCTCTGTAGGAAGGCATTATCCATAGTGAACAAGGACCTGACACAAGAGGTTAGAAGTTACGCTCGTGACACCCCCACTCTGGACCAGTAGTCGAGGAGCTTGAACCCTCACTACTGACACTGGAGAAGGATGCTCACTTGGAATACAAATTGATACACTCAGTATTCTCAGATGCAGACCTCTCTGCATCAAGCACTATTTCCCTTAAGAGCACACATGGAGCACAGTCAGCCCATGGTCTGGATTTCTCTGTCTCCCTCCTGCTCCCCAATAAGACTCCCTACTGGTATAGCTATAGGGCTGAGACCTCAGTTGAGTGTCCAAGCCAAGTCCTCCAGCACCCTCTCTGTGAAACCAGTGCTTCATGTCCCTGCTCCAAGTAGCTGACACACACACACACACACACACACACACACACACACACACACACACACACACACACACACACACACACACACACACACACACACACACACACACTTTGAGATTTGATTTTCACACGTGCACACACACCTGGGAAAGGCTGGCATACATTTACTAGCTATGGCCTCTTCTGCCCAGACTGCGAGGTATATAATCTGTCACCAGACACCCCAAAGCCAGCTACTCTAAGGCTCTTGCAAGGGTACCCAATTACACTGAGTGAAATTAATAGTAATACAAATAGTAATGTTGACCAAACAGACAGGCTTCAGTGGTGGCCACAGTGTCACCAAAAGATATAAGTACTCTCAAAGGTTAAAATATTTTTCTAAAGAACCAGTCACAATGAAAATTTTAAATATATTTAATAATAAATAATAAAAGAACATGAAATATGAAATATCTGTTTACAGAAAACACCACAGTTTCACCACAGGAAATGTTAAAATAACACAGATGAATAGATTCACACAGATACAGAAAAGCAGTATTTAACTAATCTCACTATATTTTCCTGACTAATCTAAAGAATACTATTCCCTGATAACTTACTGGAGCAAGGCAAGATGAAGGAGGTGAGAGATCCTTTTTTGTCAAGCTACAATAACAGACTGCTGCTGAGACTTCGGTCTCCTCTAATATTAAAACATTATCTCTGTACAGAATAACATCACATACATCTGGTCAGCTGACTTCTGGTTCCCATGCAACTCCCCATTGCTAGACACTGTCAGGATTTATCACATAGGTGTCAATAATACGCACACATACAGAGACTTGCTAAAATCTGCTGCAGCACCTGGAAGTCATAAGACAATTTCAAAACTCCACCCTTTCAGAGAAGCAGTTAGTTCACCTCAATGACAATGCAGGAAGCTTCCTAGTGCAGAGTATTTGTCTCTGGTTGCATTCAAAACTGTGAGATAACATTGCTATGGACTAGGCCCAGTAATTTCATTTTTTTACTATTTCTTAACACAGGTTTATTGGGATTAACCTCTTCTTCTACTGCTTTTTCTTTCAGCTATTCCCGTTATGGGTCATCACAGCGATTAAGCTCTTCTCTTCCAGTATCCTCTGTTATAATATATACATTTAATGAGTTACAATAATGCATGTACATTTCTTTTCTGCCTACCAGGGCACACTGTTGATTCATTCTTAACACAAGCAGCTTTACAAGTACATTTCCAACACAAGCATCTGTACAAATCAGTTTGATATTCAAATAACATATAATTCTTTACTAAATTGCAGCTAGCTGTGCTGGCATATGTTACACATCCACTCTCCTACTTCTCCTGGCATAGCTGGCAATACCTCACATAGTCACAACTCTATCTGAGAAATCCAGAAGAAAGTTACTTTTAGAGACTGTTCCCACCACCTTAAAGTCTGCTTTTCATTTTGCTTCTACATAATAAACTGCATTGTTTTGATAATGTCTGGCATCTCACCTGTTTATTCGTCCACATTGGAGAAATGATAGATGCATTTTTGTCATCACTTATTATTTTCAATGTCCTGAGACATACAATTGATAACATGACTCCAATTTTGCTTGAAAGAGGTAAATGATCTTGTAGAGTTCTAAGATTTTTTATTGCCTGCACTTGTGTTGAATCCTTATGATCAGATGATTACTGTGGGTTGCTAGCACAGATCATTATGACTGTAGCTGAAGAGATAGCCATTGTAGCCTATTAATTCCTGCTCCAAGAAAAGTACCTCCCAGAAACAACTGACCTGAGTGGAGGACATCAAGGCATATCTTACACCTTTGAGCAGTGCGCCCACCAGGACGGAAGGAATCGGACCAGCATCTTATTAGTCTAAGTAACTGGAAAACCATAGACAAAGAAATACAGGAAGCTGATTACCAGGACTACAATATAATGAAATGAACTTACTTGTCAGAGCTTTTGCCATCTCAGAGACACAAGCTGGAAAGTTTCATAATTGGATGCTTTCGCATATTAAAATTGTATGATTACAGTTATGTAACTTAAAATATATTATGACTTTATGATTAGATTTGGAGGGTCAGCTTAAAGAAAATATAACAGAAATTATAGTAATTGATAAATTAAGGAATTCTTTATTTATTGCTTTAAGAAACAGGAAGTGTCAAACTAATTGTCAACATTTTAAAAAAATTGTTTTGCTAGTAGAAAGACTATTATGTCATCAAATGTGTACATCTGAGCTATCTAGACCAAGAGTAAAACCTATGGCAAATGCTGGCAACAGCAAAAAAAGTGAAAGATGCAGACATATTTTGTTTTAATATTGAAAATGTATCACATAACTAGATTTTGTACTATTGATTGTAGCACTGCTAGCCCTAAGAAACTATAACTTGTGAAAAGCATGCTACTATTAATGCTATGTCTCTAGAATGTATAGAGTGATATAATACAATGATTGGAACTATATTATTTTTCTGTGCAATTCCCTGTAGTACAATTAATTAAGTGATGACAGAAAACTTCAAGGACTGTCAGACTTAGACAGTATGGTAAGCCTTACAAAAGATAAGTATATATGCAAGAAGAAAAGCATTTCTAGCAATGCAAACTGATTTGGAAAGGTAGACCATCCTGTAGCCATTATTTTCAATTTAAAACATGGCACGGTAGTTGGAATAGATTTTCCCCATATTAAGCATCAAATCAGTTATGGAGACAATGAGAAGAAGCTTCGTCTTTTGAAAGACCACCCATTCAGTGTATGGAAGGAAATAAGCCAGAGCATGAGCATATGGATTTGCTTCTCCTTTACCCACTCAAAAGTGGACTAGCAACCAGCAGACTCATATATTAGACTGCACAAATCCAAGATATATATATATATATATATACATATATATATATATATATATATATATATATATATATATATATATATATATATATACATATATATATATATATATATATATATATATATATATATATATATATATCGAGGCATATTGTTAGAAAGTAACAAAAGTATAAAATATTGGCTAGGAATACAACGTATAGAAGAAAATATATATCACAAAAAGTGATCTGCCAGAATATAACCATAATAGAGCAAGTATTAAGAAGGAGTCTATACACTAAATTTTTGCCTTTTCAATGTGCTGCAATACCGGGTGCAGAAGTACAATTGCAGCCTGTGGCAAAGCAGGGATTTCAAGTAATTCAAAGATCTGAAGGACAATCTCTGAAAGACTGAAATTAGAAAGTATGGAAAATGCACAACTTCAACTGAATTCCAAGCTCTGTCCCATTAAGATGGAAGCCACAGAAATGCAGAACTCTAAATGGCAATTGGGCATTGAGATGATAAACTTCTGTCAGTTTAAAACTAGAAGTGAAAATGAAGGAAGTCTCTAAGCATCAGATATGAATAAGGAAAAAAAACTAAAAATTAAAATGAGTCATTTACAGAAAGACAAGTAATCAGATAATGGAAAGAAGTTGTGAGGGTGATGTTCTGTGACTGATGCAGAGAGTTAAACACAGAGAAGATAATTAAAATAAGTTGGTATATACTTAGGAGCAATATAACCCTGAATACATCGCTAATGAAATTCAGACTGAGCCAATATACAAGTGTGTAAGCAAAATGAAAAAGGTCCTGTATGTTAGGCTCATAAATGCATGGAATAAGGAAAATAAATAAGGCAGCAAGATAGCAATTGACAATAACAGATACTGGCATGAGTTGTCTTTCCTAGAAAAAGAGTTATACACTGAGATCCCAGCATCAATACCAGTAGGGGAGGAATAAGTGCCTTCAACGTCATGACAAGCTGACCTTGAGCAAATCCCAGAATTAGCTGAACTTCAGGTAAGCTTGCTAAATTGGAAACAGACACAGTGGAAACACAACACTAAGCAGAATAAAGGGAACATATTTAAGGTTGTAGAATGAGAAACTGAACGATGTGTTTCTATGCCCTTTTATTTACAAAATTACTTGTTAAACAGGGTAAGTGAGGACTGAGAAGTGGTATGCCAATTGTTGGGACCAAAACCTTTTAGAAACTTAGTGATGAGACTAGGCATGGCATAGCTATGTGTTAGGGGGCATGTAGTAAAGGACAAGGCTAAACCACAGGTACTAGCAGTATTTTACTGACACAGAATAACGAATGAAATTAAGAACCTTTGTACTGGATGTCCGAGTGTCAGAAGACAGCTCCTTATCCAGGCATCAAAAACCTTTTGATTCCAAAGTCAGTTCTAGAGGTGTCATTTGAATGCATTCAAGTGCATATTGTTTAGCTACTGGTAAATAATAGAAGTAGTTTTCAATATATTTTGGTTACCTTGGACTATGCAACTACATTTCCAGAATCCATAGCTGCACAGCAAGTTTTAGGATTTTCAAGGGTAAGAATGCCAATGGAACTTCTGACTGATCAGCAGACTACCTTTACAGCTAGAATAATGCAATAAGTGTGCCAATGCTTTAAAGTCAAGCAACTAAAAAATTAGTGTGCCAGTCTTAGATGGATAGATTGGTGAAGCATTTTAAAAACTGTTAAAGTCAGTTCTAAGGAAGGTTATTTTTATGTTAAAAATTGGGGCTAGCTAATACCATATGTCCTATTTGCCATTATTTAAGGACTACAGGTCTCAGCCAGGTGTAGTGCTTTTGAATTATGAAATAACAGCCACTCTCCGTGACTACTAGACACTGCCAGAGAAACTTGGAAAGAAAAGAAAACCCCATTTTAAAAGTGCCTTAGAACCATTATACCACACTGCGAGACAAAATGAAGAGGACAATGCTCAGAGTAGCAGATAGAAACAGGAAGAGTGTGTAACAGAAATGCAAAGACTAAGTTATTCAGATGGAGGCCATTTGTTGGTTTTGTTCTTTTTTTGAAGAGAATATCTTTTTGGTTAAAAGGAAAGGCTAATTAGAAACCACAGAGAAAAGAAATGGTAGAGAATTAGACAGACAACTATGAGAAAACAAGAACAGATATATCATACCAATATATTGAAGCCACGGAATGGAATACACATTTTAGTAGTCAACAAAAGAGACTGGTGAACCTGGTAATAGAAGAGAACTGTCCCCATTGTCTGAAGGTCAGATGATACCCATGCAAATCACATAAACAAAAAAATAAGAATTTCTGTTAAGAAGTAACAATGTGTATTCATAAGTACCTGGCAGAAAAAAAAATTCAATACGATACTAAGACCACTTAGAAAGTATACAAATAAATACAAACGTTGCTTAAGATATGAGTGATAAAGGAGTCTAAAAATTAATTTAACAGCCACTTAGCATTAATCCCCAAGCCTGATGAAATTATCTGGTTCTGTAATGGCTTCTAGAAGTTAAACAGTAAGTCCAAATGTAACAGGAATCACATGCCTATGGTAGATAATATTATGGGGACACTAGGAAGGGCAACATTTATGTATTGACTATATTTGACAGAAAGGCATTTTCTGGCAGTTGGCAGAAAGCATAACGTTATGAGTTGTAGTTCATGTGGTTTAAGGTTTGATACTTTCAGTAGCCTACTATGTGACCTTAAGCAAGTCTCTTAACCAGACAGTACTTGTGGGTAGCTGTCAATTTCGGCCAGGCTCATCAATGGTCCTTTGGACAGCAAGCCAAGTAACTACCTATAAACCTCTGACCCACCCATGATGCCTTGTTGTAGTATACTGGTCTTCCATTTGGGTTGCATGGTGCCCCTGCAACATTTGAATAACTCATGGATCTGGTCTTTAAACTCATAGTCAGTATGCAATGCTTGTTTGGATGATGTTGTCATTCTCTCTAAAGACTAGGATTCCAATTTGCTTAAACAACAGACAGCCTTAAATGTGTTAAGACAGGCTAAGCTAATTGTTAATGTCCCTAAAAGTAAACTGAGAATGACTGAAGAGAAGAACTTACAATATGTTATTGGCTGAGGAATGGTCAAACCTCAAAAGGAGAAGCTAGAGATAATGAGGAACTGGCTCATTCTATGTACTATATAACAGGTGAGGATATTCACAGAGATGTCTGAATGCTGCAGGAAGTTTAACAATCACTTTGTCACCATAGACAGACAGCTACCTGAGAAAATGAAAAGGAAGATGTCACTAAAAATAAGGTAGACAGTGGAAACAAATAAGGCTTTCAGAACTCTAAAAGAGTAACTATGTTGATGTCATTCTCAGACTTCAGCAGACCCTTTCTAGCTGCACAGATGTTTCAGAGGTGGAACTAAGAGCCATGTTGTCACAGCTCTGGGATAAAAAAGAACACCCAGGAAGCCACTTAAGCTGTAAATTAAGAAAAACGGAACTGAAATATTTCACCAATGAGTAGTGTTTACCAACAAAATAACCCATCTCTTCCTTTCAGTAATATCTGCATGGTTGAGAATTTATACTGGAAATTGAGCAAGCCACTGTCATGTGTCTTCATAAGCAACTAGATGATAACACCAAACTTTTTAACAGGTCTTCCCACTTCATCCATTTTGGTTCTGTGTAAAACACTGAGCTGGTTCACTCACCAAAATGTGGATGGCCTATTAAGTGATAACAGGCCATTGACTGGACATGAAACCGTTAGCTTCAAGTGAGGGGTGGCATTGTAACCTAGCATGGTGCCATTCATCAGTTAGAAGGGTACACATGGCACAACATGTAGATAATATGTGTAAATGGCTAAATAAACAGTGTCTATATCTGGAAGCAGAGTTGTTAATAGTCTACAAGAATTGTGTTGAGATATTAGAATGTTACTTTAAGAGGGAATGTATTTTCTTCAATGGATGTTTGGTCTCAGTATTTTGAGTTTAGGGATTTTGAAAGTCAGTATTTTGAAGTGGACCCATATATATATATATATATATATATATCTATATGTATATATAGATATATATATATATATATATATATATATATATACAATATCTATATGTATATATAGATATATATATATATATAAATATATATATATAAAATGAAAAACATAGTTAGACAGAGCGTGAGCGATTGAAAAGTACAAATGAAA